>NC_133361.1:48944652-49037881 GCF_049309525.1 Garra rufa
CATGGTATTAATGTTATTTCCTACTTGACTGCCTCGGATGTACTTTCTGGCTTTGGCAGGCACTTTTTGGAAGTCAAAAGAAATCTGCAATGTCATTTACTGAATGGAAATGAATGGGCGTCAGTGTAAGGCTCAAGACTTTGTTCCTTATAAATTATGAATCGTATTAGGACTTCTAGAAACAGACAATGACTTAACTCATATGGAAAGTCCAAAATGTTTGTGTGGGAGAAGAACTTGTTCATCGATGTACAAGTGTGTATAATACAATAGAGTAGTTCCCTTCCAGGAACGTCGAGCTGTGTCGAAAACGCTATGGGAACGCCCCCAGCGTGACCGTGCTCTGAATCATGTGTGTAATCAATCCAATGGAATCGCGTGACGTCACCGGCGTGATGACGTCACCGACCAGGAAGCTTAAAAGCACATTTGGTGAGAACAACGCTAGCTTTCTGCCATTCAGCAAGTGCTCTATGTGCAGTAACTCTCCTTTTCTAGCACACAATTGTACAACTTTTATTTAGAGAGTGATTGTTTGTCTGTGTGTGTCAAACATGTTTAGAAAGGGTGAACATAAGCAGCAACACCACAAGCCGTGTGTTCCTCCGTGCACTCGTTTTATTATGAGTGAGGACACACACGGCTTGTGTGTTGTCTGTATGGGAGCGGCGCATGCGCATCTGCCCTCGAGGGGGCTGGTTGCCCGCACTGCGAACGCATGTCTCTGTGTGTGCTCTGCTCCCGGAAGGCTCTCTTCGAGGAGGGAGCCTTCACCAGCGTTCCTCGCGGGTCTGGTCCCGCTTCCGCTGAGGCGGAGCGGCGATTGCACTCGTGGAGATCGCAATTGGATCTTGCAGAGGGTATGGAAACGGGCCAGTCCCTATCTTCTGCCTCACCTGCTAGATCCACCGCCCGCTCTCTGGGATCGGAAGCCCGCTCTGTGGTTACTTTCCCCCCGGGGAGAGGGTGCGGCGCTTCTCTTGTCTTCCTCCGAGGAGGTTGATGTAGAGGGCGCCGATGAGGATTCACCCCCTCATTCTCCCCAGTATGAGGAGTTATTAGAGGTGGTTACTCATGCTGTCGCCACGCTCAATCTCGAGTGGCCAGCCGAGAGACAGGCCGAACCACAGAGAAGCAAGCTGGATAAATGCTTTCTGCGGTCTCGGCCACCACCTCTACATCGGAGTCTTCCGTTTTTCCCCGACCTCCATACTGAGGTGTCGAGGTCGTGGGGAAAACCCTACTCTTCGCGGCTCTACAGCCCCTCTGCAGCCCGTTATGCTAACGTGGCGGGGCTGTCTGAGCACGCTTACAGGACGATGCCACGGGTGGAACAGACGCTTGCGAGCTATCTGTCCCCCGATGCTGCATCGTCCTTGAAGGCTCCGACCTTGCCCTCCAGAGCTCTAAAGACCACCTCAGCTCTGGTGGGCAAGGGGTATGCGGCAGCGAGTCAGGCTGGTGCTTGCCTGCACACCATGGGGGTGTTGCAGGCATACCAAGCCGACCTGCTTAAAGAGCTGGATGAAGGTGAGGGGGCTCGGTGTGAAGACATCGCCGAGCTCCGTAGAACCGCTGATCTGTCTCTCCGCGCCACCAAGGAGACCGCCCGTGCCATCGGCAGGTCTATGGCAGCTATGGTGGCTGCGGAGAGACACCTTTGGTTGACCCTGTCCAGCATAAAAGAGAAGGACAGAGTCTTCCTCATGGGCGCCCCGCTCGTGCCTTCGGGTCTGTTCGGCGACGCTGTTGATTCAGTCGTCGACAGACACCAGGAGGCACAACGTCAAGCGGCGGCGTTTCAGCGGTTCCTCCCTCGCCGTGCTCCAGCTCAGGGGGCTGCTGAGCGTCAGCAGCCCTCCCTGCATACCAGCTCCTCCTACAGGGAGACCAAAAAACAGAGCGACGCTCTAGGCCGAGTTCTTCCAAGCCCAAAACTGACCTGAGGGTGGTCTTACAGGCTAGGAAGGGCTCGGCCAAGAAGCCCTGATGGTTGCGGCCCTAGGGCTAGTGAGGACAGCCCCCTCTGGGGAAGAACAGTTAACACCTCATTATATGGTGCCCGTCTCTCCTCAGTGTCCTCAGGGGACCGCTCTGCCAACCCTGCCACCTCTGGTGTTTCAGGGCGCAGCGGTCCCCAGCGAGCATATCTCTCAGTCACCGCCCGTTATCGTAGAGGTACCAGGATGCTCGCGACCTCCATGGAGGTCCCTCGAACATCTAACTGGGTGCATTCCTGCCGGTCCCCCACTTCAGGACCCCGAGTTAGTTGTTCCTCTAACATCAGAGGTCAGCCTCGAGAGGCTGATTCCCTTAGTAGACTCTTTGGCAGCGTGGAAACTTCTGCCAAATGTGTCTCGATGGGTCCTGCAGACTGTAGAAAAGGGCTACCGCATTCAATTCGGTGCTCCTCCTCCCAGCTTCAGCTGAGTTTTTCCCACTCTTGTGGGCCCCGAGCAGGCTCTGGTTAAGGAACAGGAAGATACTCTCCTGAGGAAGGAGGCCATCGAGGTGGTCCCTCCCCACGATCGAGAATCCGGGTTCTACAGCCGGTACTTCATTGCTCCCAAGAAGGATGGGGGCCTCAGGCCCATTTTAGATCTTCGCTTGCTGAACCGTACAGTCATGCGCCTCAAATTCCGTATGCTTACGATCAAACAGGTGGTGTCACAGATCAGGTCCGAGGACTGGTTTGTGACTATAGATCTGAAGGACGCCTACTTTCATGTCTCCATCCTTCCTCATCACAGGAGGTTCCTGAGGTTTGCTTTCGGGGGCAAAGCATACCAATATCAGGGTCTTCCTTTCGGTCTTGCACTCTCACCCCGCACTTTCACGAAGTGTGTGGATGCAGCTCTGGCTCCTCTGCAACTCCAGGGCATCCGCATACTAAACTATATCGACGACTGGCTGATTTTAGCCCAGTCTCAGCAGATGGCGGTTCAACATCGAGGTGTTGTTCTGTCACACATGAAAGTGCTAGGGTTAAGACTAAACACCAAGAAAACTGTACTTTCTCCAGTTCATAGGACCACTTATCTAGGCGTGGTGTGGGATTCATCCACGATGCAGGCACGTTTGTCTCCCGCTCGTGTCGATTTGATCCTCACCGAGGTCGCGAGAGTGAAAGAAGGCCAGTCACTCACTGTAACGCGGTTCCAGAAACTGCTGGGTCTGATGGCAGCTGCGCCAAAAGTGATTCCCGCTTCGCATGATCAAGGTCACGCGGCGATGCTTTCGTGCCTTAGACATGTGGAGGAAACCTTGGTTCTTGACTCAGGGCCTGGTGCTGGGAGCTCCGTGTTGCGCTTGCGATAGATACATCCCTCACTGGTTGGGGAGCAGTCATGAGTGGCCGCTCGGCCCGAGGTCTGTGGAGGGGTCTTCATCTCAGGTGGCACATCAATTGCGTGGAGATGTTGGCCATGTTTCAGGCTCTGAGACACTTTCTTCCGGACCTAAGAGACCGCCATGTGTTGGTGCGCACCGACAACACAGCGGTGGTCTCTTACATCAACCACCAAGGAGGTCTGCGCTCGCGCCCCTTGTACAAGCTGGCGCACCAGATCCTTGTGTGGTTCCGAGGGAAACTCCTCTCGCTGAGAGTAGTTCACATCCCTGGGCATTCCAACTTGAGAGCAGACATCCTGTCGAGGCAGGGGCCGAGGCCCGGGGGAATGGATGCTTCACCCCTTGGTAGTGAAGCAAATCTGGAAAGTGTTTGGCCAGGCTCAGGTGGACCTCTTCGCGACCCTAGAGAATGCGCAATATCCCCTCGGGTACTCTCTGAGTCATCCAGCTCTCCGCCGGGTTGACCCACTCCACCCTGAAGGTTTACGTGGTGGCCATAGCAGCTTGCCACACCCCTCTCGGTGGCACTTCAGTGGGTAGAGACCCCTTAGTTACACGTTTCCTCCGCAGTGCGCTGAGGTTGAGGCCTCCAGTACGCTCTTGCGTTCCTACGTGGGACCTGGCTGTGGTGCTAGAGGCTTTGTGTAAGCCTCCCTTTGAACCCTTAGAAGAGATCTCTGATCGCCTTCTCACTATTAAGACTGCCTTTCTTCTGGCCATCACGTCTCTTAAGAGGGTTGGGAACCTTCAAGCCCTCTCAGTGGCTCCTCCTTTTATTGACTTTGCGCCTGGTATGGCCAAAGCGTTTCTGTATCCCAAGGCGCGATACCTTCCCAAGGTCCCCAAGGTTGCACCGCGGCTTGTTGTACTACAGGCTTTTCATCCTCGGGAGCCTGACCAGCAGAAGCTTAATTGTACGTCCACAGAACTGCCCTGCGGAGGAAGGCTGACCAACTCTTGGTCTGTTACGGCCCTCCGAGGAGAGGCCACTCTGCTGCTAAGCCTTCCATAAGCCAGTGGATCGTGGATGCCATCTCGATGATTAGAAGTAATCCTATCTTTGACATTTTTTCCATAATGAGTCTGTGAAAGCATATTCCAAAGTGATTAATTCTGAATGACCTGAAAGGTTTCACAGGGAGCTTTGTGCCTGTCTTGAGTGACACATGGCAGATCAAGATCAAAAATGGTCCAATCTAACTTTTTTAAGTCTGTCTCGTTGTGTGTGTGATGTATTATTCACACTTGCTGACACTTCCTCAGCAGTTTAAGACACTGATATTACAGCTGTTTAAAAGTCAGTACTGTCAGAAAGAGGCGTTTAAGTTAAACATTGATCCAATCTCATTTCCATTTCAAACCTGCCACTCAGAAACCTTGTTGTGATTCTGTGCTACATTAGAGATTTTCACCATCTCAGCTGAATTACTCAACTTTAACACCTGCGAGCGCACTAGCAACATGGATTCACTATGCACAGGCAAATGATGAATATTCAAGTTTTAAGGGTTAGATTTTAAAAAGCTATTACCTTCGATTGTAAAACTTAGCCAAGAACCATAACCGCAAGATGATTCCTCAGAGGACTAAACAATGGTAATGGCCAAAACAGTGGAGTCATAAACTGGGGCATAAAATCTGTAATTACTGGAAAAATAAGCATGTTTACAAGCTAAAAATGAGCTTGAAGGTGAGAAATGGCTATCTAATAAGCATGTGGGCGGAGTCAGAGAACACATTCATAATGAATGAATTGCTGAAAATGAAACCTGAACATTTGCTTGATTTTTATGTGGATGCTAGTAATGGATGTAGCTGAAGTAGGTTGTCCACATATTATTGGGCATGTTGTCTACTCACTCTGCGGTTGGAAGGAAAACAGAATACAAACTAGAGAAAATATCAGCCGTCATGGCAGGGAACTAATGACACACAGCGTGCTGCATGCACATTCCCATAAAAACGTTTACCAAGGAAGTGACATTTAACATGTAAATCTCTTCATTCCTCAACTCTCACTCCTAATGTGGACTCACTAGAGAGCACATCGTGACTCTGCACTGGGCGATAAATAGATTACGGCAAATATGGTGAGGGAATGAATGAGCCGCTGCACAAAATACACTCTGCAGCCACTTATAGAGATTCACTCTACTGCTGAGTTCATGTGGAACAAGAGTGAAGGAACAACAGAGAGAGAGGTCCATAATACCTGGATAAAGCTATATGTTTTTATTCATGTGAATCAATGGCAATTACTCTGCCAGTGCAGGACTACACAGAAGTAATACAATTTGAAATCTGCACTGAAGGTTCTTTATTGGCATCTACTGTTAAGGTGAAACAGAAGGTAATTTTATATAGATGACACATTTTAACATTTAGCATGGTAAAGGATATGAAATTGTTACTGTATTTGGTCTTGGTGGAACAGATCTGCTATGCTGCTGCTGCTGTTGGTTATTGCTGTAGTTGTAGATGGGGAAGGTGGAGGGTTTCAGAGGAACTCTGATGCCCAAGTGAATGATACCAGCCATTTAAATGTAAGGATGCAAGCTCATTGGTTGTGTACGCAATGTGAACCAATCAGCTTATGCCAGGTCGTATAACTCTGTGATATAATCAATTACGTTAAACAACACTTGGTCCACAATACACAATGACAGTAACATTCTGTGGATTGTTTTTGTGAATGTGGCATTTTGAATTGAAAATCGAACTCCAGGTGTAAGAAAATTGCAGGTTACTAAACCTACCAACAAAAGCAATGATAAAACAGTGTAAATACAACTGGAAAACAGCAAAAATGCAGCATTATTAATTATCTATGCCCAAGTGCATGATGGGAACAACATCATAAAAAGTTTTACTTAAATTTATAATGTTGATATTTACACTTTAATTACCACAAGCTTGAATTGATTACTAATATAAAATGTATTTTATTTTTATTGCTTGAACTATTTTTTTAAATGTAGAAATTACATTTGTTTTTCTGTAATATATACTTCACCACAGAATCATTTTTACCAGAATACTTCCTCTTCCTTTTTCTTATGAGTTTTTTGTTCCTTGCGAGGGTAGAATTGGGTTTTTCACACTTCTTTTCAGTGCTGCAACAGTCTAGTTACCCCTTCAGTCGAATCACTTCGACGTTACATTGGGATCTCGCTTGAGAGACCGATCACCTCTGAGCCTTATTAAAAAGGCCAATTGAAAATTGGCGAGTGGACGTGCGCGCCGGCCACGCCCCGTACATACGGGTATATAAGATGGCTGCGCGCACCACTCAGTCAGACTTTTGCTTTCAGAGCCGATGTGTCGAGCCTCTAAACAGCCGAGAAGAGTTCTTCAGAGTTCATGCTCCCTCCTGCTGCTGCGCTGCCATAACTAAAAGAGTGTTTCACAGAAAGAGCATTGTTTGGCGGCCGTCAGCGCGGTCCCGCGGGCGGCCGTTTTCACGGCCATATAAAGCCTTTTTGCATTCCAGCGAGCAGCCCCGGCGAGTGCATTGCCCCGCGGCGCCTCCCTGGGCAAACCGGGATCACAAAAGAGCAATTTCTAGCGGCCGTTTTAGACGTTCTTTTCAGGATGTCTTTTCGGCCGTGCGTTTCTGGATGTGGTAGTTTCCTCTCCTCAGCGAACGGACATGAGCGCTGCCTCACGTGTTTAGGCTTTGAGCACGCTGGGGTGGTGCTCATGAATGGTTCATGCGGTGAAAGCATGACCATGACCACGCTGAAGTCCTGCCGCTCGTTCGCGAGCTGGCTCCCCCCGCCTCCCTCCCGTGGTCAGCCGTTGAGCCGCCTATGCTCTTCGGCCGCCGCAGTGGGGCGCGGGGGGGGACATTCAAATTACGATAGACAGCGTTCCGCCGGCTCAAAAAGCCCTGCGGACCTCTCTATCTCAGCGCGGTCCCGTTGAGTTTCCGCAGCAGACGCTTCCCCGCCTGGCGGGCTGAGCGTCTCCTTCGGTGCTCCTGCAGAGGATGAGATGTCTGTCACAGCATCAGAGGGAGAGTCAGACGGTGACACATCTCTTCCCGCGGCGCGGCGCCCACCCGTGGTCGCTGCCCCCCCGGAGGTTGATGTCGAACTGTCGGCTATGCTTCTCCGGGCAGCCGGGGAGGATCGGTTTGAGGGTTCCTCAGGGGCCTCCGGCCAATCCTTCTAGGCTGGACGACTGGTTCCTGGGGGGGGCACCGGCGGCAGCGCCACGCTCCCCCCCGGTCCCGTTCTGACCGGATGTGCATCAGGAGCTGACAAAATCGATGGCGCCCTATTCATTTGAAGCGCACTCCAGCTCCTCTCCCCTCGCCACTCTCCATGGCGGGGCGGCCAAGGGGTACGTGGCGGTCCCCCAGGTCGGGCGCGCCATCGCGGTGCACCTTTGCCCGCGGCCACGGCCGCCTGGTGGGGCCCTCCGCGTCTCCCTTTTAGGGCATGTGAAATTTCTTCCGCCCTCATCGGCTGGGCCTTTTCTGCGCCCCCCGACACGCTGCCCCGCCCTGCAGGCCATGGCAACACTGCAAAAGTGCCAGGTGCAGGCACCTTAAGGCCTGCACGAGAGTGGTCCTGACCAGGGGGTACTTGAAGAACTCCGCGCCGCCACTGACTTCGCCCTTCGGGCCACTAGGTCGCGGCGTGTCCCCTTGGTCAGGTGATGTCCACCTGCGTGGTCCAGGAACGCCACCTATGGCTGACTCTGGCCCGGATGGCAGAGGCTGACAAAGTTCGCTTTCTCGACTCTCCCATTCCCCAGAGCGGCCTATTCGGCGACACCGTGAGGGTTTTTGCTCAGCGGCGTCGAACGTATCGCTGGCCCCCAAAAGCCTGCGATCCTCCGCCCATCAGCATACCCCGTCGAGATGCCAGAGCAGTACGCCTCCCCGTCGTTCGGGCTGGGCGTCTCCTCTGGCACTCCAACGGTCCAGAGGCAGACGGAGGCCGTCCAACATATCCTGCCCCGCCGCGAAGTTACCATTCCGCCGCCTGGGCCCCCGCCTCCGCCTGCCCGTCGCCGAGGGCGTCCCCCCGCAGCTCCGTCCCCTGCTGAGCCACACGATCCAGGCTCGCAGCCGACTTCGAGCCGCCCGTGGGAGAGGGACGCCGCTCGCCTCTCAGGGTCCTGCGACGGAAGACCCTCGCAGGCGAGCTTCGAAGCGTCCCTGATGCGAGCACCCCCGGAGGTGGAGAGAGCTACTCTGTCGGCACTCCCGCTGGAAGCGGGACTTAGCCGGTCATTTGAAATCACAGAAAGACCCAGCTTTCTCACCTCTGGGGCCCCGGCCCCGAGTTTCCTTCCTGAGCAGCACTTCCACTCCTCGGAACCAGACTCGGGACCGGATGTCGCCAGCGCGGGAACCAGGGAAGTAGGTAAGCACTGCTTAGTGCAGTTAGACACTTCTCCAGGACGTTTATCCTTCTGGGTTTTGTCTCCTTCCCTGTCTTTCCCCAGGCTGCCCCACCACGGTCACGCCGGTCAACGTTCCCTTGATACCACTACACTGGTTGATACGGACGGTACGGCCCGGCTCCAGGCGTCCGCCCAGACTCACAGGTACCCCTTACATTCTTTATTCGGAAACAGGCGTGCCTCTGTTCTGCCTGCGGAGGTCGCGTTCCTACTGGCGAAGGACGCGATCCTGCCTGTCTCTCCGGCCGGGACGAGGTCGGGGTTTGATAAGAGTCCTGACTTCACGTGTCCAGTTAGAGTGGTGGGTTAACATCCGCCCTGGATGGAGCTCTGTTCCGATCCCTTCTTAGGCTGTCGGCACACATGCTCACGACGACGCACATACAAGTATGTTTCCGTCTCCAGGGCTGGGTTGCAGCCATCTGCCTGAAGGGCACCCGCTGTCGCGTCTCGATCTTTCCCCGGCGCACACCCCTCCGGCGGTCTGCCCCGGGGGTCGAGCGCTCAGCGCGAGGTGCTTCCACTTGGCTAGTCCCTCTCCTTCTTGCCTTCTTTAGGCCATGGGAGCTCCCCTGTCCCCTCTTCGGCAGACAGGTACTCGCATCTTCAACCGTCTCTTCGACTGGTGCTTACCAGCCCACTCGTGAGTTCTGTTGTGCGAATACAGGGACCTGGTGCCTCGGCACCCCCGCCATCTGGTCCTTCAGGCCAACCGAGGGAATCCCTTTCCTCGGTCGGGAGCCCGACTCGGTCCACAAGACGGCCCGCCTTGCTACCAAGAGCGCGCAGTTGGTGCTGTAGTCCCTGAGCTAATCAGGTACTATACAGCGGTCCTCTCAAAATCAGAGGCTCCTGGGGCACATGTCAGCTCTAGCCGCTTGCCGTTAAGCTGTTTCATGTGAGACCGCTGCAGCACGATCGAGTCCTATGATGGGCATGGCATCTCGGCTCTCTCCGGACTGGCGTTTTCCCGCAGTATTGCCGACAAGTCAGCCCGTGGCTTACCACGGGTTGGGTTGCCATGTACAACAGAGGCTTACAGCTCCTCCCATCTGCTCCCATGGAGTCCAACGTGGCAGATTTTGCTACTTGCCATTCATTTGAAGCAGGGAAACTCAACCGTGCAGCCGCCCGGTTCCCACGGCAGTCCACCCACCTGCAGAATGGCGACTCCACCCCGTGACGCAGCTAGTTGGAGTTATATCGGCAGGCCCAGCCACATCCGCTCGCCCTCCCGATTCCTCCCATTGCCAGAGTACTCTGGCACATAGCTACCTCCGGGGCCCAAGTACGCCCTTCCCCAGTGAGCCTCCTTGCGCAGACTCTGTGCGAGTCCAGGGAGGACGAGGAGTAAGTCTGGAGGTTGCGCTGCAAGGACGGCCCACCCGGACTTAGGTCTTAGTAACCATCCCCTCGCGGCAGTCCCTCCCTGTAAGGGCACGGCTTGACACCGTAGATCTCTCCGGCCTCTCACAGGCCGTGATACAAACTATCACTCGGTACTGGGCTCCCTTGGCAAAGGCTGGCTCACGCACTGAGATGAGGTCTATCACTGGCTTTCCTCTCGCTGAGAGGCACAGAGATACACGATTGCAGTAGTGCTTCCTTTCCTGCAGGAGAGTTGGAGCGCAGGCTGTCCCCTCGACTCTCGGAATATATGCCGCCGCTTAGCCGCATATCACATGCAGTAGATGAAGCAAAATAGGTAAGCACCCACTGGTCGTGAGGTCCCTCAGAGGTGCCAGACCGCGCCTCATACCCTCTTGGGACCCCCCCGTCGCCCTTCGGGGCCGCGGGGCGCTCCATTTGAGCCCCTGGCCTCAGTCGAGCTAGAATTCCTGTCATTTAGACAGCGCTCCTGATTGCCCTGGCCTCCATCAAGAGGGTAAGGAGACCTACAAACTTTCTCTGTAGGGAAGCTTCCCCGTCGCCTTCTCAGGCCGCGGGGCGCTCCCTTGGAGCCTCGGGCCTCAGTCGAGCGAGAAAAACGCTCCTGACTGCCCTGGCTCCCATTGAACGAGCAAAGGTTCCCCAGAGGTGCTCAGTGGGCCTCAGTCGAGTCCTGTCATTAAGACAGCGCTCCTGACTGCCCTGGCTCCTATTAAGAGTGTTGGAGACCTACAAGCTTTCCTTGCCAGCAAAGTGTGTCAAGAAGTTCGGGCCCGGCGACTCTCACGTTACTACCTGAGACCCCGGCCCGGCTATTGTGCCCAAGGTTCCCCACCACGCTTTTCCGCGGTCAGGTGGTGAACCTGCAAGCTCTGCCCTGGAGGAGGCAGACCCAGCCTTGCGATGTTGTGTCTATGTGAAAATGAAATCGCTCGGCACTTCAGACGCACCTAGCAGCTTATCTGCTTGGGGTTCAGCAGAAAGGGAATGCTGTCCCCAAACTGAGGTGGCTCATTGCGTGGTAGATGCCTCTCCCTCTCTTATCTATATCTGGGAGAGCCATGCCCCTTAGGTGTTCATGCCCACTCCATTAAGAGTGCTGCTTCATCCTATGCGTTGGCTCATGGCGCCTCACTAGCAGATATCTGTAGAGCTGCGGGCTGGGCGACACCCATACCTTCGCTAGGTTCTTCAACCTCCGCGCAGAGGCCGTTCCTCCCGTGTCTTAACATAAGACTTCAGGCGAGCGGGGGGACGGCTGGTGTCGGCTTGCTGCGCCATTCCCACGTGGATCCGTGCGCTATCTCCCAGTATGTTCCCTCCGGCGAACCTGGGTCCTCCATGCCCCGCAGTCAGGGCTAGATGCGGAGTAGTCCTTGGCTGTGATCCTGCCTGGGTCTCCTTCGCCCCGCAGGTTGTGGCTATACTTTCCAATATTTTCCAGCGGAGGAGACCGCTGTTTCCCTCGTGTATCCCTAAGAAGCCTTATGGATATATTGAATTATTCTCATTCCACATGCACAAATTCCATGTGCTCCGCCCCCCCAACCCATGCTTCAGTACAACTGGCATCCCTGCAGGCCCCCCTTATAAAAAAGGGGCCTTGGGGCGTTGGGAAGGTTACGTTCAATGACCGCCTGCGGACACGTCTGGGAAGACCTGCCGGCACGTGGCGTTGTGCGTAACGCGGCGTCAGGGTCGTGGCCTTTTCCATGGGTCTAGTTCCCAATGTAACGTCGAAGTGATTCGACTGAAGGGGTAACGTCTAGGTTACGAAGGTAACCCTCGTTCCCCGAAGGAGGGAACGGAGACGTTACATTCCCCTGCCACGCCCCTGGCGTCGCGCTGACGCTGGGCTCTCCCGGCTCTTCAGCAAAAGCCTGACTGAGTGGTGCGCGCAGCCATCTTATATATCCGTATGTACGGGGCGTGGCCGGCGCGCACGTCCACTCGCCAATTTTCAATTGGCCTTTTTAATAAGGCTCAGAGGTGATCGGTCTCTCAAGCGAGATCCCAATGTAACGTCTCCGTTCCCTCCTTCGGGGAACGAGGGTTACCTTCGTAACCTAGACGTAATTGAAGTCCAAAAAACTAACAACAAAAAAAACAGACCCCCTTTTTTTGGCTTTGAAACTCAAAGAAACACACTTTCCTGGGGCAATTCAAAGTTTCAATTTCCAGTAAATTTTGAATCTTTGGTTTCATAAGTTCTCACATATTTCATATTATAATGTTTGACAAGTTACAACAAAGGTTTTAAAAATATTGCATGTACATTACTTAAATATTCACAAGATTAAAAAGAAATAGTTGAACCAGTATTCTGAGCAGTTTAAACATCAAGTGTGGGTCAAATTGACCTCAACACAACAGGCAGGGTTCGGATAAAATAGATTTTATCTGAATACATGGTTACTTTTAAATAGCCAAGATGCTTTTTGGTGGTAGAATAGTGTAGTTATTGACTTCTACCAGCAGGGGCTTATATGACTAACCAGGAAAATATTAGCTTAGATATTAGATTGGCCAGAGCAGAAATCCTCTCTTTAAATAACATGTATTTTGTGTATAATATTAATATTCTTACATTTTCTCTGTAACCATTTAACTCAAAGAAGATTGTAGCAAGTCAGGTAAACAGATTTCAACAATAGACAATAATCCACAGGATGGTCCAGATGCTTGAACATCTGTTACAGCTAGATAACAACAACCAGTTTTCAATAAACATCAGTTACTCACCATATGAGCTCCAGGCACATTTTGTACACTAAATCCTGACCATTTAAAACAAGCTTCAGTGATTGTTTTTCATTTTCCCTCATGGCAGTATTGTTTGTATTGTGTTGAGTGTCTGTCCTGAGCTAGGTCTGTGGATGAAGCAATATGAAACAATATTTTTCAATCGTTCTCTTGAAATACCAGCATGACATAATGACAGCGGGTGGTCTGCATGTTCAAAGATGTGAACATGATGTCCTGCTGATCTAGATACACATAAGACAAAGACAGTATATTGTAATTGTATTTTTCTTTGGCTAAAAGAAAAAGCTGCAGAAACTGCTAGAAATAATGTGATTAAATGATAACAGAATTTTCAGTTTTAAGTGACCTAACCATTTAAGTAGGAAAAATGTTAGGCAGAACACATTATAACTTCCTTCCTGTTCATCTTCATCAGCAGGACATCATGTACAAGACTTTCTGTACAAGCTCGCAGACCACCTGCTGCAGTTTGAGCATCCTGATATTTCAGAAAATGAAATTCGTATTGAACATTCAGGACGTATATTTTTAAAGTTTTAGCCTTGTTCTAATTCCGTCGCGCCTTCCACTGGGACGGCTGTTTAGCATCAAGAGCTGTTGAAGAAGATTGAGGAAGTCCAGTGGGACCCACACAAACCAGTTCCAACACAAGCCCAAGATGTGTGTTGAAAAAACAACCATTTGTGGCTGTGGTGTTAAGGGATTTATTTGTTTACCCTGTTCACAGTGTCTTAAAATAACTATTGTTTATTGCATATAATGCTAAAAATCTGCTATAGTGAAAAAACCCTGGGAAAATGTTGTGAGACTGTACTGATGAAGCTGATGAATGACTAGCGTCACAGATTCAGTGCATTTGTTTGGGTGTGTGTCTGTTTGGGTAGTTGTATTTATATAGCATTCCATTCTCTCTGTTCCATGACTATCTCTAGTGTGTGTTTGTGCTCAGCATGATCTCATTAGTCAGTGATTCTTCAGCATTATATTATATTATATAAAATATATGATGTTATGCTATGTTATGTTTTTAATCCATTTTGCAATTTTACAACCTTTCTTACAGTCTTTTTTTTTACACTGCATGACCTTTTTTCTGTGACTGCTTACGTTAAATTATGATATTTTTTTTTTGCCATTACACACCTTATTTTCAAAGTTTATGTTCTCTGCAAACAAGTTTGCCCCACATTTCAACACAGGTTGATTTCAATAGATTCGCCATTGATTCACAGTAGGGGTGACAATCAAAAATCCCTAGCAACAAAAAAATGCCCTCGGCAGCAAAGATAGCAATGTTTCTTTATTGTTACAGGCTGTCTAGACTTCAGATACTCTCTTTTGTAAGTGTAATATTTGGTTTTGTGTATCAACTCTAGTGGTTCTCAAAGTCCTAAAGCCAAGTACCACATCTGGTTGAATCTGGAGAACATTCTTGTACCACCTAAACACAACAATGTTGCTCTAATTTATATGATTTTGAGAATAAGATTAAAGACTGTGTGAGTGACTTGATACCATATTTTGATTAATATCAGTGTTTTTGTATTTAAGATAAATATTAGTGGTGTAAAACCCTCATCAGTCCTCTGACTGGCCATTTACTACAGATCGAATCAAACGGAATTCAACAAATCAGATTGTTTTTAATGATTCTGGCTCCATAACGGTTTACATAAAATTTTTTTGTTCATTATTTCAAAGCAATAAATATCGAGAAAAAGATGTAATTCTTTCATTTCTTAAAGGGATAGTACAAGTTCTGTCATTAATTATTCACCCTCATGTCGTTACAAACTCGTAAGGCCTTTATTCATCTTTGGAACAGAAATTAAGATATTTTTGATGAAATCCGAGAGCTTTCCGATCCTGCATAGACTCAAGGCCCAGAAACGTTGTAAGGACATCTTTAAAATAGTCCATGGGACATCAGTGGTTTAACCTTAATTTTATGAAGCTACAAAAATACTTTTTGTTCGTCTTGTTCCGCTTGTAAGCAATGTGCAGCGTGTCCGGGTTCTACGTCAGAATGCCGGTTCCTGGGTCTGCAGCAAAACACATGCACGTCATGGTACTCTTTGGGCTCTCTGCGTTTTATTTCAGAATTATCATTGGCTTATAGAAAGGTTAAAAATAGCATTTATTTAGGATGTAAATAAGATCACGTCATGATCTATTCCATCATGCAGCGCTCAAATTTGTAAACAACTTGAGCTAGTTCCGCCGTAAAATATCTTCTAAATCGTTTTTTTTTTTTTTTTTTAACTAGTTCATTAAAACGATCTATCTGAACATTTTTGTGGAAACGAATCAGACTTCTAATAATTATTAGCAAGCAAGAGGCAAATTAGTGGGTGCTTCTGAAATGGAAGGCTGCATCCTCAAACTCAGACGAGCTCAGTAATGATCATTTTCATTCAGTTTATTTTCGTGAATCGACGTTCATCGACATTTGATGACTAGCAGCCGAGATATGCAGACTTCGTGGAATGCAGCCTTTCGTTTGAGAGGCACCTATATATAAGTTTTGTTGAACTGAATACAGCTCTGAATGAGGAGTCGATTCCCCTTGATGGGATCGATTCCAAACTTTGGAATCGACTCTCGATTCTCAGTGCCTCGGAATCGAGGAATCAATTATTTTTGGAATCTATTATTTTTAGAAATCGATTCCCAGCCCTACCATTTTCTTTATTTGGATGACTGAATTTGAATATAAACACTTTATATATTTCGGGTTAAAGTAGTCTATCCACTTTTTTCCTCAACGTTAAAGTAAGCCTATGGGTGAGACTTCTGGTTCATTATGCGCTATAGGGAAATAACAAGAAGAAAAACAGAGTGCAGTGAATGGTAAAACTGTTTGCTCTACAAACCAGTGTGTTCATAATTATGATAATACATTAAAATAATATAGTAAGACACCAAATTCGCAATATCAAAGAGCAAAACAAGCTGTTTTGTATAGCTACTGTAAAAATAGATGGACACGGATGATACCGGAAGCCACAGCTATAAAATGTACAAATGGCTGCACCCACTCTTACGGGAAGAAAAACATGGATAGTAAAACATCTGCCTTTCTAGAAGCAACCGGAACTGCTAAATCACTGTGGTTACATTGTCAGTCAATGTCATGCTGAATCCAATATTTCTGTATCAGCTTGTCTTCTTGAAGTCGAGCTTCTAGATGCTGCTCACAGACTTGGAAGGCAAAAGGAGTAATATCACACTTGGAAGTTGGAACTTGAGAAAGGTCATACTATTCACATCATGCCAAAAAAACCTTTGAAAATGTCTGTGTTGCATTCTGCATTTGTTATATGTTACATAGACACTGCTCAGTATTGAAAATTGTACATATTGTTAAAAAAAAAGTAAAATCAGAATTGAAAAGTATATCCAATTCACAATTACACATTTAGAGAGGTTATGAAGGAGTCATTTGTTTCTTCAGATCATTGCAGGTGAAGGCGTTCCTCCTCCAGATGCTAAAGATATCCATTAATCATCCTCCCCCTTTTCCCCAGTAGGATCCACTGGAATGATTGCACCCGCAATCCAAGTTAAACATTTAACCAGAGGGATTTATAATATTACGCAATCTCTTCTTCCATAGAGTAATGATCTGATTTCATCACAATGAAGGTAAACTTACACACATGTCCAGTGGCCTCTTCATCACAGTGCTGGGGCAGATGGGAAACCTCGGCTTATTGAAGCCTCAGTCAAATGACATCATAGATGATGCTTCGAAATCTCTAGTGTGGGGAAAAAATAAATAAATCTTACATTGGTATATCTGATATGATTTATGGATATTTGCACATTAGACACTTTTTATGATTACACCTGAGACACCATTGAAAATCTGGGACTAGAAATATGATTTTAACCTGTAATAAGGCAATAAAGTAGCAAGAAATATTTGAAAATTTTACCACATTTAGACTTTTGAAGTAAAAGAAAGAAAGAAAGAGAGAAAGAAAGAAAGAAAGAAAGAAAGAAAGAAAGAAAGAAAGAAAGAAAGAAAGAAAGAAAGAAAGAAAGAAAGAAAGAAAGAAAGAAAGAAAGAAAGAAAGAAAGAGTGGAAACACAATTTTTTTAATACTCAGACCTCTTTCCTGTTCATTAATGGAAAGGAAAATTGCTAAATGGCTGTCGTCAGCTCCTGACAGCGGTGACTGAAGTGTTCCCCTCAGTCCATTTAAAGACCGCGATCAACTGGCGGGCGAACACTTTGTTTTTTCCACATATATTTAAAAAGGGTCACTTTGTCACAAGGTGCTAAAAGGGCTTCGGGGGACAATATCTTTCATTTTATTGTCTCCTCTGACGTATTCTCTGACTGCTCTAAGTCTGTACTAGGAAAAAAGAGTCTGGAACATGATTTTAATGTTATTTAAAATGACTGCCTTGTTGTAAAAGTTACTGCTAAGCATTTTCCTTTTGGCCAAAGACTAAATGCAGCATTGTATGATGCCATGTTCATTTTAGGATAGAGATTTGTTTTCATGTTAGTCTATTCGTTTTAGTGTACTAATCACTTAAAGAGACTCAAAAATGAAAATTCTGTCATTAATTACTCACCCTTGTGTCATTCCAAACCCGTAAGACCTTCATCCTGTTCATCTTCAGAACACAAATTAAGATATTTTTCAAGAATTCGAGAACCTTCTGACTCTGCATAGACAGCAACGTGAATGGCATATTCAAGGCCCAAAAGATAGTAAGGACATTGATAAAATAGTCCATGTAACGTTATTCTCATAGCTTCATAAGGTTGAACCACTGATGTCACATGGACTATTTTATCAATGTCCTTACTACATTTCTGGCCTTGAACATGGTAGTTGCGTTGCTGTCTACATAGGGTCAAAAAGCGCTCGGATTTCATCAAAAATATCTTAATTTGTGTTCCGAAGATGAACGGAAGTCTTACAGTTTTGGAACAACATGAGGGTAAGTAATTAATGACAGAATTTTCATTTTTGGGTGAATTATCCCTTTAAGGTCAGAAAATGGTGCCCCTCTTGTCAATATTTGGAGAACAAATGAGGACTGAACACAGCTCATATAACATCACAAAATGTTTAGGGTTTTAGTTCAGTCGGTCTCTCCGAGTCACATCAGAGACTGACGAATTGGGATCTCGCTCCACCGGGCGACCAGCAGTGCCAGATACGGACCCATAGATGATGGCTAAGCAGGGACCATTCGAGCCTTTGCAGTCAGCCGAGCTGAAGTTTCTTTTTAATGAAAACTCTGCTTCTGCTTGCACTGGCTTCCATCAAGAGGGTAGGGGAACTGCATGCATTTTCAGTCAACGAATCATGCCTAGAGTTCAGACCAGCGAATTCCCAGGTAACCCTGAGGCCCTGGCCTGGCTATGTGTCCAAGGTTCCCACTACTCCCTTCAGGGACCAGGTGGTGAGCCTGCAAGCTCTGCTCTCGGAGGAGGCAGACACAGCCCTAGCTTTGCTTTGTCTTATCCGAGCCCTAAGATGGTACATTGACCGAACGCAAAGCTTTAGGACCTAAGAATAGCTCTTTGTCTGTCACGGAGGTCAGCAAAAGGGGAATGCCGTCTCCAAGCAGAGAATGGCCCACTGGATAGTGGATGCAATCACCCTGGCTAATCAGGCACAGGGTGTGCCCTGCCTACTTAGGTTGTGAGCTCACTCAGTAAGAAGTGTTGAATCCTCCTGGGCGCTGGCTCATGGTGCCTCGCTGACAGATATCTGTAGAGCTGCAAGATTGGCAATCCCTAGTCTCGCATAGCCAGACCTTCAGACTGAAGGTCTGGAATTCATTGCAGCTTTCATTGGTCAAGACCCGCCCATAAGGCTGTTTGACCGACATGTCAAACAACCAATCACAGTTTGTTTTGTTCAGCGTCAAGTTTCAGGACATGGAAATGCCCCCACAACAACAGACTGGCGTGCAACATGTCAGTCATTGAAATAACCAGCATTGAAAGTTAACAAAGATGAGGGAGAACAAGCAGTAAGTCAGTAATTTGTTGGCGATGTTGAAAAAGTGTATAACAACAATGCCGTCTGCATAAGCACCTCTTAGCAAAACACAGAGTAAAACAGTCTGCGTTGTTTCCCGGCGGACCGAAAATAAACGCAACACTTGCGTCTCCCGGAAATCCGATCAAATTCAACTAATCAGATGACGACTTCGACATTCCTGAAGTTTTTCCAGTTAAGTGTCCCATATGCATCAGACGTTTAGCCAAAGTTCCGTGGGCGTGACGTCTGAGGCTGAGACTAGGCAACCCCTAACATGTTCACTAGATTCTGTAGCGTTTGTCTAGTGTTTGTCGGTATCATCCTGTGTTCTCACCTCAAACAGGTAGAAGCACTGAGTGGCCCCGGTTCTGGTCGGCTTGCTAAAACTGCTGCAGTGCATCAATACTGTAGACCCTGTCAAGCTCTTCCATCCCTTTGGCAGCCAGATGTAGCAGAACGTCCGGGACCAGGCCCTCACTCGATGAATCCATGAGAGCCGGTAGAGGGCCGGGGTCCATATGAGAGACCAAAGTAATCCCATATGTATAAAATCCACTGTATAAGCTTCAAGAGCCTGTGTTCCCCGGTAGACCGTCTGCCATTTACAAGATGGTTCAATTACCTCCAATCTTCCATATGTTCCTGAAAAATGAGTCATATGTGTAAATGCTTCCTAAACCTCCTATAGGAAGGATGGGGCTCTGCACATCCCAGTGCTCCAGCCTCACTGAAGTGGGAACTGATATGATATACGGTGACTGGTATTTGTGTTGCGAGCCCCGTCCTAGGCCATAAAGGGGGCACAGGAGGCTTGTTCAGGACACTGGAGGGGGGCAGCAGGGAACAAGGGTTACATACGTCACCAAGACATTTCTACACATCCTTCTCAGGAAACTTCACTTTAATGACTTCTTGCTTCACCTACAGTAAATGTCACCATGGTGCTGTATTCATAAAGGCAAAGCCATTACTCAGGGATGTGATTTTTCCGGATTAATCCGGAATTCCGGATTTTTCGACCTGAAAATGTGACCTATGTCACGTATTTGCGACCGTTCGCAAATGGCGGATGGTGAAGTATGATTGGTCAGATCACCTGTCAATCAAGCTCCCTGCTGCGCAGTGTAAGTTACCTCAGTCGCTCTCGCGCTACAGTGGTATCGTGACAAGAACATCGCCGGATCGGATGATCTGGGTATGTATTATTGCTTGTGTCTATATATAACCTATAAGTTACTAATTTGACTTTGTTGTCGATTGATTAGATGATCGATTTTGAGTGATTTTCCACTATGGCAGGATGTTTAAGCTGCATTAACATTAACTTACTTGTATTTGCTAGCTATTAGGGATGCTCATTTCGGTTAATTTTCCCAACCGCAAATCATTATCCGATTATTAACTGATAAGATAGTAAGTTAACACTTTTCAATAAGGTTCATTCAGCGCTGCTGCTCCCACCATGCGCATAGCAGCCATATCACCCTGTAGACCAAGACTGGTCGCCCACTGAAGCTAAGCAGGGTTGAGCTTGGTCAGTACCTGGATGGGAGACCTCCTGGGGAAACTAGGTTGCTGCTGGAAGAGGTGCTAGTGAGGCCAGCAGGGGGTGCTCACCCTGAGGTCTGTGTGGGTCCTAGCACCCCAGTATAGTGACGGGGACACTATACTGCCAAAAAGCACCGTCCTTTGGATGAGACGTTAAACCGAGGTCCTGACTCTCTGTGGTCATTAAAAATCCCAGGATGTCTTTCGAAAAGAGTAGAGGTGTGACCTCTGACCATCATGGCCTCCGAATCATCCCCATAATCATCCCCCCTCCAATTGGCTTCATCACTCTATCTCCTCTCCACCAGTAAGCTGGTGTGTGGTGGGCGTTCTGGCGCACTATGGCTGCCGTCACATCATCCAGGTGGATGCTGCACACTGGTGGTGGATGAGGAGATACCCCTGACACTGTAAAGCGCTTTGAGTGTCTAGAAAAGCGCTATATAATTATTATTATTATTATTATTATTAATTATTATCACGCACTGTGCGTAGGGTACCGAGTGCTGAGGGGGCACCAAAAAATAGTCTAATGAAAAATCAATAATTATATTTTAATTATTATGTTAAATATATAGCTCACTGAATATGATAGCCGCAAATAGTTTCTCCCGGAATCTAGAGCGAGGGAGTGAGTGTGAAACCGCGTAGCGTGTGCATGACAGAGGGAGAGAGAGAGAGAGCAAGAGACCGTGCGTGTGTGCCTCATGAAGCACATGTAAGACAAACTCTACATTATACCGCTTATTACATGGCTACCTACAAAATAAATCAATAATTTGACACAAAATATTGATTTTAAAAGGAGTTTATTGATTTAAAAACGATTTAATCGGTGTGTGTGTGTGGGGGGGGGGGGGGTTGTCTTAGTATATTTTCCTGCTGTTTTGTCCTTAGCTAATCACATGCCTGATTATACTCTGCTCTTCTGTGTTACATGATCCTTCCTATATACTGCTGTTCAAAAAACAAACATTTTTTTTATCAGTGTTGATTGTCCCGTTTTAATCTACTTAATGCAACCTTACTAAATAAAAAGTAATAGTTTCAAAAATAATAATATTAATTTACTGAGCCCATACTCTTAAATAGTAGTTTTAAAATGAACCATTATAAATATCTATTTTCGTATATATTTTATATGCTTAGCGTAACATGATGTGTTTGAATTTTGAATAATTAAAACTCTTCACAGTATTTGAAGACTGAAGTTGCTTTGACTAAAGGGAAAATGTCACCTCAGCGACATCAATGTTTCTTTTATGCGAGACAACAATCGAACATCAAACAATCTCTTGAATACAACAAAGTGTATTGATTCAAAGCAGAATGCTGAATTGTAGAGAGTAATACGGCTCATTGAAAGGAACATTATAATCAAAGTACAAAGCAAAGGGAGCTCAGCAGGTCCCATTGATTAGTCAATATTATTGGGGTTGTAGGAGAAGACATTTTAAAAATGTGAAACCTCAAAAGACCAGATGAAAGGAGGAAAGAGACAACAATGCTCCCTCTGAACTAATACCCTTCATTCAGATGGCAAATATGGCAAGAGCATGGGTTGCAACGAGAAAACTCAATTTTGCATAATTAAGTTTTTTTTTTTCTATTTAAAGCCACCACTGTAAATGTAAGTGCTATGCTGTGAATATTAAATTATGGTCCACTTCATGTGACAAAATTTGGGGTGTATTTCTTCAGAAACACATCGCATATTCATATTTCACACGGAATGTATTTATTCAATTGAACGTCTTGTATACATAGCAAAATGTTGATATTTTTAATTATATCGTTTACAATAATCGCAGTTATTTACATCAAACATTGATGGAGAACCAGAAACCGGTGTATTAATTAATGTGGAAGTCACATTTATATTTATAGTGTGCAGCTGTTGATTGAATCCAGGCTCGCTAAACTATATTTCTCTTCTCTGTCAGCCCGCCATCCCTAAATCTAGGGCCAGCTTCCCAGTCTCAAAGACTGCTGAACAGGGAGAAAGAATCTGCTATATTTAGCCCACCTGGCATGCTTTGAAACATCAAGGATGCAGAGAGAGAGAGAGAGAGAGAGAGAGAGAGAGAGAGAGAGAGAGAGAGAGAGAGAGAGAGAGAGAGAGAGAGAGAGAGAGAGAGAGAGAGAGAGAGAGAGAGAGAGAGAGAGAGAGAGAGAGAGAGAGAGAGAGAGAGAGAAATTGGAGGAATAGAGAAAATGTAGGAATGGAAGAGTGCCAACCTTTTGTCAAAGAACTCTATAGATGGATTGTTTTATATATGTAATTTACTCATGCTCCTTCAGAAGTTCAGAGGAGATTCTTAAGAGAATCTAATTGCCCTGCTGTCTGGTTCTCCTATATACGCAATCAATTCCAATTAACCATTCCTTTAAATGAATTCCGCAAGGGGTAAAGAAGCTACAAGCATCTGACTTTTTTGTTTGTTTTTCTGAATAAAAAAAGATTTATCTGTAATTTGTGTATATGATGTCCAATCACAAAACAATTTATTTGAAATAGAAACAACAACTGTTTAACTCTTCTGCTAACTTCTTAACTAGCCAGCATTACACAGTAACATTTTACAGCATTATCTAATATAAACTGACAGTATTTATTTATCTTTGTTCATGTTAGTTAAAAAATATATAGTTGCATGTTATTTTAAAGTGCATTACCTAATAGTGACTAAGAACACTAATGTTGTAATTAACATGAACTAACAATAAAGCTCGGTTCAGGCTACATGATTTTTTTTGTCGGTTATGACAATTACGACTCTTAAAATGTTGTTGAGTCATGAACAAAAAACATGTCAGACTACACATGGCTACCCGACCATTCATCACATGCCGTCTTTAACATTGTGAATACTGTCATTGATACAGTGGACTAGACAGAAGTTGACATTGAACATAAACAAACAAAGGCTAGTAAACAGCATGTTTTGTTTTGTCTTGTTGTCAGAAAAAGCCTAAAAAAGAAAGAAAATCTGACAGTGGACACAAATCTGGATTGCATACATAGGACAGTATGAACACGCTGTTTGCTTGCAATTGTTTGTTTATGCACATGTCACCTTAAGTGATAGGAATAACGGCGTTATAAATAAACAGCATTAATAACAGCATTACTTTTTCAGTAACGAGTAATCAAACGAATTACTGTTTCCCCCGTTACAACGTCATTACCATTACTTTACAGACAATGAAATGTGGCGTTTTTATTATAATTGAGCGCACTGAAGCGGGTTTTCATAAGAGTAGGCTCTTTCTCAGCCTTAGGACCTGCAAAGCTGTGCATCGCATCGCGTTGCGTTCTTCTACTGAGGTAAATTCTGGCTTATTTCTCTCAGTGCGTCTTCTTCCAGAAACGAAAGTAGCCGAGATGTACTTGATGAATGTTTACGTTTGTTAACGTAGATGATGTGGGCGTTTACCAACATGTCAGTGCGTCTCATGTGGATGTTTAAAGTTTAAAAAACTAATGGGCGTGATTACATAAAAAAGTGAAGCTTACGTTGTACGTATCATAGAGATTACTTTATCAGAGAATTTGTTTTCGATGTGACATACTTCATTTAAAAGTAGACAATTTCAAGCGATACCTTATTCCTATCTGTGGGAAGTTTTTTTTATGTCCACAGATTGAAGCAACCCTAATAATATGATATTTGGCCCCTGGAAGGTGTCTCTCACATTGTCCCACAGCAACATTAAAATATTGTAGATCAGTGTGCAATGTTTTATTCATTTAACATATTTAATATTGGGGGCATCCAAGTTATTTGACATATTTAAACTTTTTTTTTTTTTTTTTTTTAAGATGGCATGTGATGAATGGTCCAGTAGAAACATGTAGTCTGACATGTTTCTTGTTCATGACGCAATATTTTAAGAGTCAAAATCGCATAATTTGACAGTGTCTGTTAGAAGTGACAAAACAATTGTATAGTCTGAACCGGGCTTTTTTTTTTCAAACAAATTGTTTTGTTGAATTTTGTAAGTGATGATTAAATTTGAAGCGTCATTTCTACATCACCAAGCAGGCAGAAATTGTAAGAGTAGGATGTTAGTATGCTATTCATATTTAACCATTGAAAAATTACACGCTTCACCTTCAAAATGAAAAATTCATCCAAAGCACAATTGAATTTGGAGAAGGCTGACGTGGTTCATTGACATGGTAAATGACTGCTGTCAGTGCATGAAATGTAGAGTGGTAATGTATTATTGAGATGATCTTTGACCTTTCATACCCTCAAAAGGTTCCTGGCTAAGAAGATCATAAAATCAATACGAGACAAAAGAAATGGGATATCTGTGCCTCAAGGCTGAGAGAAACCAAAGACGATATATGATGGAGTAAAGTCGACCTGCATAGTAAGATTCATGCAACTGTATGAGATATTGCAATGATTTAAAAATGTAATAGAGAATGGACTGTTTACCCAATATTTGTGTGTGCTCTGTGTTTGTATGCTTATTATAGTTAGCAACATGAGAGGAACTGTTTATATGACTTGCTGTCTTTCAGGAGGTTTTCTTTCAGTTAGGTTGTTTTCCTAAGATACTTATGTAGGCAGTGTATACAATAGTATGGCAGCTTGTTACGTCTTGGAGCTAAGCCTAAATGTGTGGAGAAATATTCTTCAAAGAACAGTATTGTCTCAAAGTCTGCTTAGGTAACGGATGGAGAAAATAACTGGACTCTAGATTTGTTTTTTCTTGCTGTGATGTGCCAAGGCAGGTCATTATGACATACAATCCAAGTATTTCAACAGGCAATTTGAGTTTGGTTACCTGTTAAAAAAAAAAAAAAAGTTCAGTCATAAAAACGCTCAGGATATTTTGCTGCTATAAGATAAGCTGTTGCTGCACATATAGCATACACAAAACACACTCTGTCGTAGAGGGTCAGAGTCCTACAGAGATTAGCTCCAACCCTAATCAAACACACATGAACCAGCTAATCAAGGTCTTAATAGGTATGCATGAAACTTCCAGGCAAGTTGGAGCTAAACTCTGCAGAACACTGGCCCTTCAGGATCAAGTTTGGTGACCCCTGGCCTATTTAATAAAACCAGTTCTAAACATATTTCCAGTACGTTTTGTCTGTTATTAAAGAAGCTTGGGCATCAGGCACATTGTGTAGTGTTAGCCACTCACCTGTCAGGATCCTTGGTAATCATCGGCAAACTTCAACAGTTTGTGTTTTTTAGTCAGATGTGTTAATTCGGCTGTGCATCATCAAGCCGGAACTAAATTTCAATTTGGTTCAATTTTGTGAACCGGCTCTAACGGTTACTTTCTGAGAACCGGCTCAAAAGAATGATTGATTCAATAATTGAACATCACTAATCTACACAGGTGGAGCTGGGGGAAGAGGATGGTTTTTTGATATCATGTAGCAAGACTGACTTACAGCAAACACAGGACCAAGCAATTTAAAAGTTAAGCAGTAAGCCTATTGGCTGCAGAATCAGCAGAGGCCAATCAACTTGTCATGTTGTGATGATGTTATTGTTTGCAAATTACATTAAGAATCAGTCTGTGCCATCTAGAGTTTCATGACTGAACTAGATATTAAAAGTAAACTCAGATTTAACCTTTTCCATTTATTTACAATGAACTGGAACTTTCAAGCTTCAAAAAGGACAAAAAAAAAGTTTTGTCCATGCAACTGGTGCAATATTATGTTGTTTGCAATCATGTAATAGCTTTGTTTGAAAATTAAGACAAACCGACATTTAGTCATTATTGGAGGTTCATTAGATTCATGAATTTTCCATATTCGTTTTCAAATAATTGGTTGATGCTTCACGAAACGGATTCGGTTTTCAGGTTTACCTAACCGACTCAATGGTCTAGATGTAGTTACACGCCTGCTATATAGGAAGTGTGACTGAATGAAATTGTAGGTTTTTTTGTTAATTTGGATTGAATTTAGTGCAGAAGTCATATGGACTACTTTAATGAAACTGAAATGAAAGAGTACCTTCACTGAGCTTTTTGAAAGCTTCAGTCCACGTTCATTATAATTGCTTGGGAAAGTGCTGTCCTCTTTTTTTTTTTGTTCCATGGAAGAAAGTAAGTTATACGGGTTTTGGAATGACATAACAGTGAGTGCATTATGACGGAATTTCCTCTTTTTTATTATTCTGTTAGCTGTGTTATGCATTTGGTGCAATGGTCTTTTCATTAGAGAAGCCATCATGCACACACACAATCCTCTTAAGAAGTTAGCGAAGAGGCCAGATGTCTTACTCGAGAGTTAATGGCCTTCATGGCCACTTGGCAGGATTCCACAGCCTGAATTAGCTGATGACAGATTTGGTTAATGATACATGCTGTGGCCATGTGAAGAAATGAGGGTTTAAGCCAATATAGCAAGAGGAAGGAGAAGGGAGAATGAGCTCTGTGAAGCATAAACCAGTCAGCCCTGAAGAGACGAGAGCAGTGTCCACTCATGAAGCCCAATCGATAGCGCTCTGTGATTAGTCACCTGCTAAATAGTGGCCACCCCGAGGACATGAGCTTCTCATCACCAGAGAGATGAATTAGAAAATGTCCAGGACCACTGTGAGATCAGTCAGGTCCCAGGCAGGATCGGTTCTACTTTACTGATCGCTGAAGCGTTATGGCAGCCAATCAAAGGCTGTTTCATGAAAAGAGCCCTTGGCCATATGCTTTTATGAAGGGTCCAGAAATCTTGAGTTGTGAAATAAGAATCAGTGAAGTGTTGTGATTATGCTGCCTTCTAAGATGCCGTGTTTTAGCCGAATACTAAGGCAGCATCCATCTTCACAGAAAATAAAATCCCAATGCATTGTGATGAGCTTATCAAAAGAGTCCATCAAAGATAGCAGTCATGCTTTAGATTAAACCCAAGTGTAAAGTACTGACCTGCAGTTGCAAAGAAATTAAGTTTTCTCAGGAAAACATTTCAGGATTTTCTCCATATACTGTACTTCTATGGTGGCTAACAGTTTGAAGGTCCAAATTGCAGTTTCAATGCAGCTTCAAAAGGCTCTGCACGATCCCAGGAAAGAAATAAGAGTCTTGTCTACCAAAACGAAGTCATTTTCTTAAAGCAATAAAAAAGTATTTACTTTTTAACCACAAATGCTCACCTTGCACCAGCCCGATCTCACGCTTTACATAATAATGTTAAAAAAAAGTTGCATGTGACATAGGTGGAAATACCGTCCCAGTGTTTACAAAGCGAACATGCAAAGAAAGTCAAGGTAAAACAACGATGTCTGGCAATTTTAAAGTTGACGGGGAAATTGCAATGACCTTGCAATGGCCTTTTTTCCTCAGCTGGAATCGTGTAGAGCCCTTTGAAGCTGCATTGAAACTGCAATTTGGACCTTCAACCATTGGCTCACATTGAAGTCCACTATATGGAGAAAAATCCTGGAATGTTTTCTGCAAAAACTTAATTTCTTAAGTGATTTCTTAATTTGCAACCGAAGAAAGAAAGCCATGAACATCTTGGATGACATCAGAAAATATTTGTTGTGCAAATGAACTTCTCCTTTAAGGTTTAGCTGGTTATAATGGCCCAATGTGCCCCTACTGGTGAATATTGTAATTGCACAATATCAACCAAGAATATTATTTTATCTTATCTACTATTGGGCTGTTTGAATCTAATTGGTTGACGAACATTCTAAGGTGTGCAACTATTTTAACAGAAATGCATGGCTAAAGTAGTTTCAGACAGGTCTTGGGTAATCATCTGCAAACTTCAACAGTTTGTGTTTTTTAGTAAGATGTGCTACTTCGGCTGTGCATCATCAAGCCGGAACTAAAGTTCAATTTGGTTTGATTTTGTGAACTTGCTCCATGGGTTACATTCTGAGAACTGGCTCAAAAGAATGATTTGTTCAAGAATCGAACATCACTAATCAACACAGATGGAGCTGAGGGAGGTGGAGGGTTTTCTGAGTGTACAAAGACAGACATTTGTGAACTGGCTCCACCGGTTACTTTCTGCGAACCATCTCAAAAGAATGATTCGTTCAAGAATCGAACATCACTAAACTGCACAGGTGGAGCTGGGGGAGGTGGAGGGTTTTCTGAGCGTACAAAGACATAGAAAAGAAAAAAGTTGAATAAAGTAATCTTTTTTCTTTGCATGCAAAAAGTATTCTTGTATCTTCGTAAAGTTAAGGTTGAACCACTGATTTCACATGGAGTATTTTAATGATGTCCTTACTACCTTTCTAGGCCTTGAACGTGGTAGTTGCGTTGCTGTCTATGCAGGGTCAGAAGGCTCTTGGATTTCATCAAAAATATCTTAATTTGTTTTCTGAAGATGAACAAAGGTCTTACAAGTTTGGAACGACATGAGGGTGAGTATTTAATGAGAGAAATTTCATTTTGGGGTGAACCAACCCTTTAACACTTACACGCTTGTACACAAAGGTTAAGGAAGGTTAGGAGTATTTTATAATTAAAAAAATGAAGCACAACACCTTATAGTATGTATGTACTGTTCATCACTTCCTACAGATAAGAAAGCAACTCTCAAGATCATGAACGGTTACAGAGAAAATCATGTCGTATGTACCCTTGAGCAGGACACTTTACCCCAGGATGTCCCAGTGGATTAACCCTACAGCTACTGTACTGTACACTTTGAAGGGGTCATTTAATGTCATGTATACTGAATTAAAGTCACATTAGCAGTATATACATCATAAGCATTATGATATTAACATTGAGAATTTACTGAGTATTAAATAGCTGTCTGGCCTGAGGAGACGCAGTGTACTGCAGGAGAGCTGTTAACCTTTATGTCTTGGTTTCATTTAGAGATTGATGTGTTTTGATGTTAACTCCATTTAGCAAATGGCTCGTCTTATTATTAATGGGGATAATAGACATGAAGTGAGTCACAGGCTACGTTTAAGGTTAAATGTTTAGGATTAAATCTTGGGGAATTGCGGGGTTTTAGATAAGAATGTTTCCCTGTGGGAGGATTCATTTTCAAAATGTATGAGTTTAGAGGCATTGGGGTTTTAAATGTGACTGAAAGAACATGGTTGCAGGCAACAAGAGAAATGCCCTGCAATGGTTTGACTCATAATATAGTATTTCTTGCTGCAGCCTTGGACACTTACAGTTTGCACATGCAGCGCCTCCTTCTCAAAAGGATACTTTGAGTGAGAGCTCAGCTGTGTTATTGTAGCACTTAGAATGACTTCTAGCAGTGCTTTAACACAGCGCATATCATAAATAATGGATCGCTCATGCATGTCCAGCAGCTGATAAGAATTCATATGGGTTTGGAGTGGCATGAGGGTGAGTAAATGATGACAGTTTTTTTCTTTTGTTCATTTTTCTTTAATTTTTTTTTTTTTTTTTTTTTTTTTTTTTTTTAATAATTAACATTTTTATGTATTTTTGCAAAAGGGAAACCTACATAACAATGTCAGCCTATTTTTCAGTGAAGAGCAAGTTTTTATTATTCAGAAAATCAATGAAAACTGAAAGAACATCCCAGTGAGTTTTCATGTTTAATTTCCAGTAACACTTTTTTTTTTGTAATTCAGTAAAGAACTAAAAGAAAGTACAATCCATGCTTTTCAGATAAGCTTTTGCTTAATTCTATAAATCTATTAAATGAAAAAGTGAATTATTATTAATATTATTTAGCAGCTATTAGTACTCCAGTCTTCAATGTTAAAACCAGTTAGATAGATTCTTCATTTTGTGATCATTCAGTATAGAACTGAAAGACAATGAAGTTTATGCTTCTCAGAGCATTTTTGCAGCTAAAAAAAAAAAAAATCTGTAAAACAAATAAATGTAAATTATACAAATTATTATTATTATTATTATTATTATTATTATTATTATTATTATTATTACAAATTCTGATGAAGTTTTATTAAACATTAAATTGCTTATGTTTGGTATGGCTGGTGTAGTATTTCAGGAATATGTATTATGTATTATTGCAACATATTTACTTTGCAGTTATAACTTTCATTCATCACTATGGAGCGCAGAGTATAATAAACTCTTAGAAAGAGAAATGTTTCATATGATATTAAGAAAGTGTTTTGTTTTAAATTTAGTATTGATTTGGATTGTATTTTGTATTGATTTCTCGAGCAGAGCAGTTGTGTGCTGCAAAATGTACACCAAATTGGAGCCATACTTGAAATCAGTGTTCTGACATTCAGCATCTTTGGATGGAGGAAATTTAGCAGCGAATGACTCACCGTGCTATATAAAAGACGTGACTGGGTACCTTGATGTATTATGCCACCTTCTTAAAAAATGACAGTCCTTATGTTTTATGTCTTATGTCTATTTGAATCTGATCCTAGCGGAAAGTGTTTGAGCCGCATGATGTTTGTGTTGCTATGGATACCTTTCCAGGTGAACGTGATTTCCGCTCGTAAAAATGTATTTGGTGGAAAGTGAAAATAGGCTATACTTTTTGAGTTACTGAAAAATCAGTTTCAATCATTCTGATGGTACATGAGTTCTAATAAGTTGAATTGCTTCTGTTTTTTTCCCCATGTTGTTCAACATATTCAAAGTATGCAAGTTTGGTGAGCGGGTACGAAAGGGAGGATTGTTCGTGTACAGCCAGAGATTGTCTTATTGTTGGGAGATGTGAGGGTCTGTAATACTTAGCATTGGAAAGAGCATAACGGCTAACTTGGATCATGTGAGACACCTCAGCCAATCATACAGTGGGTACGGAAAGTATAAGGATCGCTCATGTGTCGTCATCATGACGTATTCTCAGTGGGGAACGCAAAGCATTTTGGGAATCCGCGGCACAAACATTAGGCGCCAGACTTGATTGCATGGAGGGAAGAGTTCAAGATGCCGTCTACCTGCTGTGTTATATACTGCAATAGTCGTTCTCACGATAGAAGTGGCTTAAAGCTTAAGAACGGAATATCCTTTTATCGTTTTCCAGCGTGGAATAATAATTGTACAAGCCATGTTTTAGAGGTGACAAAAATGCGACGAATGGCATGGATAACCGCAGTAAGGAGACCCAATTTGTTTCTGTGATCAAAGCTGAATTTTCAGCATCATTACTCCAGTCTTCAGTGTTTGATCCTTAAGAAATCACTCTAATATGACGATCTGATGATCAAGAAACATTTATGATTATCAGTGTTGAAATGAACATCTTTGATGAATAGAAAGTTCAAAAGAACGTCATTTATTTTAAATATAAAGCTTTGTAACATTAAACACTACTGGTCAAAAGTTTGGGGTCAGTAAGAATTTTATTTTATTTTTTGGGGAAAGAAATAAAATAAATCAATACTTTTATTCATCAAGTTAAACTGATTAAAAGTTACAGTAAAGACATTTATAATGTTAGAAAATATTCTATTTTAAATAAATGCTGTTCTTTTGAACTTTCTATTCATCAAAGAATTTTAAGAAAATTTTATACACAACAGTTTTCAACATTTATAATAATCATAAATGTTTCTTGAGCATCAAATCGTCATATTAAACTGATTTCTGAAAGATCATGTGACACTGAAGACTGGAGTAATGATGCTGAAAATTCAGCTTTGATCAAGAAATAAATTAAACTTTACTATATATTCACATAGAAAACAGCCGTTTTAAATTGGAATAATATTTCACAATATTACTGTTTTTTAAATTGTTTTTATCAAATAAATGCAGCCTTGGTGAGCAGAAGATACTTCATTTAAAAACATTAAAGACTTTGCTGGATAAAATTGTGGTTGTGTGCTGTGCTTTGACCAATATGTGTCCAAGTATTGTTGTGAAGCCATCGTGTTAGAATTATACACCATGCTCACATCTAATATGTAAAAAAAAAAAATTGTTTTCCAAAAGATTTTGTAATGTCTCTTCTCACATGTAACGTTAATGATTTTTAGCCATCTCTGTAAATAAAATACACAAAGACTGAATGAAATTCTGTCTCAATTACAAACTCAATTACATAACTTGAATAGTAGTAACAACCAACTTAATTTCAGTTTCTTTACATATTTAACATGTTAATACATTTAGATCAAAACATTTACATTATAAAGAATCCATAGAAAAGAACTGGAAATGTATGAGGGTAGGTTGTGGGTGATAAGTTACAGACATGTGCAAGCATCGCACTGCCATGACTCTTCTCTGGCTGGTGCGCTGCTGAGTCCCACGCAACCTAAATGGAACCACTAATAAGGACAGTTCTGATTATCGCAACTTCGTGTGTGTATGCACTAACACTTAATATCATATAGTTGTATATATATATGGGTGCTGGAAGTTGGGCAACAGTTTGACGTCCCTTGACCAGTCGCTCTGCTCGTAAGGATCCAGTCCTTTGATTCCCTTTATTTTCTCGTCATATCTCGTTTTTGCATAAGGATTTAGTTTTAGGCGGTATGGTCCGACAATGTTTTCTTTAGCTCGCTGCATTTTGTAGGATTATATTCTTTTTTTACGTTAATTTTTCATTATTTTCATGCCAGATTACTAGCCTGCTATGCCAGCCGGGCCAAACATACCCATAATTCTTTGCGTTCTGAAGAGGTTGCCGCCCATTTGGTCACATGTCTTAGCGATCTCTATTCAGACCCCCTTAAATGTTTCACTCTTTGTTATATTGCAGCCATTTGCTGAAATCATTTATGTTCATTTTTTTCCTCATTAATGTACACACAGCTCCCCATATTGACAGAAAAAAACAGAATTGTTGACATTTTTGCAGATTTATTAAAAAAGAAAAACTGAAATATCACATGGTCCTAAGTATTCAGACCCTTTGCTGTGACACTCATATATTTAACTCAGGTGCTGTCCATTTCTTCTGATCATCCTTGAGATGGATCTACACCTACATTTGAGTCCAGCTGTGTTTGATTATACTGATTCAACACGGTCTCACCCCTATTCGTCACATACTGCCGTTTGGTCATTTTCCCCTCACGTCCATAAGCTGACGTTGAGGGTACCCCCTCTTCGTCGCGTGGCACCGTAGAGGGTCATCCGATAGATTTGAATGCAAATCCCTCATCTTTGGATTTTGACGAAAGGGGGTTAGGCATCCAGATGAGAGCAGTTGCGTACAAATACCACGCAGAATCTTCTACGGCAATTACGTCACCAGCGAGGCTCAGTTCGACCAGTTCACCTGATACGTGGTGTACACCTTCAAGCAGGTAAGTGACCGCAACAATCTTTTCATTATTTTAATTATTTCACTGTTTCTGCATCACTTGCATGGGGTCATGTGTTAAAACGGAAGCTTAGTGGAACAGTTAGCGCGGCTGCTAAGTTAGCCTACGATTGAGATTAACCGAAGCTAACTTCTAACTCGTGCAGTTTGAAATCGATACATAAATAAAACTGCTTTTAATCATATTCACGTGGCTGAAATCAGCTCTACAAATCAACCAGCCTAGTATCGCGTATCATGTAAAAAGTCCGCACATTTACCATATTTTTACCATAGTAACGTTCACTGTTGCTCGACAATGTCATGTAAATGCACACTAACCACTAGCTTACTATGGTTTTACCACTGTAACTGCAGTCTTACTGTGGTATTTGTAGTATAAGCACACTAACCACTAGCTTACTATGGTTTTACCACTGTAACCGTAGTTTTACTGTGGTATTTGTAGTATAAGCACACTAACCACTAGCTTACTATGGTTTTACCACTGTAACTGCAGTCTTACTGTGGTATTTGTAGTATAAGCACACTAACCACTAGCTTACTATGGTTTTACCACTGTAACCGTAGTTTTACTGTGGTATTTGTAGTATAAGCACACTAACCACAAAGCTTACTATGGTTTTACCACTGTAACCGTAGTTTTACTGTGGTATTTGTAGTATAAGCACACTAACCACTAGCTTACTATGGTTTTACCACTGTAACCGTAGTTTTACTGTGGTATTTGTAGTATAAGCACACTAACCACAAAGCTTACTATGGTTTTACCACTGTAACCGTAGTTTTACTGTGGTATTTGTAGTATAAGCACACTAACCACTAGCTTACTATGGTTTTACCACTGTAACCGTAGTTTTACTGTGGTATTTGTAGTATAAGCACACTAACCACAAAGCTTACTATGGTTTTACCACTGTAACTGTAGTCTTACTGTGGTATTTGTAGTATAAGCACACTAACCACTAGCTTACTATGGTTTTACCACTGTAACCGTAGTTTTACTGTGGTATTTGTAGTATAAGCACACTAACCACTAGCTTACTATGGTTTTACCACTGTAACCGTAGTTTTACTGTGGTATTTGTAGTATAAGCACACTAACCACTAGCTTACTATGGTTTTACCACTGTAACCGTAGTTTTACTGTGGTATTTGTAGTATAAGCACACTAACCACAAAGCTTACTATGGTTTTACCACTGTAACTGTAGTCTTACTGTGGTATTTGTAGTATAAGCACACTAACCACAAAGCTTACTATGGTTTTACCACTGTAACTGTAGTCTTACTGTGGTATTTGTAGTATAAGCACACTAACCACTAGCTTACTATGGTTTTACCACTGTAACCGTAGTTTTACTGTGGTATTTGTAGTATAAGCACACTAACCACTAGCTTACTATGGTTTTACTACTGTAACCGTAGTTTTACTGTGGTATTTGTAGTATAAGCACACTAACCACTAGCTTACTATGGTTTTACTACTGTAACCGTAGTTTTACTGTGGTATTTGTAGTATAAGCACACTAACCACTAGCTTACTATGGTTTTACCACTGTAACCGTAGTTTTACTGTGGTATTTGTAGTATAAGCACACTAACCACAAAGCTTACTATGGTTTTACCACTGTAACCGTAGTTTTACTGTGGTATTTGTAGTATAAGCACACTAACCACAAAGCTTACTATGGTTTTACCACTGTAACTGTAGTCTTACTGTGGTATTTGTAGTATAAGCACACTAACCACTAGCTTACTATGGTTTTACTACTGTAACCGTAGTTTTACTGTGGTATTTGTAGTATAAGCACACTAACCACTAGCTTACTATGGTTTTACCACTGTAACTGTAGTCTTACTGTGGTATTTGTAGTATAAGCACACTAACCACTAGCTTACTATGGTTTTACTACTGTAACCGTAGTTTTACTGTGGTATTTGTTGTATAAGCACACTAACCACAAAGCTTACTATGGTTTTACCACTGTAACTGTAGTTTTACTGTGGTATTTGTAGTATAAGCACACTAACCACAAAGCTTACTATGGTTTTTTGATTTTACGGTATACTATTTGTAAAGCACAGTAACCACAATGCTTACCACACTTTTAAAAAGTTTTTGTGAAGTAATTGTAATTCAGTATTTTTTTTTCTGTCTTGCAGTTATGTCAGATCACCTACTCCAGGAGCTCTTTTAAGTAGGGATGCACCGATCCGTATCGGCCGATCACTTGCGCGTTTTGTCAGTAAAGCCGGTTCTGTAATCAGCGGTAAATGCCATCAGGTGCTTGATTTCACGTTGAGCCGTATATACTACACACAGCCGTTGTTCACTGACGAGCTGCGCACATTCACACTGATAATGAACATTGATTTGCGCAGCTCGTCGGTAAACAACGGCTGTGTGTAGTATATACGGCTCAACGTGAAATCACGCACCTGATGGCATTTACCGCTGATTACAGAACCGGCTTTACTGACAAAACGCGCAAGCATGATCGGCCGATTCGTATCGGTGCATCCCTACTTTTAAGAAGCCATCTCTGGTAAAAGCCATCACTGTATGAACTGTAATCCATAATTAATCTACACATAGTTTTGCTCTCTCTCTCTTTCTGTGATTTATCATGACATTTTTAAAATCTCATAATTTTGACCAATTCTGTCAGAAAGCTGCTAGAATTAACAGGGAACTTGAACTCAAAGCTCCCAATGCTGATCTTGAAGAAGCTGTCAAAGAGGCTAAACAAGTCCTTCAATGATTCAGTCTTTCACAGTAACGTTGAAGACATTTAGCTATAACTGATTTGCTTTAATCAGCGCATCCTTATTTTAGGTGTTAATAATAACTTTCCTTACAGTCCTTCCTCTCAAATATTTTGGTCACAGATTTTGTTTAGCACATTGTCTCAACATGTGTGTATTTCTCTTTGTTTCAGGGTAAAGGGAAGACCAAAGGAAGGCCTGTCATGGGATTTGAATTGGGCCATGTTGTGCATTTATGGAAAAGACCAAAAGCAAAGGCAAACATTCCAATGGTATGTCAATGTTGGTCTGAGCACCTTGACTGAACTGTACTGCAATATCATATATCAATATATATATGATATTGTACAAGTGTACTCAAACAAAATTCTCAGATTTTTCACTTTTACTTCTGTCATTGGCCATTGCCTCAACTCTCATGTTAATTGTGTCCATTGTAAGTAGTCAGAGTGTTTATACCAATCCAGTTCATATTAAGTCCATTGTATTCTCTCTATATTAACCTTTACAAATTGGCACTGCCTCTTCCTGTTCTAACAGTACATGATATCTGCCCACACCTCAGAGGCTCAGAGCCTTTTTTTTTTTCTATGTTGATTTTTATTTAACACATCTGTCTAAGAAGCACAAGTCTGGAAATGCTAGTTTATCTTGTCACAAATCAGATCATTGGTAAATTTGGCCAAATCAGATTGCTTAAAGCGGTTCATACCAAGAGCAAGAACAACAATAAGAACTATTTTAGCATCCACACCAACGGACGATAGCGTTCTGTTTACACGCTACAGTCATCTGCCATCTGTTGTCAATGTTTTTGTTGTTCATCATGTGATAAATTCTCTTTCTTCCTGTCTTGCAGGATTTCTCACAGACTACTTATGTATACATATACAGTGATTGTGACAGGAGTGACCACAGTAGAGATGGGAGTGTTGACTGTAGAGGAGAAAGTTAAATAATAATATTTTATGGGACATTCATATTTGTACTTGACTAGCACACTGTAAATACTGTTACATTTCTATTCCTTAAATTTATTTGTCTTTTACTATACTAAGTGCCTTTTTATTTTATTTATTTTATACATTTATTTATTTCATAATTTTACTATGTTTAATATGTTTATCTGTGCTGCTTTCTTGTTTTATTGCTGCTGGTCTTTTTGAGCTACCAAACAAATTTCGTTGTATAACTACAATGACAATAACGTATCTTTATCTTTATCTTTATTTTTATATTTTAATTGTTATTAACCAATAATTTGTCTTGCATTTAGTCACAATAGAAGCAAACAACAATTACAGGAGAGATATATTTTTAAAGGTAATAATTGTAAAATATTGAAGTATTGTTCTAATCATTTTTTTTGGCCTATTAGTTTGTTAAACATAAGCATTGAATATTATCTTGCATCTTAACTTTTTCTGTAAACAAATTCTCTTTTTATTTTTGAATATTAGACAATCTTTTTAAGGGGTTTTCTATTGCCTATTTTTTTAATTACCTCTATGCAAATGCATTTCAAATACAATCAACTACTTGTTTTGTCTTTTTTTTTTTTCTTTCGTAATGGCACAAACTGGAGAGAGAGAATGCTGTTCTGGGCACTGTTTATCTGTGAAAAGTTTGATGTCAATAAACATTGGGAAATGACTACAAAATGTGTGATTCATTATTTTATTCTTATAGTTCATCTGTCAGGTCTAAGAATTGCAATTTTGTAAGGTCCATTTCGAGGAAACAGAAGTGATTAATTGTTTACCCTTAATACACTGTAAATGTTACAGAAGCTAAATTAAACAGTAGGAAAAAGCTTCATGTTTAAATAATCATTAGAGGTGCATGTTTTTTTGTTTTGAAAGCAAATTAAATATTTTGAATTATTGTTCACAGCAATTTATATCTAAGTTTTGAGTTTAAATATTGTACATACATTTATATTAGTGTGGAACCATTATGCCCTTATTTAAAAAAATAAAAATTATCCCAGTAATCAAATCTATTGCTGCATCAAGTTAACCAAACTATCCAATCTGTTGTTCCAGTTTTATGTTGAGTGGGGACAAATAAATATTTAACTGAATATTTGTATTTGCCACAAGAATCCGGAAGAACCTGTTATAAATGACCATATGTGGACAAGTAAGTGAGACGACTCTGTTCAATTGGGTTGCCATTTGGAACTCGCTGTGATTGGACTATCTTTTAATCCAAATGAAAAACAACGCTTAATGTTGCAAAGTCCGTGTTGCTCTTATTATTACATCAGTAATACCTTCAGTTAACAACGAAGTGTTGCTATGTTGTGAGAACTTCCTAATTTACAGAGATCCTAACCCTAACCCTAAGCAGATCTTAAACTACAAATAACAGCGCCATTTTTTTCGTGTTCTATAGATAGAATGGAAGAGGTTTGTGGGTAATGTAGTTTAAAATGTTTAATATTAAAATAGTGGAAAATGCAATCTTTTTTGAACAAAGGTTTATCTAAACATGTTCATTGTGTAAATATCTATGACATATTTAAGAGGCAGGCTGAAATTTGTTTTTTTACTAAGACCACTTTTTAAAACACCTTTATACCACATTTCCATGTATGTTTGAAAACTGTGTCCAACATTATGTAATTAACATAGCATAAGTAGTTGTCCTGCCAATTTTCTCTTTGACATTATAATCAGACACTGATTTACAGCCATTTGAAATGTTCATTTTTTTGCTCTTCCATGGGACTCTACTGGGCCCCTGGAGATGGAAGGGCAGTAAAAACACACAAATCTATTCTCATCATGGACAACACACTGTGCTGAGTCACATTTTTTAGATTGTCTTTTCAACAATTTGCTAATATGTAAGTTGCAAGTCATAGTTATCTTAGAATAAGAATAGACATTTCCTATTTGAATTGCGCTCCATTTATTTCATTAGATCAGGAGCAAGAACACAGTGATGACAGGAAATTAAGACACCAGTTTAAACAACCAATACATATTGTGACACTTCTTTGTACTATCACACAATGTCAGTGTGTCATTCAGTAAGAAAAGGTACAGACAGTGTGGTTTATGCAAAAGCCATACAATTCATTCAATGCAAAGGATCATAATATAAAAGACATAATTTGTATCTTTGTCCTTTGTCCATCTTTGCAAAACATCAGTAATGTGCATGCTCATCTTATTTATTATACAGTACAGTATTCATGTTGATCTTTCCCTGGTCCATCACCCTCAGCTGTGCATAAAGTGCCTGTAGCAATATAGTCCATGCAGTCTCTTCTAATGAATCTTTCAGCCTTTCCTTCATGTAATGAAGGTCATTAATATGACCAAATGTCACATCTTAATTAAAACACTCATGGTAATTATGTGTATTGTTAACTAAACGGTGTATTTACCAAACACCATTCCTAATAAAGAATATTTACCATACGTTATTATCCAATACATCACTAAGACAGATACAGTAACATATTAAGACAAATGATATTCAAGAGAAATAAAAATGCGTTATGTTAAAACCATGTTATTTTAACCAGATGAAGCCTCCCAAATGCATGCATGGTTAAATGTCTTCAGCATCATAGAATCACATTCAGTTTCCTGCTCATCATCAGAGCTCTCTTGGTTTTCTTCCTCTTGCTTATCCATATCCCTATCTTAATAATCCCCTTCCATGTCATGAACAATTTCGGTTGTTATTCATCACACTACAGTACAACTGACGGACAAAAGACATGTGACCAATTCAAATCATATCACTTTATTTTCACAATACCATGATCATAAGTGTACAGGCGGTGACATTTTTTTGTGCAAACTGCAGCATGACAGTAAAGACAACAAATGTTCAATATATAGGCAACACAAATATAAGGGACTCAATACAGGTAGAGAACAATATGGTAAATAGTATGCTATACAGAGATCATGAAATTAAAACAATAATCACAGTACGCATACCTTTGCAGCGCAGTGTGGAATGAATTAGTGCAAACAGAATGTCATGGTGCAGAATAGTGAGTTAGAGTCCAGACAGTGCATCTATTAGAGTGCTGTGCATATGAGCTTGATGTGCTGTGTATTGTTTCTGGTACAAGTTCAGTGCAGTCTAATTGCCTGTGGAAAAATGTGTCTGCTGGTGCAGGTTCTGCAATAACTTCTGCCTGATGGTAACGATGAGAGTAATCCATGGCTCTGGTGGCTGGAGTCTCTGATGGTCCTCTGTGCTTTCCTCACACACCAACTGATGTAAATATCCTGGAGGGACATAACATGTATTTAGGGTGTTGTAAATCAATAAACAATATATATTTTTATTTTTAATTGTTGCATTGGACTTACCATTGATTCTTGTTGGAGATATGGGCCAAAAGGATCCCTTCACAACTATTTTGCAGTTGTTCAGTTGAAACAACTGAGTAAACAGTGAAGTTTACTTTTATGGACCGTAACATCTGAGCTGTCACAGTAGAGTTGTTCAGGAATGCAGTCTTCATCGCAGTTAACTGGTGGTTTCAGGCTGCAATGCTGCATCTGGTGGCCATTGAATTGATATCGTCAACTGCCTTCATCCTCCTTCAAACAAACAGACAAAACAATAAGTCAACAATATTTCCAGAGAAATAGTGTTGATGAATAGGTGCAGGTGTCAGTACTCACCATATTTGGCCAATCCTGCCCAAATTCCAGATAATGGAATTGGAGATGATAGCACAGTTGATATGCCAATTCTAGGAGCTATAAAAAAAGAAGTGCATGTGAAAATGGTAACTGCTGTCTTTTGAGAGATTAACATCAATTGCTATACCCCATATAACCCTAGCCCATGTAACTACATTGCTTGATGTATTGCATACATACATACCAGTGGAAATGTGCAACTTTTCAGCTCTGTGTTTGGGCACAAGAAGACCATGTTCATTCCTCATTCATCAGGACTGGCTTGCTGGGACTGATTTTCTTTGCATTTTTTGGTCTTCAGCTTTAAAACAATACAATATTTATTGACCCAATTTTTAATTATTATTGTTGTTTAAACATAAATTAAGCAGTTATAATTATATACTTCAAGCTCAAGTTCCCTGGCAACTCTAGCAGGCTCCTGAGTTCATCTGTATACATTTCTATTCAGAGTCTGAGAAAAGGCCATCTTGCAAACTCTAAGCTTCTATTTTTCAACAGAGCACAAAATAATGTGTTAAGTGAGGGAGTAAAGAAATAAGATGAAGAGAAATAGGCAGAATTGTGTAAGTTTAACAAAATGAGAAGAAAGCAGCATTAGAAAAAAAAACAATTATTTAACAGCAAACTAAAATGAAATATAATTACCTGCTGATGGTTTTGTTGTAAGCAGTTTAAAGGCCTCTTCACACCAAGGATGAGTCCACACCACAGCTATTTGACATAAAATGACACAGAAACAATATGGTTGGAATCTCTTTCAGAACAGATTTTTCCAGATTCCAAAACATTGACAGCCAATCAAAATCCACCACACTATAAATAGCCTGAGCATTTAAATGCAGACAACATAACTGCAGCACACGCTTATAATAATAAAAAAAAAATGTTATTTTCTGTTAGTGTGTTAGTCATTATAATTCTTGCTCTTGGTGTGAACAGCTTTAAGTGATCTGATTTGGCCAAATTAACTGAAGGTCTGATTTCTCACATGACAAGTTAGAGATAGGAGTGAGTGTTGACTAGAAGAGAAAAAAATAAAATAAAAATCAGTAGACATGCAAGGCTTGGTAAATTGTATTAGTTATTAATATTTCGACATGACACTTTGTTGGTTGTTCTTTCTGATGGGGCTGTAGGCTATGTAAAGATGCTGCACAATTTAACTACAGTACAGTTCAGTCAAGGTGCTCAGACCAACATTGACATACCATTGGAATGTTTGCCTTTGCTTTTGGTCTTTTCCATAAATGCACAACATGGCCCAATTCAAATCCCATGACAGGCCTTCCTTTGGTCTTCCCTTTACCCTGAAACAAAGAGAAATACACACATGTTGAGACAATGTGCTAAACAAAATCTGTGACCAAAATATTTGAGGGGAAGGACTGTAAGGAAAGTTATTATTAACACCTAAAATAAGGATGCGTTGATTAAAGCAAATCAGTTATAGCTAAATGTCTTCAACATTACTGTGAAAGATTGAATCATTGAAGGACTTGTTTAGCCTCTTTGACAGCTTCTTCAAGATCAGCATTGGGAGCTTTGAGTTCAAGTTCCCTGTTAATTCTAGCAGCTTTCTGACAGAATTGGTCAAAATTATGAGATTTTAAAAATGTCATGATAAATCACAGAAAGAGAGAGAGAGCAAAACTATGTGTAGATTAATTATGGATTACAGTTCATACAGTGATGGCTTTTACCAGAGATGGCTTCTTAAAAGTAGGGATGCACCGATACGAATCGGCCGATCATGCTTGCGCGTTTTGTCAGTAAAGCCGGTTCTGTAATCAGCGGTAAATGCCATCAGGTGCGTGATTTCACGTTGAGCCGTATATACTACACACAGCCGTTGTTTACCGACGAGCTGCGCAAATCAATGTTCATTATCAGTGTGAATGTGCGCAGCTCGTCAGTGAACAACGGCTGTGTGTAGTATATACGGCTCAACGTGAAATCAAGCACCTGATGGCATTTACCGCTGATTACAGAACCGGCTTTACTGACAAAACGCGCAAGTGATCGGCCGATACGGATCGGTGCATCCCTACTTAAAAGAGCTCCTGGAGTAGGTGATCTGACATAACTGCAAGACAGAAAAAAAAATACTGAATTACAATTACTTCACAAAAACTTTTTAAAAGTGTGGTAAGCATTGTGGTTACTGTGCTTTACAAATGGTATACCGTAAAATCAAAAAACCATAGTAAGCTTTGTGGTTAGTGTGCATATCCTACAAATACCACAGTAAAACTACAGTTACAGTGGTAAAACCATAGTAAGCTTTGTGGTTAGTGTGCTTATACTACAAATACCACAGTAAAACTACAGTTACAGTGGTAAAACCATAGTAAGCTTTGTGGTTAGTGTGCTTATACTACAAATACCACAGTAAAACTACAGTTACAGTGGTAAAACCATAGTAAGCTAGTGGTTAGTGTGCTTATACTACAAATACCACAGTAAAACTACAGTTACAGTGGTAAAACCATAGTAAGCTTTGTGGTTAGTGTGCTTATACTACAAATACCACAGTAAAACTACAGTTACAGTGGTAAAACCATAGTAAGCTAGTGGTTAGTGTGCTTATACTACAAATACCACAGTAAAACTACAGTTACAGTGGTAAAACCATAGTAAGCTTTGTGGTTAGTGTGCTTATACTACAAATACCACAGTAAAACTACAGTTACAGTGGTAAAACCATAGTAAGCTTTGTGGTTAGTGTGCTTATACTACAAATACCACAGTAAAACTACGGTTACAGTGGTAAAACCATAGTAAGCTTTGTGGTTAGTGTGCTTATACTACAAATACCACAGTAAAACTACAGTTACAGTGGTAAAACCATAGTAAGCTTTGTGGTTAGTGTGCTTATAGCCTACTACAAATACCACAGTAAAACTACGGTTACAGTGGTAAAACCATAGTAAGCTTTGTGGTTAGTGTGCTTATACTACAAATACCACAGTAAAACTACGGTTACAGTGGTAAAACCATAGTAAGCTAGTGGTTAGTGTGCTTATACTACAAATACCACAGTAAAACTACGGTTACAGTGGTAAAACCACAGTAAGCTTTGTGGTTAGTGTGCTTATACTACAAATACCACAGTAAAACTACGGTTACAGTGGTAAAACCATAGTAAGCTAGTGGTTAGTGTGCTTATACTACAAATACCACAGTAAAACTACGGTTACAGTGGTAAAACCATAGTAAGCTAGTGGTTAGTGTGCTTATACTACAAATACCACAGTAAGACTACAGTTACAGTGGTAAAACCATAGTAAGCTTTGTGGTTAGTGTGCTTATACTACAAATACCACAGTAAAACTACTGTTACAGTGGTAAAACCATAGTAAGCTAGTGGTTAGTGTGCTTATACTACAAATACCACAGTAAAACTACGGTTACAGTGGTAAAACCATAGTAAGCTAGTGGTTAGTGTGCTTATACTACAAATACCACAGTAAAACTACGGTTACAGTGGTAAAACCATAGTAAGCTAGTGGTTAGTGTGCTTATACTACAAATACCACAGTAAAACTACGGTTACAGTGGTAAAACCATAGTAAGCTTTGTGGTTAGTATGCTTATACTACAAATACCACAGTAAAACTACGGTTACAGTGGTAAAGCCATAGTAAGCTAGTGGTTAGTGTGCTTATACTACAAATACCACAGTAAAACTACGGTTACAGTGGTAAAACCATAGTAAGCTAGTGGTTAGTGTGCTTATACTACAAATACCACAGTAAGACTACAGTTACAGTGGTAAAACCATAGTAAGCTAGTGGTTAGTGTGCATTTACATGACATTGTCGAGCAACAGTGAACGTTACTATGGTAAAAATATGGTAAATGTGCGGACTTTTTACATGATACGCGATACTAGGCTGGTTGATTTGTAGAGCTGATTTCAGCCACGTGAATATGATTAAAAACAGTTTTATTTATGTATCGATTTCAAACTGCACGAGTTAGAAGTTAGCTTCGGCTAATGTCAATCGTAACTGTTCCACTAAGCTTCCGTTTTAACACATGACCCCATGCAAGTGATGCAGAAACAGTGAAATAATTAAAATAATGAAAAGATTGTTGCGGTCACTTACCTGCTTGAAGGTGTACACCACGTATCAGGTGAACTGGTCGAACTGAGCCTCGCTGGTGACGTAATTGCCGTAGAAGATTCTGCGTGGTATTTGTACGCAACTGCTCTCATCTGGATGCCTAACCCCCTTTCGTCAAAATCCAAAGATGAGGGATTTGCATTCAAATCTATCGGATGACCCTCTACGGTGCCACGCGACGAAGAGGGGGTACCCTCAACGTCAGCTTATGGACGTGAGGGGAAAATGACCAAACGGCAGTATGTGACGAATAGGGGTGAGACCGTGTTGACTGATTGGACTTGATTAGGAAAGCCACACACCTGTCTATATAAGACCTTACAGCTCACAGTGCATGTCAGAGCAAACGAGAATCGTGAGGTCAAAGGAACTGCCTGAAGAGCTCAGAGACAGAATTGGCAAGGCACAGATCTGGCCAAGGTTACAAAAAAATGTCTACTGCACTTAAGGTTCCTAAGAGCACAGTGGCCTCCATAATCCTTAAATGGAAGAGGTTTGGGATGACCAGAACCCTTCCTAGAGCTGGCCGTCCGGCCAAACTGAGCTATTGGGGGAGAAGAGCCTTGGTGAGAGAGGTAAAGAAGAACCCAAAGATCACTGTGGCTGAGCTCCAGAGATGCAGTCGGGAGATGGGAGAAAGTTGTAAAAAGTCAACCATCACTGCAGCCCTCCGCCAACTTCGCTCCCTCTACAGGTTAGAAGTGGAAATGTCAATTACCGCTGTCATAAATAATTTAGCCTACCGTCGCGTACATGCACGTTATTTGTTTGGAGGCTATCCAGGACCAGCTTTGGAAATAACGATGTCCAGTGACAAGGTAGAGTATGTTGCATGACTTTATGAAAGTATGAAAATGAAATAAAACATAATAATGACATTGTTTGCTATTTATTTTTGTGTGAAACTGACGTAATTTTGAAACGGTGAATAGCCAGATAGGTTTACACAAGGATGAAGAAAATTATTACTTACAAGTCCAGCAGCAACAAAGCCAAGTGACCATCAGTATCGCATCTTGTAGCCTCCTTCAACTCTCGCCAACGAGTGAAAGCCGGTCCAATGTTGACTCTAGTTCAAGCTCTTTCTCTATCATGCTCCCATTTTCTTTTCTTCACCTCCTCCGACATACTCTTCCTTTTCTTTGCAGGCTCTGTCATGATGACAATTGTTCAAGCTACCTGCTGCTAGGTATCTTCCATTTATATGTACCTGCCGAGTATGCTCCACCCAGAGCCATATAAAAAGAGAGTTGCGACACTCCCATAGGCTTCCATAGGAACTGAGGAATGCGGAAGTAAAGCGTGTCATGGAGCTGTCAATAGTTCCAAACAACCAATAGCTCCTCCATTGAAGCCCATTCATTTCAGCGCTTCTCAAGCACAGTCGCAAGTATATTGAAGAAATTACTGCATTTCTTTACATTTTAACGCATCAGTTGACCTCTCGAAAAACTGGCCAATAGTGGTGTTTTATGAAGCGTGTTATAGTTAATGTTTATCGTTAAAAAATAAACAGTTAAACTGTAAATGCAGCTGGATAACGTGAGAAACACCGTAATAGCGACCATAACCAGATACTAGTTGTCATATTTTTATGTTTTTAGTCTTTCTGCAATCTTTCTCTCACTGTAGGAGGTTGAATGAGTTTCAGTAAAGACTGCATTCAAGAAACACAATAAAAATGTATGCTGAATGCAATTCGTTGCCTTGTGTTTTTTTAAACATTATTTTCATCTTTTCTATTATGTTAAATGCCATTTTTGCTTGCCTTTTATAATATTCACTTATGTTGTATATTTGAATATCATAAAACAAGAGTAATTTTTTTTATTTAACATTAAATCGTTAAATCGAAACATATAAAAAAGAGAGTGTTTGATCATGTCCAAATACACATTCAAATGTATTTTACCTTAAATATCAAACTAACTGTAATATAAATACTATATTAGAAAATGTTATCTTTTAAATGGTCAGGATCATTATTGCACATATTATTTAGTACAAAAAAAAGCCTCCTCAAATATTAACTAAATAGAACTGAACTATATATTACAATTATTTAATTGAATAAAAGTTACGTGTTTGGTCACATTTGACTGCCAAAAAGTATGAGAACATATTAATTATGTCTCTTTATCACTGCCCAGAATAAAATGCGATTGTAAAGCGTATTCAGAGAAGCTATCAATACACAATCAATGCACATTATGTGTTAATAATTACTCGAAATTGCTGCAAATATAGTAAAACTGCTGTCTATCCTATTTAACTCCATTCAAACACATTGACAGCGCGGAGCTGTTTGGAACTATTGAGAGCTCCATGAACCACGTGACCGTGCGGCGGCGAGATCAAAGCGTGTCGCAACTCTCTTTTTATATGGCTCTGGCTCCACCCAGAGAGCCTTGCAGGATGCTCCACATACCGGCTTTGGTGAAGCCTGCCGTAAAGCAAGTCACATTTGTAGTCTCATTTGAACTACAAATCCGCTACCCGACGACCCAAACTTACATAGTGCTGTTATGGCCGATAGAGGGCCGCAAAGCGAATGCGGAAGTGCCGTTTCACCCTGTTATGAGTTGATGAACCACTGACACGAGTTCGGAAACATTATTTTAAGGTAAAAAAAAAAACCCTCTTTGGTGTTGCTTTAATTCTAAATGGAATGTGTGGAGAAAACCAGGCACTGCTCATCACCTGTCCAATACAGTCCCAACAGTGAAGCATGGTGGTGGCAGCATCATGCTGTGGGGGTGTTTTTCAGCTGAAGGGACAGGACGACTGGTTGCAATCTAGGGAAAGATGAATGCGGCCAAGTACAGGGATATCCTGGACGAAAACCTTCTCCAGAGTGCTCAGGGCCTCAGACTGGGCCGACGGTTTACCTTCCAACAAGACAATGACCCTAAGCACACAGCTAAAAGAACGAAGCTTCACAACAACTCTGTGACTGTTCTTGAATGGCCCAGCCAGAGCCCTGACTTAAACCCAATTGAGCATCTCTGGAGAGACCTAAAAATGGCTGTCCACCAACGTTTACCATCCAACCTGACAGAACTGGAGAGGATCTGCAAGGAGGAATGGCAGAGGATCCCCAAATCCAGGTGTGAAAAAGCATCTTTCCCAAAAAGGCTGTATTAGTTCAAAAGGGTGCTTCTACTAAATACTGAGCAAAGGGTCTGAATACTTAGGACCATGTGATATTTCAGTTTTTCTTTTTTATGGTTTCAGAAAATGGCTGCAATATAACAAAGAGTGAAACATTTAAGGGGGTCTGAATACTTTCCGTACCCATTGTATAATGGCAGTGATGTCAGTGGCCGGCATTTTGGCTTTATTCATTAAATTGCATTATATGAACAGAAGCCAGATGGTAGTCATAATAGTAACTACTAATTTAAGTCTAATCTTAAGTAAAACCTAAAAACCATCAATATTTTTTAGACAACACACAATATTACACAACATATTTTGTTAAAGGGAACCCTTGGTATTAAGACCTGTATGGCTTAATATAACACATAGTCTCTTACTGAAATATGTAGTAGAAAACCAATAAAGGGTTTACATTATATATATAAAAAAAAAAAAAAAAACACAGCGTTTTATACATCTTTTGGACTGAGGGAGGCTCTGTTAATTCGATGATGTCAAATGGTTGCACTCTGTGAGCTATTGGCGCTATCTGTTGCTATTTTACCGCAACATATCTCTGAAAATAAAATGCTGATATGCAAATCACAGCTGCTGAATGAGATTACAGGTGGCGATGGATATAAGCGTAGGCTTAAACCAAATGCCGTACCATAGATTTTTCCCCACAAGGAGACTAAATGCCCCTGGATATCAAGTAAAATCCACACTGAGAAACTCTTTGTGCGCTGTGGCGTCATGACAAGCGTTGGCATGTTTACATCCTGCCAGGATGGCATCTGGCGTTTCTTGTCTCTTCCGTTTATAAGCTCTGTCAGTAGCTGTGGTCTATTAAAAGCCTCAAAAGCATCAGGGCTGAAGTGGAGAGATCAAAGACGCAGGTCTTTAGGAAGTTTTAATCGTCCAAAAGCATCTTCTTTCTATTCTTCTTATCGTTAGGAAAGCAGTAAAGATTTACATCGCTTCTCTTGTTACCAGTGATGGGAATAACGGCGCTATAAATAAACTACGTTACTAACGGTGATACTTTTTTCAGTAACGAGTAATCAAACGAATTACTCTTTCTCCCGTTACAACGCCGTTACCGTTACTGACAATAAAATGCGCGTTACTATAATGGAGAACACTGAAGCGGTTTTCATGCGAGCAGCGTCTTTCTCAGCCATGGACCTCTCTTTTTCTGAAGTGTGTGTGTGTGTGTTTGTGTATGATCGGGGCTGAGGCGGGACACATAACCAGTGATGATGATTGGTGTGGCTGTAAACGTGATGTAACTGAGAACGCGATGATTGGCTTACATTGAGTAAATTTCCATTGTTTGCCAATCAGAGGCAGAGTAGTGCGGGTGTTCACACACAAGCACGCGCACGTTTAGTCGCACATACCGACATCCAGGAGTCACAACGATGGCAAGTCCAACAAGTTCAAAGGTAGTTTTTGCAAACTGGAAGTATAAACATACTTTTCCCTCGCTGAGGTGAAAGGCAAAAATATTTATGTAACGTGCAATTTATGCAGGAAAAAAAAAGCGTCTCTCTGTGTCTGTGACAATTCTAATCTGAAGCACCTCACATCGTCACATGCCGCCACAAAATTAGTGGCTAAGAACGCAGGTGATAACGATATTTAAAGTTCTAAACCATCTTTATTTGTGCTTTATTGTTCCACTATAGTAATGATAATATTTATAATAATATATTGAATCTGATTGTTGTCTCTCACGTTGTCCCACAACAACATTAAACTAGTGTAGATTAGTGTACAATGTTTTATATTTTACAGTTATATTAATTAGATTTTTTAAGTAACGCAATAATTACTTTGCCTGGTAATTAGTTACTTTTATAATGATGTAACTTTATAAGTTACTAACTCAGTTACTATTTGTGAGAAGTAACTAGTAACTATAACTAATTACTTTTTTAAAGGTATGTGCCCAACACTGCTTGTTACCCTTCAACTAAAAATTACAACTAAGAGCTGAAAAATTATTTTCCGAGTTGCTTATTCCCAGGTGTGTCGTGGTAGAAATAGCAATAGGTAGCGCCAGCTCACTGAGTGCAACCATTCCATATCACTAAAATAATGCCGCCCTCATAGTCCAAACTATGTATAAAACAATGTGGATTTTTTTTAAATAACATCAATCTTTCATGGGTTTTCTATACATATTTCAGTAAGAGATATCATTTACATTATATTAAGCCATACAAGTCTTAATACCTGGGGTTTTCTTTGAAAAGTAATGGGGAAAATGTATTGGTAGTAATGCCGTAAAAAAGCCTGTCGTACCTATTGCGACATTCCCTTCTCTTAAAAATAACATATTTATCAATGTAAAATCTACATATAGTTCCCAGCGAAAGTATTATTTAGTGTAAAACATGTTGAAGATTAGCAAACAGGCTGTCAGTTCATTAAATGATAAGCTATTTCCTCACGAAAGCTGTTAAAGCCTAGTAAAGCCTCTCCGCGATTGACATCTATTCAAAAAAGGCCCTCTTGTCTCCTTTCCTGTGTACAGCCAAAGTGTTAGCGTTAGCCATCGGATGCTAAATTCACTTTTACATGGTGTTTGCATATAAATGTGTCTTAGCTCTGTGTGAACACAACTACCCTACAATGATAAAAATACATTTACTCCTTTTTTTAACCCCCCAAAACCCTAAACAGTCTAAATTATCAAACTGTTTTGATTTTCTGAGGAGTATGACATCATACTGATTAAGCCCCGCCCATGGCCGCTGATGGACTGTCCCATTTTAGCATATTTCTCTGCCCTCTACACATGTCTCATAAGCAATGCAGGTGTTTTGTAGTTGGATGTTAACATGAACATAAGTGTTTTCATTTTCTCCCAACATCAAAGCCACTGAGGACGCAGTGGATTAGTTTTGTTTTTGATGGTAACGCGCCACCAAATACACACAAAAAAAAAAAAAAAACGGAAGAGAGGGATGGAGTGAGCAGTAGCTCATTATCATTTAAAGAGACATGCACTGTCAATCTGAACAGAGCTGTTTTTGACAAGGTAAAAAGGGTGTTGTTTACAGGACCATTGAAGAATTTTAACCAAAGTGTGTTTACATTTGATGAAGGCCCTAATGAATTAGAGCAACTTGTGGAAAATGGGCATCTGATGTTCCCATTAAGGTAGCAGGCTTGCCTTACAGTTGCTTGGTACAGATATCCACTGTAACTACAACACTGATAATTATAACATATTCAGTGAATTTCTCTCACTTAACTGTAGAGGGCTCCAAAATTGCCAAAAATAAAATAAATAAATGAATAAATAAAAATACGCAGCTACATATAGTTGCTTTAACAACTGCTCAGTAATTTAGTGGCGTTAAAAGGTCAGATCCACAGTAAAACCACAGTAAACCCCAGTAATTTGCACTCTGTTCTACTATATCTTACTTTAAAGTACAACAGGACACAAAACTGTTCACTTGCCCACCAAACACCGTTATTTACAGCGTCTTTTGACCCTGAAAGAGGTGGCTTTGTTATAAATACTACAAGGCTGACAGCGGAAACATAACCACACCATCCTCCTAGCATGAGTTATGTCTCACTCTGTCTCAGCTGTGTGGAAATTCAATTATCAGTATGCACATGGGTTTAAAAGAGTAGTCTTTATGTCCTATACAATGAAACATCCTAATGCATGCCGTTGACTTTGGATGCTCCCTTGGAAATGCTGTCTATTGAACATAAAAAATATTGAACCATTTTTTTTATTTTTTTTGTGCTTGTTCAAGTGACCAGCATTTTTAATTACTGACTGGGCATGTTGTGAACAGGGATTTGAAGTTACTGTAGCATGGTTCAGAAAATGACCAAATCGTCATTCATAATCCTATTACGTTGTGCTTGCTGACAATGAGTTGCAGCACCCACAGCTAGAGGACTGAACTTGTAGTAGCGTCAATTAAACAAAAGCACGATTGTAGAGCGGTGCGTGAGCGAGTCGTCTTTAAAATGCTAATCAAATCCAAATTGTTTTTGTATGAGATCAATGCATGCCATTTGAGATGGCGATAAAAAAAACATTTAAAGGGGATGGAGCCCCACACATAAACAATCAGATGGAAATTACCTCTCCTCCTCTCTGTTTTAGAAAACAAGAAATTAATTTGCATGTTAAGTGGCTCTAACCGCAAACAATAAGGGTAGGAGCAAATGCAATATTTATCACTGGCATCATCAAAAAAACTAATGTTGAACCTTGTGGACAAAAATAGTTTATCGTACCTTATAATTGTGTTTAGGCTTGAGAAGAACAACTTGTAATAGTGTTTACTCACATTATGAAGCAAGGAACTGGTACTTCTAGCCGACCTGTTGCAGTTCATTTAGTTTCCATTACAATTTGATCACACCGGGGAAAATTACCCTCCGCATAATCCAAATGGAAGTATCATATTTACATACGCCCAGCAAGAGGTCTGAGTGGTTTTGAATGAGCGCACAAGAGTGAATCATGAACCCCAATATGAGAAGCGCTGACCTGATGTGCACATTAAATCTCGATAGTGATATACGTGCTATTATTATATTCACTCCCTCATAGACTCATTGCCCTTCCTGCTGAACTCTTGTAGGCGTTTTAGCTTCTTGCATCTGGAGTGGGTTCTGCTGCTGTTTGGTTAATGTAGAGGTAGATTTATCTGCTTAACTAGTCTTTGATTAATGACATGAAGTCTAGTTCACATTGTGGCTTACTCTGACCAAGAACCATCTAGTCGAGTCACCTTTATTAATATAATGTTATTTACAGTAGAGATTGTTTCAAAGCAGCCTCAGAGTATTGAACAGTAAAGTAACAGAATCTGTGATACCAATTTTATCAATAAGACAGATCTAAAATTCTCTGAAACTCTGAGAAGACAATAGTGTAATTTAATTAAAGTCAGTTCAATGTTGATTCAGATCAGTTCAGTAACAATGTTGAGTCGATGTTGATTACAAACAACCTTGATTCAGCAATAAAGCAGCTCTACAGACAAATACCATTGTAGAAAAGAGGAGAATATGGAAAGCAATTTAATTGTTTTAATGTGTCTTAATTCACAATTGCTTATACAGAAAACACAGAAAGAAAATCGGATCCCAAAGTTTGTATGTATACAGTGGGTACGGAAAGTATTCAGACCCCCTTAAATGTTTCACTCTTTGTTATATTGCAGCCATTTGCTGAAATCATTTTAAATTCATTTTTTCCTCATTAATGTACACACAGCACCCCATATTGACAGAAAAACGCAAAATTGTTGACATTTTTGCAGATTTATTAAAAAAGAAAAACTGAAATATCACATAGTCCTAAGTATTCAGACCCTTTGCTCAGTATTTAGTAGAAGCACCCTTTTGATCTAATACAGCCTTTTTGGGAAAGATGCCTTGCCACAATTCTGTCTCTGAGCTCTTCAGGCAGTTCCTTTGACCTCATGATTCTCGTTTGCTCTGATATAAGGTCTTATATAGGCAGGTGTGTGGCTTTCCTAATCAAGTCCAATCAGTATAATCAAACACAGCTGGACTCAAATGAAGGTGTAGAACCATCTCAAGGATGATCAGAAGAAATGGACAGCACCTGAGTTAAATATATGAGTGTCACAGCAAAGGGTCTGAATACTTAGGACCATGTGATATTTCAGTTTTTCCTTGATTAATAAATCTGCAAAAATGTCAACAATTCTGCGTTTTTCTGTCAATATGGGGAGCTGTGTGTACATTAATGAGGAAAAAATGAACGCAAATGATTTCAGCAAATGGCTGCAATATAACAAAGAGTGGAACATGTAAGGGGGTCTGAATACTTTCCGTACCCACTGTATATAAACATAAACATACATTACGTACAAACAAACAAAACTACTAAACAAGTAAAATTAAAATGAATTGAATTTTTAAAGAAATTACTATATTTTTATTTGTTTGTTTGAAAGTAATCCATGAGCTAGACATAATAGAATTACTCAGGATAACTCACAGATTACTTTTAAGCAAACAAACAAACAAACAAACATAAATACATTGATAAATAGCAGTTTGTTTGTTTTTACACTTATTGTAATTTGAATTGATACAGTGGCAAACAATATACAAAAATTTAATTTAAATTAGAAATTTACAATACTGTAAGGAAGTATAATTAAAGTAAATTGAATTTCAAAAAGAAATTACTATAACTGTATTTCATTTATTTATAGAACAAGACGTGGATTTGAACCATTATTTATTTATTTATTTATTTATTTTAATTTATATCGATAAACAGTGGAAACAATATACAGAAATGAAAATTGAATTAGTAATTTACAATGTATAAAAGTAGAATTGAAAAAGTAAATTGAATTTCAAATAAATTAAACTGTATTTTATTTATTTATTTGCATTGATATATAGTGACAAACAATATAAATAAATTTCATTTGAATTAGCAATTTACAATACTTCAAGGATGTAGAATTAAAGTAATTATTTTATTTATTTGTTTGTTTATTTACTTATTAGGGTTTTTTTTTTTTTTTTTTTTTTTTGATTGATTTTTTTCCCAACAGAAGTGAAGTTTGGCAAATCAAACTTTAAATATTGTTACATGTAAATATAAACTTCCATCTCATAGACTGAAACTGAGAATATTTTAATTCAAAATTTTGCACAACTGTATTCAAAAGTAAAAATATTGATTATATCCCAGACATAATAGGATTATTCAGGATAACTCATGGATTATTTACAAACAAACAAACAAACAAACAAACAAACAAACAAACAAACAAACAAGCATTTTAATTTGAATTGATAAACAGTGCCAAACAATATACAGAAATACTATTTAAATTATTAATTTACAATACAGTAAGGAAGTAGAATTAAAGTGAACTGAATTCCAAAGAAATTACTATAACTGTATTTTATGTGCTTGTTTGTTTGAAAGTAATTCATGAGCTAGACATAATAGAATTACTCAGGACAGCTCATAGATTACTTTCAAACAAACAAACAAACAAACATAAATAAATAAATAACAGTTTGTTTGTTTGTTTGTTTATATGAATTTGAATTGACATACAGTGGCAAACAATATACATAAATTAAATTTGAATTTACAATTTGTAATACTGTATGGAAGTAGAATTAAAGTTCTGTCAGGTCCATTTCAGAGAAATTACTATAACTGTATTTATTTATTTATTCATTCACTTATTTTATATTATATCCCAGGCATAATTGGATTACTTAAAACAGCTTTTTCTTTTTCTTTTTCTTTTTTTCTTTTTTTTGAGGGAGAACAGGATGAGGATTTGAATCAGACCCAGCTCAAACCCGAGTCTCCATGGGTACAGCAGCTCTTTATACAAGAACAATGTGCTACTCTCTGTGCCACAGCTCTGACAGAAAATCACAGAAACTCATTTGAAAATGACATTGTTTTGCTATGTTTGTTAACAAAACAACAAAAACTGAAGTATGATTATCATCATTTCTGCATAATCATAACTGATTGTCAAACCATTTTGCATTCATTCATTATGAATAGTTCAGCAGCATTTGCAGAAAATGAGAACATTTGTTCGGGTGAAATAATAGCAGTGTACAGTGATGCAGCAAACAAGATTTGTTGACTTGTGTTGTAGGACAGCAGGAGCAGGATAACGGCTGTTTGATGAAGATATAACCTGTCTCTAGCTGAGACCTTTATGACATGAACCCCAGATCTACCCCTGTAAGAACAAACCGCTCCTCTGTTATGTAATCGCTTAGCTTCATATGCTGAGGTTGTTAACCCAGACGTTTCCAGTAACCAGGGGAACCGGGGAAATCGCATGCAGCCGAAGAGGGATAGATGGGAGAACACTATCAGTGTCCATATATGTAACATACACAAGGGCTATACTTTGTTGCTATAGTGATGCATATGTTGCATGAGTTTCTTGCATGCTGTCAAAAGTAAAAACATGCAATTATTACTTAAAAAGCTACATATTTGACCCTTAAAAAGGATTTTTGAATCATACCAGGTTTTAGATGCTACAACTAGGGTGCAATGGTACACATATTTATACCGATTTTTTTTTTTTTTTTTTTTTTTTTTTTTTTTTTTTTTTTTTTTTATCAATACACATGTGGAACTTCTCTGTGTGCAGAGCACAATTTCAAACTCTGAGTTTCCTCTTTAGGATGGGACAGTTATACATGATATCAATATACTTTATGAACACATCTGAAAAATAATGAAGGACACAGTGTGAGCTTCTGCTGGAGAGGTACACAGTGCAAATTGTCTTAAACATGAGACATGCTTTCATAAACGTGGCTTTTCCTCCTGTCAGGTCTGTATGTTGTTTAATCACGTCACTTTTTCCTTAGTGCACAACTTACATCCTATGGTTGTAGTATACAGGTCCTTCTAAAAAAATTAGCATATTGTGATAAAGTTCATTATTTTCTGTAATGTACTGATAAACATTAGACTTTCATATATTTTAGATTCATTACACAAAACTGAAGTAGTTCAAGCCTTTTATTGTTTTAATATTGATGATTTTGGCATACAGCTCATGAAAACCCAAAATTCCTATCTCAAAAAAAATAGCATATTTCACCCGACCAATAAAAGAAAAGTGTTTTTAATACAAAAAAAGTCAACCTTCAAATAATTATGTTTAGTTATGCACTCAATACTTGGTCGGGAATCCTTTTGCAGAAATGACTGCTTCAATGCGGCGTGGCATGGAGGCAATCAGCCTGTGGCACTGCTGAGGTATTATGGAGGCCCAGGATGCTTCGATAGCGGCCTTAAGCTCATCCAGAGTGTTGGGTCTTGCGTCTCTCAACTTTCTGTTCACAGTATCCCACAGATTCTCTATGGGGTTCAGGTCAGGAGAGTTGGCAGGCCAATTGAGCACAGTAATACCATGGTCAGTAAACCATTTACCAGTGGTTTTGGCACTGTGAGCAGGTGCCAGGTCGTGCTGAAAAATGAAATCTTCATCTCCATAAAGCTTTTCAGCAGATGGAAGCATGAAGTGCTCCAAAATCTCCTGATAGCTAGCTGCATTGACCCTGCCCTTGATAAAACACAGTGGACCAACACCAGCAGCTGACATGGCACCCCAGACCATCACTGACTGTGGGTACTTGACACTGGACTTCAGGCATTTTGGCATTTCCCTCTCCCCAGTCTTCCTCCAGACTCTGGCACTTTGATTTCCGAATGACATGCAGAATTTGCTTTCATCCGAAAAAAGTACTTTGGACCACTGAGCAACAGTCCAGTGCTGCTTCTCTGTAGCCCAGGTCAGGCGCTTCTGCCGCTGTTTCTGGTTCAAAAGTGGCTTGACCTGGGGAATGCAGCACCTGCCCATTTCCTGCACACGCCTGTACACGGTGGCTCTGGATGTTTCTACTCCAGACTCAGTCCACTGCTTCCGCAGGTCCCCCGAGGTCTGGAATCGGTCCTTCTCCACAATCTTCCTCAGGGTCCGGTCACCTCTTCTCGTTGTGCAGCGTTTTCTGCCACACTTTTTCCTTCCCACAGACTTCCCACTGAGGTGCCTTGATACAGCACTCTGGGAACAGCCTATTCGTTCAGAAATTTCTTTCTGTGTCTTACCCTCTTGCTTGAGGGTGTCAATGATGGCCTTCTGGACAGCAGTCAGGTCGGCAGTCTTACCCATGATTGCGTTTTTGAGTAATGAACCAGGCTGGGAGTTTTTAAAAGCCTCAGGAATCTTTTGCAGGTGTTTAGAGTTAATTAGTTGATTCAGATGATTAGGTTAATAGCTCGTTTAGAGAACCTTTTCATGATATGCTAATTTTTTGAAATAGGAATTTTGGGTTTTCATGAGCTGTATGTCAAAATCATCAATATTAAAACAATAAAAGGCTTGAACTACTTCAGTTGTGTAATTAATCTAAAATATATGAAAGTCTAATGTTTATCAGTACATTACAGAAAATAATGAACTTTATCACAATATGCTAATTTTTTGAGAAGGACCTGTACTTACTTGTAAATGTTACAAATTCACGCAAGTATTTACATTTTGCATAACTGGTAAACAAGCCAGTCATTTGGGAATGTTTGCACAACACTGTTTTCAACTAAAAATGGAATTTTTTTTATGGCCATTCGTTTACACAACAGTGGTGTTTGAGGCCCTGAAAATGCAAACTTTTAAAAACAGGTTTAAAAGTGTAAGTTTTTGAAAATAAATGTAAATCTTTTAAGTGTAAGCTACAGAAATGCAAAGTTGTGAAAACAGTGATGTTATGCGCATATCTATCACATGTTCAGTCCATAGGAGTGTGTTTGTACACAGGTTATATTGCCAACTACTGGCCTGGCATGCATAATACATCATTTTTAGTTGGAGTACAGTTACATTTAGTATGATTAAACCACTGTTTAATTAAAAAACTGTTGTACCAAAAACATACAGTACAGAACCATGACTTCAAAATCGAGATACACTTGGTATCTTGGTATAATTCTGGGGTAAAAACATCCCTTTCTGGGTTATTTGGCAACCCAGCAGTGGTTGAATATTGGAACACATGCAGGGTTATTTTGACTCAGTTTGTTGGGTTTTATACATTAACCTATTTGCCGGGTTTTTAAAATATTTTATTTATTTATTTATTTATTTTTGACATAGTGCTGCATGGGTCAGTTAACCTATTGAAGGTTTTTCATTTTAAATAATAAAAATACACTCTAAAAATCTGTCATATATAAGGTTCATAAATTAACATTAGTTAACTACATTAGTAATATCGCAAGTTGTGGTTGTTAAATGAGCAATATCACACAAGTAGATTTGAGATATGGCTGTATATCGGCATGGTTGTGATTCGCCATAGGCACGAGGCCACAGGCTGAGTGCTGTAGGTAATCACAGAGTGCCGATATACAGCCATATGTAAAGTAAATACATAACCGAGTGTGTAAATACAAAAACAAAATAACAACGGTGTAACACCATGCCAGCAGAGGGAGCCCTTACCCACACTGACTGTTGCTGCTCCCTCTGCTGCCTCGTTGGTTACTTCCACTTCCTGCGAAGTATTGTTTTTCTGTGCGGACTCTACTAAGCATTTTTCTGATTTCCTTGCCTTGTTTTGTTATTTTCACGGTTTTGTTTCATAGTCATAGTTTTGTTTCATTGTCATAGTCAGTTATTTTGCCATTGCCATAGTTTGTCTTAGTTTCATAGCCTTGTTTATTTGTTACTTTCGGACTGCTCACTGGATTTTGACGTTCTGCCTGATTACTGGATTACGCTTTTGTCTTGCCTTCGTTTTTCTGTTTGTTTGGAGATCGACCCTGCCTGTCTTGACTACGCTGTGTTAAATAAAGCTCGCATCTGGATCTTACACGCTTCCCAGAGTCCTCGTTACTAACAGAGTGTCTTTAAAAGCCCCTTTTTTTGCAAACTACTTCCGTCCGCCACAGATTCAAATCAAAGTTCGCATTCAGTGTTCAGCATTGAATTTTACATAAACATGCTACATGAACTATCTTCTTCTCTAGAACAAATAATAGATTAATGAGACCAAAGACTGCCCATTAGATTTACCCATAATGAATTACATGTCATGTGTAACCACTACAGAGACATCAGAGCCAGCGGTAAATTCCAGAAGATCTGGCTGTGGTGAGACCACTCTCGCGCGGATTGATGAGTGCAGAACGCTCCCTGATGATATGGATCTCACACATCCGAAAACGACGAAGCAAATTTTCAAATAGACGTTATCTTTATTAACAAACTGCATATTTGAACTATAAACAAGTACATTCTCGCCTGAAAACCTCCTACAACTAAACTTCAGTAAACTTTTTAAGACATGAGAGGAGCAGCAAGAGCAGCCAATGGGAATCTGTGGGAAGAAAAATGCAATCAGTAAGCTGTTCCAGTTCATAAATGCCAATCTTATATATTCATGATTAAAAAGTTACATCAAAAACAGTTTTACCTTATGCTATTTTATCTGTCAGACATTTAGTGTAGTCTGGTTAATGCTGCGTTTGTAGAAGGCTATAGCGTTTCAAGCTGACAGAAAAGGAAAAATGTGAGACTACAGACGGTTTCTGCTAATAATTTGATAGGAAAGCAATGTAATACAAACCTTAATTTCATTTAGGAAGTTCCCTTTTTCTCTCAGGACAGAACAAAAAATGACCGTTGACAAATGTATCCTGTTTTAACCGGTTTGGCACGGACTACCCAACATTGGGTTACACTGACCCAGCGCTGGGTAGGTATGTGAGGGGGTTCATCATTTGTTACAGGAAAAACTGCACAACACCTGGGTTAAAAATAATAAAATATAACCCAATAAAAGATATTTTTAAAACCTCTTTTTACAGTGAACATTTATCATCAGCATGTACTATACACTAATAATAATACTATACAATTTACATATATTACTACTACCATCTACACACTGCTCCCTAATGTGTCTAATCCATAACATGCAGTGAGGAGATCAGCGTTATTACAGCTGCCTCTCAGCTGACTGCAACAGAGTAATCCAACTCACAAGAGGCCTGAACAACACCTGCCTAATCTGCCTGACATTAACACATACGAATGAGTGCATTCATCTTTGTTATGGAAAGGGCTTGTGTTTCCTTCTATTTCCCCCATGAGAAAACACAAACACTTCTATTATTGACCAAAATCCTCTGTGCTTTACATGCTTTGGAATTTAAAGGTATACTGTAAAGAGTAAAGGAAAAATACACTCAAATATGTGCACAAATTTTTACTTAATCATCAAAGTAGGGTTATGTTACCAAAACATACTTCAGTGCGTTTGCACGTCATACTGCATTACACTTATTCTTATCTTTTAAAACTGACAGTTGCACAAACTTTGAGAAGCATCCCATTTAATCATAATTTCCTGTAAAATCATGCTTTTCTTAAGGTCTTGACTATTTAAGGCTTTAAACCAAAACCAGCTGGTTTTATGGTTGACATTTCAATATAGCTGTTTATAGTCTGTCCATCTTTAGTGAAGGTTATAATGTAAACATCCTGCTTTAAGTTAAATATGATGCTCTGCTGACTGATGAGATGAATTTCTCATAGATTAATGAAATAGCTGTGACCAATTTAAAATATGCCTATATTTGGCAAGGTATTTTTGAAAGCATATTTTATGCTCACTGTTTGCACAAGAGTATATATTCTCACTATTAAGTAACTATGACTTTTTTTTTTCCAAAAAATCCAAATTTGAGGCTTATTAATAGTTTGTAAGGTAGTTGTTAAGGTTAGGTATGGGGTAGGAATAAGGGATCTAAAATTTGCTAAATAAGTAGGGTACGACTGGGCTAAAGGTGCCAGGGGTAAAAGTTGCCTTTGATATTATTTTCCTCTAAACCACTTTATGGCAGAAAAATGTGCTGTAGCACTTTCCAAAACATCCACTTTTTAAGATACACGTGCAATTTTTTCTGATCCTTGATGCAATAGCAGACAGCAGCGCAAAGTCGATTCTGTGCTTACTTGATCTAATATTTGATGTTTTTAAAAATGTTGTAGATCTACAGTCAAGCCTGAAATTATTCATACCCCTGGCAAATTCTGACTTAAAGTTACTTATAACCAACCAGCAAGTTTTTTTTTTTTTTTTGACCGGAAATGACATCAGCTTCTCCCAAAAGATAATAAGACGATGTACAAGAGGCATCATTGTGAAAAAAAAAAAATACAAAAAAAAAAATACAAAATCTCAGCTTTTATTTACATTTGAACAAAAAGTGGCATGTCCAAATTTATTCATACCCTTTGCAAACTGGCACAGTCTTTGGGAAAATCCAAAGTTCTATACCAGGCGTCTTCAACTAAAACGGCTCGAGGTCCAGTAATGAACCCTGCTCACCAGCCGAGGTCCGGACAATTATATATATATAAAAAAAAAACTATTTATGTTTTTTTGCGAGACCAGAGTTTCTGCAGTATATTTTAGCTTAAATTCTAGACATTTAAATACTTTTTTAAAGACCTGAACAAAAAATAAATTAAGAAATAAATAAATAAATAATTAAAATGACTGTAAAAAGCATGATTTACAGTTCAGATGCAGGTTTCACAAAACAAAAAAGATTTCTTAAATTATAAACTTCACATTCCAGCCTTCAAGAGTCAAAAGTATCAAATCGTATATTATTTTAAACAGTTATTGTCAATCAAGTATTATATTAATATACATATTTTACTGCCTTAATTGTTTAAATTTGTGTAACAAATGATCTTGTCGATCCATCAGTTCCAACTCTACGTGTTTGCTGCCTAAAACTAGGACTGATTTTCACATTGGTCTTTTTGACAACAGAAGATTGATGCGAGCTGATTAAAAATGACAGATCATTCTCTTCCAGCAGGAGGCGCTATCAGAATGGTACACAAAGCAGCGCCGCAGCTGACTTTGAAACGTGCAGCGCTCATATTTATTCAATGGATAGCCTTGTAAAGTTTCATCGCAATTCTTGTCTTTTAGTCCCCACATTTAAGACAACCTGAAATCATAATTAAGACTTTCTTAACCCCTAATAATACTGCAGTCATCAATGAAAATTAATTATTTCAGACACAGACTTTCAAAAACAACCCTTAGCCTACACAAAATACGTTCTTTTTATTTTTTCCCCACTGTGTTCGGCGCACAAGAGAAATATTAGGGAAGTAAATTAATATCAGCATATTAAGTATATTCGTCTATCATTGTCTCTGAGAGAATGTGCACGTCATTTACTGAAAGCACTGTTTTTACTTTCACTTTAACATATTGCGCAGTTGAATAACAGTGAAAGCTACATCTGTCTGCACGCAATGCGCCGATCTCTGCTCTCATGACTGCACGTAAGATAGCACCCAAACGCTGACCCTGGTGTGCTTGATATAAATTTATTCATTAGAAATTAGCGTTTGGCATTTTTTTTATTTAAATATGTCAAAAGCTTTCACGGTCCGCATGGACGCATCTTGTGGTCCGGATCCGGACCACGGTCCGCCAGTTGACGACCCCGGTTCTATACCATTTCAAATAGTCCAAGCTGTTCTAAAGCATCCTAATTACCCTGAATCATTGGGAACAGCTGTTTTAATCAACTCAACAGCTGAAAAACAGAAGCTCTCTGCTGTTGGTTTGTGGACAGTCATGCCTAAGAAAAAACAAGCTCACTGAGGACCTGCGGCTGCGTATTGTGGCTGCTCACAAGTCAGGAAAGGGCTATAAGACCATATCTAAATGTTTTGAAGTTGCAGTGGCTACCGTGCAAAGTATTATTAAAAAATAATGTCGTTCCGCACTGTGAAAAATCTCAGAGGACGTGGTCGGAAGACAAAAGTGACACCTGTGCTGGCCAGGAGGATAGTGAGAGAGGTAAAAAAGAATCCATGGATCACCACCAAGGCCATCCTGATGAATCTGGGCTCTGCTGGTTGCAACATCTCAAGGCAGACAGTCCAACGGACACTGCACACCGCTGGGTTCCACGGACGCAGACCAAGGAGGACACCACTTCTCCAGATAAGGCAGCCTTCATTTGGCATACCAAACATGGTGGTGGGAACCTAATGTTTTGGGGGGTGTTTTTCAGCCGGTGGACCAGGGAACCTAATCACAGTAAACGGCACCATAAAAAGCAGCAATACATCAAAATTCTCAACAACAACATCAGGCAGTCTGCAGAGAAACTTGGCCTTGGGCACCAGTGGATATTTCAGCACGACAACGACCCAAAACACACAGCAAAAGTGGTGAAGAAATGATTAGCAGACAAAAACATTAACGTTTTGCAGTGGCCCAGCCAGAGTCCTGACTTAAATCCAATTGAGAATCTGTGGAGGGAGCTAAAGATCAGGGTGATGGCAAGGAAAGAGTTGGAAATCATCGCTAAAGATGAATGGGCAAAAATACCAGTGGAGACATGCAAAAAGCTGGTCAGCAATTATAGGAAGCGTTTGATTGCTGTAATAGCCAATAAAGGCTTTAATATTGATTATTGAGAAGGGTACGAATAATTTTGGACATACCACTTTTTGTTCAAATGTAAATAAGAGATGAGTTATATTTTTTTTCCACAATGATGCCTCTTGTACATCGTCTTATTATCTTCTGGGAGACGTCTGTATTATTTCTAATAAAAAATAAACTTGTTGATTGAGTAAAAGTAATTTTAAGTCAAAATTTGCCAGGGGTATGAATAATTTCGGGCTTGGCTGTGAGTAGCAAATGAGAATCGCTAAAATGATTCAATATATCTTGAGACAAAGGTCTTCTCAATGATTTTAATTAATGACAATAGATAGATAGAATTAATGAAAATAGTACATACTTTGTTAAAGTCATTGTTTTGAACAAATATTAACTCACACAAGGGGTAAAACCCCCTTGCCACCTCATACATTTAAAATATTTTTAAACAAAATAAACGACTTGTATGTACAAACGTATATATTTTTGTACAATCATACACGTTGGGCACCATGAAAAGCGTATTTTTTCTTAGGGTGTGCCTTTAGTCCTGTTGTACAGCCAATTTGCTAATACAGTATGCATGCTAATCAGCAACTAGTTAATTCTCTTAGTGAGAATCGGTCTATAAATTATATTCTTAATTAAAAATGTTCTGTGACTATTAACAACAGCCTTGGAAAGACGGTTTAGTAAAACTGTTTGATTATTTTACAGTAAAATTGTTCAAGTATTTTACAAGTCTGTTTGAAAGTCACCTTGATAAAGTCACTCATGGGCCAATTTGCATGAAGATCCTTTTTTACATAAGAGCAACAGGCGATTGAATGTGATTTTAATGTTTAATATTATTCAAGGATCTCAGTTCTCATATGGGAAATGAGTGCCATCTTTCATCTCTGTGTTGATGCCTACAACACAGAAAGATGAGGTTCTGCTCTGTTCAGGTCTTATTAGAAATTAAATCTAATTAGAGAAATTATTTCCCACAGCCGAAATGCATGCGTAGAGTAAAAATTACGTAAGTGCACGGCTTCATTCAGAGTTGATAAAAGAATGCAATCAAAATGCAAATATTTCCTCTTAGACTCACTGTTATAAATTTAGCTTTTCCTCTTTTTTTTATGCAGTAGTTAAAAACTTGTCTTGCTGACGTAGTTTGACCCATCAAGCTCCTTGTTCGGAGTAGCATTGTGAACGCAGCATTTCCACCACCAACCTGACTCGACATCTTTCTCCTGATAATTTGACGGTTACAATTTATTCATTTTCTTTCCAGTTAAAGTTTTCATGGAATGATATTCAGTATAGAATCCTTTAACAGATATATCCTGCCCAGATTTCTGTCTTATCTTCTGGTTTTTCACCAAGAATTACAACGTTTGCATTCCAAACATCAAAAGCTCTATTCCCTGGATTTCACGCTGGCTATATGAATCCCCTCCTGTGTGTGAAAGAAGCTTATCAAGTTTTGGACTGATCTTAGATTCCCCTTCACATTGGGACCATATAATAAACCAAAAAGAATATTAAGATTTTTGATGTTCAGTAAAGTTTATTCTGGGTAGTGCAAAAGACAGCATTTATCAGTATCTATTTATTGGGATATTTAATAAATAAAATAATTCCCCTCAGGACAGAATGAGTAAAGTAGTTGAAAGTGTAAAATGATGCAGGAAAAAGAGACTTCTTGAACTGTACCAACATTCCTTTAAAGGAAGTCAGTTCACTTGGCGGGCAGCTATTTTTATTTTTTTTATTTTTTTTTGAACGTCTGTTAATCAGTTATGAAAAAAAAAGTTTCATGGTTTACTGAAACATATAAGGCATCACAACTGTTTTCACCAATATATCACCAAAAATTGATTTCTGAAGGATCATGTGTCACTAAAGACTGAAAAAAAGTCATTTTTAGCAACAGGATTAATCTTAAAATGTATTGAAAACATATTTTAAATTGTAATTGTCACGTTAGAAATGAGGTCAGGGTCCAAATGCAGGAAGTGAAGTTTTAATTAAATAAACACAAATAAACAAACAAACAAAAGGCCAAACACGGCACAACAAAACACGAGCAAGGCAAGAACATGAACTTGGAAAATACAAAGAATACCGAAAACAAACCACACAGAAGACAATACGTGACATTACACTGTTACACCTTTCAGGCTAACAAAACGGCAATAGAAAAACATTATGAAAATGCTCAAAGCAATACATTGTCCACAGTATACAAAAATCAACAATCACTTAAATATCTCAGGTATGGATGAAGTGCAGGACTGGGGTAGAAAAACACCTTGATCAGATACAGGATTACACTTTAGTCTCGTGAGAGGGGCGCTATCTCCGTTCCTGACGCGGCAGTGATCGCTCACTCTGTGCCCGAGGTGACGGCGTCCGCTCTCTCTGTTCCTGATGCGGCGGCGACCGCTCTCTCTGTTCCTGATGCGGCGGCGACCGCTACCCAGGTGAAAAAAAAATATACTTAAATGCAATTAAAATACACTTAAATACCCGCAAATACATTTTTAGTACATTGTTTTTTTGTGTTAAATAAAAGTTTGATGGTTATACACTATAAATTTACTAATTAAAAGTATGTTTATACTTCAGTAGGACTTTAGTACACTTGACAAAAGTATACTAAATACCAGTAATACTTAAATAATTTTTTAGTGTACTACAATAAAGTACACTACAGAAAAAACATCCAAAAGAGTTTTATTAGTGTGTTTTTCAAAAGTGTGCTTTAAATGCTTTAAACATTAGTTGATTTTTAGTACACTGTTTACATACTAATCTTGAGTTTAAAATAAGTTAATATATAAAAAATCTATTAGTAATGTATTGTAGTAGAAGTACATTTTCCCAAAAGTTGTACTTAAGTACACTTAATATGAATGCATTATTATCACTAACACTTAAATTGATTTTGAGTGTGGTAATTTTAAGTTTACATTAAATTGATTTTATTAAAAATCTATTAGTAATGTATTGTAGTAGAAGTACATTTTCTCAAAAGTTGTACTTAAGTACACCTAATATGAATGCATTATTATCACTAACACTTAAATTGATTTTGAGTGTGGTAATTTTAAGTTTACATTAAATTGATTTTATTAAAAATCTATTAGTAATGTATTGTAGTAGAAGTACATTTTCCCAAAAGTTGTACTTAAGTACACTTAATGTGAATGCATTATAATCACTAACACTTAAATTGATTTTGAGTGTGGTAATTTTAAGTTTACATTAAATTGATTTTATTAAAAATCTATTAATAATGTACTGTAGTAGAAGTACATTTTCCCAAAAGTTGTACTTAAGTACACTTAATGTGAATGCATTATTATCACTAACACTTAAATTGATTTTGAGTGTGGTAATTTTAAGTTTACATTAAATTGATTTTATTAAAAATCTATTAGTAATGTATTGTAGTAGAAGTACATTTTCTCAAAAGTTGTACTTAAGTACACCTAATATGAATGCATTATTATCACTAACACTTAAATTGATTTTGAGTGTGGTAATTTTAAGTTTACATTAAATTGATTTTATTAAAAATCTATTAGTAATGTATTGTAGTAGAAGTACATTTTCTCAAAAGTTGTACTTAAGTACACCTAATATGAATGCATTATTATCACTAACACTTAAATTGATTTTGAGTGTGGTAATTTTAAGTTTACATTAAATTGATTTTATTAAAAATCTATTAGTAATGTATTGTAGTAGAAGTACATTTTCCCAAAAGTTGTACTTAAGTACACTTAATGTGAATGCATTATTATCACTAACACTTAAATTGATTTTGAGTGTGGTAATTTTAAGTTTACATTAAATTGATTTTATTAAAAATCTATTAGTAATGTATTGTAGTAGAAGTACATTTTCTCAAAAGTTGTACTTAAGTACACCTAATATGAATGCATTATTATCACTAACACTTAAATTGATTTTGAGTGTGGTAATTTTAAGTTTACATTAAATTGATTTTATTAAAAATCTATTAGTAATGTATTGTAGTAGAAGTACATTTTCCCAAAAGTTGTACTTAAGTACACTTAATGTGAATGCATTATTATCACTAACACTTAAATTGATTTTGAGTGTGGTAATTTTAAGTTTACATTAAATTGATTTTATTAAAAATCTATTAGTAATGTACTGTAGTAGAAGTACATTTTCCCAAAAGTTGTACTTAAGTACACTTAATGTGAATGCATTATTATCACTAACACTTAAATTGATTTTGAGTGTGGTAATTTTAAGTTTACATTAAATTTATTTTATTAAAAATCTATTAGTAATGTATTGTAGTAGAAGTACATTTTCCCAAAAGTTGTACTTAAGTGCACTTAATATGAATGCATTATTAGCACTAACACTTAAACTGATTTTGAGTGTGGTAATTCTCCCAGGTTAAAAAAAAGTGCACTAAAATACACTTTATTTAAGTATACTTAGTACACTTTTCAGTAATGTACTAAAAGTACTCTATTTTCGCACACTAATTTTGTACTTATTGTACTAAAAAATAGTATTAAGTATATGTTAAGATAAACTTAATACCATCTAAGTGTACTCAACTGTGCTATTTTGAGACACCATGAAATTGAACTAAAATGTGCTTTTAACATACTATATCTGTATTTAAAAAAAATATATTTAGTTACAACTAGAAATACACTTGAACCTTACTTTTGAACATTTATAAATATATTTATGACTAATTTAAAGTATAGCAATAATATATTAAAAGAATATACAAAGTGTGAAAAAAGTGTGCTAAAATACAATTTCAGTACACTTAGTGCACTTCCCTAATGTACTTAAAGTGCTCTATTTTCGGCCACTAATTTTGTACTCTATATACTAAAAGTTATTCTTAAGTATATGTTAAGATAAACTCAAGATCATCTAAGTGTACTCAACTGTGCTATTTTGAGACACCATGAAGATGAACTAAAATGTGCTTTTTACATACTATCTCAGCATTTCCAAAAAATGTATTTTGTTACCACTTCTAATAGGATTGAAACATATTTCATAAACCTTTAAATATACTAATTATACATAAAAAATAAACTTACTGATTATTTAAAATACATGAATAATATATAACAAATGTATACAAAGCGTATTTATAATGTATTGCCCAGATATTTTTATCAATAAAAAATACACTTGTTGATTATTTAAAATACATAAATATATGACAAATGTATGCAAGGCGTATTTATAATGTATTTCCCACATATTTTTATTACAAAAAAAATACACTTGTTGATTATTTAAAATACATGAATAATATATAATAAATGTATACAAAGCATATTTATAATGTATTGCCCACATATGTTTAATAATAAAAAATACACTTCTTAATTATTTAAAATACATGAATAATATATGATAAATGTATACAAAGTGTATGTCACGCCCTTGGACTGTTTGTCTTGGTTTTTCCCAGTGTTTCCCCCATTGGACTGTCTGTTTGGTTTCTCCCATGCCCTTTTTTGGTCTTCCTGCTCATTAGTGTGATCCCCTCCACCTGTTGTTGTAATTATCTCCCCTTTATAAGTTTGTTTGATTTCCTTGTTTCTTTGTCTGGCTACAAGCGTTACACCTATGTTCCTTCGTTGTGTGCGCGTCTTCTCCCGCCATTCCTGTCTATTGTTACTCTGCCTGAGGATTTATTGAAGACTTTTTATTGAAGACGTTATTTTTTGCTTTCCTACACGTTTCGTGACAACGTATTTATAATGTATTGCCCATACATTTTTATTCATTATAATACACTTATTAATTAATTAAAATATATCAATTATATATAATAAATTTATTCAAAGCGTAATTATAATGTCTTGCCCACATATTTTTATTAATAAAAAATACATTATAAATACGCTATGTATACATTTATTATATATTATTCATGTATTTTAAATAATCATCAAGTGTATTTTTTATTAATAAAAATATTTGGGCAATACATTATAAATACGCTTTGTATACATTTGTCATATGTTATTCATGTATTTTAAATAATCATCAAGTGTATTTTTTATTAATAAAAATATTTGGGCAATACATTATAAATACGCTTTGTATACATTTGTCATATATTATTCATGTATTTTAAATAATCAACAAATGTATTTTTTATTAATGAATATATGTGGCCAATACATTATAAATACACTTTGTATACATTTTTTATATATTATTCATGTATTTTAAATAATAAGTGTATTTTTTATTAATAAAAAACATGTGGGCAATACATTATAAATACGCCTTGTATACATTTGTTACATATTATTATTGTATTTTAAATAATCAGTAAGTTTATTTTTTATGTATAATTAGTATATTTAAAGGTTTATGAAATATGTTTCAATCCTATTAGAAGTAGGATTAGTAGTAGTATGTATAAAAGCACGTTTTAGTTCATCTTCATGGTGTCTCAAAATAGCACAGTTGAGTACACTTAGATGATCTTAAGTTTATCTTAAGGAGTACTTAAGAATAACTTTTAGTATATTAAGTACAAAATCAGTGCCCGAAAATAGAGCACTTTAAGTACATTAGGGAAGTGCACTAAGTGTACTTAAATTGTATTTTAGCACACTTTTTTCACACTTTGTATATTCTTTTAATATATTATTGTTATACTTTAAACTAGTCATAAATATATTTATAAATGTTTAAAAGTAGGGTTCAAGTGTATTTCTAGTTGTAACTAAATATATATTTTTAAATACAGATATAGTATGTTAAAAGCACATTTTAGTTCAATTTCATGGTGTCTCAAAATAGCACAGTTGAGTACACTTAGATGGTATTAAGTTTATCTTAACATATACTTAATACTATTTTTTAGTACAATAAGTACAAAATTAGTGTGCGAAAATAGAGCACTTTTAGTACATTACTGAAAAGTGTACTAAGTATACTTAAAGTGTATTTTAGCACACTTTTTTCACATTTTGAATATTCTTTTAATATATTACTATTATACTTTAAATTAGTCTTAAATATATTTATAAATGTTTAAAAATAGGGTTCAAGTGTATTTCTAGTTTTAACTAAATATATTTTTTAAAATACAGATATAGTATGTTAAAAGCACATTTTAGTTCAATTTCAGGGTGTCTCAAAATAGCACAGTTGAGTACACTTAGATGGTATTAAGTTTATCTTAACATATACTTAATACTATCTTTTAGTACATTAAGTACAAAATTAGTGTGCGAAAATAGAGCACTTTTAGTACATTACTGAAAAGTGTACTAAGTATACTTAAATAAAGTGCATTTTAGTGCACTTTTTTTTTACCTGGGTATCTCTGTTCCTGACGCGGCGACCGCTATCTCCGTTCCTGACGCGGCAGTGACCGCTATCTCCGTTCCTGACGCGGCAGTGACCGCTGTCTCCGTTCCTGACGCGGCAGTGACCACTCACTCTGTGCCCGAGGTGACGGCGTCCGCTCTCTCTGTTCCTGATGTGGCGGCGACCGCTATCTCTGTTCCTGACGCGGCGGCGACCGCTATCTCCGTTCCTGACACGGCAGTGACCACTATCTCCGTTCCTGACGCGGCAGTGACCGCTCACTCTGTGCCCGAGGTGATGGCGTCCACTCTCTCTGTTCCTGATGCGGCAGTGACCGCTCACTCTGTGCCCGAGGTGACGGCGTCCGCTCTCTCTGTTCCTGACGCGGCAGTGACCGCTCACTCTGTGCCCGAGGTGACGGCGTCCGCTCTCTCTGTTCCTGATGCGGCGGCGACCGCTATCTCTGTTCCTGACGCGGCGGCGACCGCTATCTCCGTTCCTGACGCGGCAGTGACCACTATCTCCGTTCCTGACGTGACAGTGACCACTCACTCTGTGCCCGAGGTGACGGCGTCCGCTCTCTCTGTTCCTGATGCGGCGGCGACCGCTATCTCTGTTCCTGACGTGGCGGCGACCGCTATCTCCGTTCCTGACGCGGCAGTGACCACTATCTCCGTTCCTGACGCGGCAGTGACAGCTCACTCTGTTCCTGATGCGGCGGCGACCGCTATTTCCGTTCCTGATGCGGCGGCGACCGCTATCTCTGTTCCTGAGGCGGCGGCATCCACTGTCTTTGTTCCTGATGCGGCGGCGACCGCTGTCTCCGTTCCCGACGCAGCAGAGACCGCTCGCTTTGTGCCCGAGGCGGCGGCGTCCGCTATCTCTGTTCCTGATGCGGTGGCGACCGCTATCTCTGTTCCTGACGCGGCAGTTACCGCTCACTCTATGCCCGAGGTGACGGCGTCCGCTCTCTCTGTTCCTGATGCGGCGGCGTCCACTGACGTTCCTCTGGCGGCGAGGCCAGCTCACGTTCCTCTGACGGCGATGCCGGCTCACGTTCCTCTGGCGGCGATGTCCGCTCATGTGGCTCCGCTGCACGGGCCTGGTCCGCCATTCCTCCCCCTGATTCACCTTCCCCCGTTCCTCCTCCCTCCAGATTTTTTTGGGTTGGGAACGTCTGGAAGCCGTTCCCTTGAGGGAGGGGTACTGTCATGACTCTGGGCTGTGGGTTCCCTCAGCCACCTGAGGTCGCTGTTCCCTTTCCCTTGCACTGCACTTCCCTGATCGTTATCACCTGTCATTGTCATTAGCACTATCAACCCACACCTGTTCACAATTATCCGGACTATAAGAACTCTCAATTCCCACTCATCATTCTGGTTGCATACATGTTTGTGAATCCTGTCATTGTGTTCGTGATCCCGGCTCTAGACCTTGTTTTTGTTTTGTTCTTTTGAGTTTATGTTGTGTTCTGGCCGTGTTGGCTTTTTGTTGTGTTTGTTTATTTGTTTTATTAAACTTCTTACCTGCACTTGGACCCAGATCCCCTCATTTAACGTGACAGTAATATTATACAATTTGACTCTTTTTACTGTATTTTTTATCTAATAAATGCAGCTTAGGTGAGCATAAGAGATTTCTTTCACAAACATAAATCGTACCAACTTCAAACTTTTGAACACTAGTGGATATTATTTTTCAACCCCCTTCTCTTGTAGTTTTAAATTAAAGTAGAACTATTATGCCTCTTTTTACAAGATGTAATATAAGTCTCAGGTGTCTTCAGAATGTGTCTGTGAAGTTTCAAATACTCCACAGATCATGTATTACAGGTCTTTTCCAGAATGGCGTGCTTTATAGCTTGTACCTTGGATATGCTGGCGAAAAAAAACATAAGTTTGGTTGATTATCATGTTTATTGTGCTGAAATAATATTTTAAAATCCATATCAGTTTAAACTTAATATATAGGGTTTATATTATGTCTGTGTGGTAGCAGTGTAATATACTGTAAATAAATCAATAAATCCACTGCTTTCTTGTCTCCTCTGAGGCTGGGACTCTAAATAGTGTTCTGTGCTCGTCTGTGCAGCCAACGGCAGTACAGTTAGCATGCTTTGCTCAAACTTTTGCCACAGTGTTAGAACTGGTACACCTTTGTCGCTTATGAAAACACACTGGCAGCGCCACGAAACATGCAGATTAAAGGGCGGTAATATCATAATAAGATGGGGGCAGCCGTGGCCTAATGGTTAGAGAGTCGGACTTGTAACCCAACGGTTGCGGGTTTGAGTCTCAAGTCCGGTAGGGATTGTAGATGGGGGGAGTGAATTACCAGCGCTCTCTCCACCCTCAATACCGCGATACTCAAGGTGAGTCCCTTGAGCAAGGCACCGAACCCCAAACTGCTCCCCGGGCGCCGCAGCAATGGCTGCCCACCACTCCAGGTATGTGTTCACTACTGTGTGTGTGCACTTGGATGGGTTAAATGCAGAGCACAAATTCCTAGTATGGGTCACCGTACTTGGCCTCACGTCACCTCCTTTTCCTCCTTTTTATGTCACAGGGGGAGTGACATCTGAGCGGCCCGCTTTTTTTACAAGCTTGCAGAAAAAAGATTACCATAACAATGTACTGGGTTGTGCTTTTTCATGTTTTTTGGGTTGGTAGATGCACTGGAGACCTGATTATAGCACTTAAACATGGAAAAAGTCAGATTTTCATAATATGTCACCTAATTTTTTAATGGATGGATGGTCTATTTTGTCGTCCTCTGTATTGCTCCTTAGTGATTTTGACATTTCTAGACTGTCCTGGCTGCAGCTGTTGCTTAAAGTCCCTGTTGTCTCTGTCATTTGGATCTGGAATATTAACTGATTCCATCACAGGAAATGGCTTTGAAATACCCAGAGGATTACATGAGTCTGTTAAAGGTGAATGACCATGGGAAGTTCAGCAAATGTGTGTTTTAGAGCACTTATCCTTTGTGGACCGAATAGTGACAAAGTGTCAAAGACAACAATTGTTAGCAAGCTTCTAAATCTATAAGTCAGGCTTCAGAAAGATCTCTTACTTACTTACCACACGAATACAGCTTCTGGGTAAATGTCAGATCTATTGCAGCTGCTTTTTCTTAGAAAGCAAGCAAAATTATTCAGAACTTCCTTTACACCCACTTAGTATGTACCAAATGACATTGTTGACATTTATGAGTATCCATGTAATGCCTTTGACCTTAACTAGGTCTAGAGTAAATAACACCCAGGCGATGGATGATGGCTGAAGAGAGAATGAATGAAAGGAATCCTTCTTTCTTCATGGCCATACAATTGAATGAAGTGAAGTGGTCATATCTCTCGCTCGCTGATGCCCGATTTCTCACATGTCAGATTAAGGAAAGGCTTTCTGTGGGAGAAATGAGGCGCATTTTGGTCTGAAGGTGACTCTCCATTGGAATTCGACAGCATTTCAGAAAGCCCTTTTCATTATTATTGAGCTATACACCCTATGACCTGTCAGACTGATTGAATGTAGAGTGCTCGTGTGGCGGGACTTGGTTCACTGAACCTGAGTCTTATTCTTATTCAGCTTGCGCTCTGTTTACTTGTACTTCTAAAAGCAAATAGCCTGTTCGGTTTGATCTTATTTCATTTTTATTTTGTTATTATTTTCGGTCTTGCCCGCAGTGACTCCCTGCTCATGTACAAATGACATGGATATAGAATTCTGTGGTTTGAAACACTGACTGGACGTCAGTTATTAATATTCATCCATCAAATAAGCCTTTGTTGGATATACAGTGGAGTCCAAAAGTTTGAGACCGCTAGTGAAAATGTTTCTGTTTTGCATAATGTAATACATTTTCAGCATAATAATTTGAGTGAAAAGTTGGAGTAAAACATTTTTTTTTTTTTAATGCGTTGCAGAATTTCTCAGTATTTATATGTCATATTTTGCTTTAATGATAGCAGTACTTAGGCTGGTGTATGTCTGGAGGTGTCAGATGAGTATAATGAGTATATGGCTAGAAATCACGAACAAAGATGTTGTTTCTTCATAATGGTTCCTCTTTGGCTGTGCTGTAGTTAGAATCACTTTGTTATACCACCATTCAAATGTTTGGCTTCAGTAAGATTTTAAAATGTTTTTGAAGTCTTTTATATTAGGGTAAGGCTACATTTATTTGCTCAAAAATACAGTAAAAATGACAATACTGTGAAACAGTGCCCTCCACTAATATTAGCACCCTTGGTAAATATAAACGTGGCTGTGAAAATAAATCTGCATTGTTTATTCTTTTAAATCCTCATTAAAAAACTCACAGTATTCTATCATTGAAATAAAACAATGGAAAGTGAGGAGAAGTCTCATTATGAAATAAATGTTTTTCTCTAGTTCACTTTGGCCACCATTATTGGCACCCAATTATTGCAATGTCCTTTTCCAAAGATAACAGCTCTGAGTTTTCTCCTATAATATCTGATGAGTTGGGAGAACACTTGATGAGAGATCAGAGACCATTCCTTCATACAGAATCTCTCTAGATCCTTCAGATTCCCAATACTTCTCCTCAGTTCACCCCATTCATTTTCTATAGGGTTCAGGTCAGGGAACTATGGCCATGGCAGAAGCTTCATTTTGTGCTCAGTGACACATTTTGTCTTGAATTTGATGTTTGTTTTGGATCATTGTCCTGTTGGAAGATCCAACCACGACCTGTTACAAGATTTCTAAAAGAAATATTTTTTTTATCTGTTGGTATTTACATGACACCATGTATCTGAACAAGATGTCCAGGGGAAAATAGGCTCACAACATTAAAGATCCAGCAGTTTTTATCCAGTCTGCACCAAACCCATCTGATGGGTTTGCTGCCAAAAGGCTCTTTTTTTTTTAGTTTCATCTGACCATAGAAGCCAGTCCTGTTTGAAGTTCCAGTCATGTCTGACAACTGAATATGCTAGAGTTTGTTGGATGAGCGAGGGGGATTTTTGAAATCCTCCTGAACAACATGTGGTGATGTAGGGGCTGTTTGATATTTTTTAGGCTTCCTGACCCCAAGACTCAACTAATCTCTGCTATTCTCCAGCTGTGATCCTTAAAGAGTTTTTGGCCATTCAAACTCTCCTCATCAGCATGCATTAGGACCATATAAACACACATCCTCTTCCAGGCAGATTTGTAACATCTTTAGTTGATTGGAACTTCTTAATCATTGCTCTGATGGTGGAAATTGGGATTTTCAACGTTTTAGCTATTTTTTTTACTGCCACTTTCTAATTTGTGAAGCTCAACAATCTTGTTCTGCACGTCAGAACTATATTCTTTGGTTTTACTCTTGTAATGGATGATTCAGGAAATTTGGCCTTTTTGTTCCTCATATTTATACTCCTGTGGAACAGGAAGTCATGGCTTCATGCTCCTAGTCATCCTGATGTGCTAAAAAAATAAATATAAATAGGAATATTCTTCAGAGATATTTTACTTATAAGAATTTCTAGGGGTGCCAATAATTGTGGCCAACATGAACTAGAGAAAAACATTTATTTCATAATGCGATTTTCCCATTCACTTTACATTGTTTCATATTGTTGTTTTGTGATATTTTTTTTTTTTAATGAAAGATCAAAAAGATAAACAATGCAGATTTATTTTCATAGTTGCCTTTGCTCATATTTACCAAGGGTGCCAATATTATTGGAGGGCACTGTATTATTACAATTTTAAATAACTGTTTTCACTTTTAATATATTTTAAAGTGTAATTTATTCCTGGGATGCAACCTGAATTTCCATGAGCCATTACTCCAGTCTTCAAAAATCAGTCTAATATGCTGGTGCTCAAAAATAAAAGTGAAAAAAAATCCTTAAAAATCTTGAAGTGAATTTGAAGTGTATATTTTGGGAAGTATTCTGTAGAGAGTGTCCTCAGAAGAAGCATGCTGATATGTATGGTAGAGTAAAGTCAAGTGAGCTGAGAAAACATGTTGACAGTGTTTCTCATCTGTCTGTCTGGGTCTTAAGTACATTGCAGGATTTCTCAGCATCAACATTCAAACAGCAGGAGCAGCCCTTTGGCATTCTAATCCCATCTTTAGTGCACATTCCCCTCATAACATGAAGTGGAAGTGTGAGATCTCCTCCCATACATAATCAGAACATGTTCAGCATCACTTCTCATATCTCACCCATCTAAAAATGTGTCCAGCTTAGCTAAACGTTTAGCTTTAACTTTGACAAAACAGGCTATGATGTCCTGTCTAGATGTGCAGTTTGCCCTGCAATTTGTCTTAGTCTGTTTTCCTGCAAAAACCTTTAAAGAGATAAAAATTCATTATTTACTCACCCTCATGCCATTTCAAATCTGTATGACTCCACAGAACACAAAATAAGTTATTTTTGGGAGAAAAAAACAATTGTTTTTGTCCAAATATTGTTGGATCCGCTGACTTTCATTGTATACTGTTGATGACAGAGAGAGAGAAATGGATGAAAGTCAGTCAGTCAGAAAAGACATGAGGGTGAGTAAATGATATCTGACATTTAACTTTTGATGAACTATCCCTTTAAGATTCAGTGTTCCAAGAACAGAGTTTAACGTCTAATTATAGATAGCATTTGAGAATTAAAGGCCAGCAAGAAAGGATATCTAACATGATGTGTTAACTGGTCCATACACACACAGTATAGAGTCATTTGTTGAATTTCTTAAGCTGATTATAATGTTTCGCAGAAATGAGCATTTAAACACGTTGCAGTGGCAGGCACATTAAACATCTTTTTAAAGGCCATGTGAGTCATGTTTCAGGCCTTGTAAAAATTCTGAGCTACTGTATGCATGAGGAACAATCGAATGAAAGGTATTGAATGGCATTTAAAAGGGGGATTTGTGTATTTCCTGTTATCAACTTAATTGCAGGCTGCCGCCGGTTCATTTTTCCACACGTCCACGTCTCATTTTCTAGTGCCACTGAAAAACTGTCAGATGTACGTTTCTGAACAAATAGGTATATATCCCTCCCATGCAATAGAAGGTTAAGTGATCACTGACAACAAGAGAAAAACACGCCAAGGTTGCTTCTGTGAACAAAGTATGATGCAAAATACATGATGATTAGCATTTGACCATGGGCTCGGCGTTCATTTGTATTATTCCTCATAATATTTTGAATGTAGACTAGCGGTTAGGACACGTGCTTCTCAACATTGTGCTGTTGTGTTCAGAGTTGTGTGAATGTGTTAGCATTCCTATTCATTTCAGAGGCAGTTACATGACTATCACAGGATTCCCTGGAAGTACATAGTATGAAATTGTTAAATTGTAATCAGCTGAGCTGTAAATACCATGCAACTAATTACTTTAGATTCTAGAATTATAGGAAAAAGTCAAGAGGCTAATGACACACAGTACCAAAGTTTCCAAAGCCTTCCAAATAAATTGACCAGTTAAGGCAACATTTACATTAATCTGAATACATTTGAAAAGGACATTTTCATTTTGAAATAGTTTCTGTCCACACTAGCATTTTCAAGCTTTTTTTTCAACCACATTTGAAACGTTGGAAAATGTTAAATTCGTTTAACTGCACATTGTAAGCCTCAAACAGCTCACTGAGATGATACAGACAGAACAGACATAATAAGTTTTCATGGAATTCTTCTGGCAGGGTCATTTTATTCACAAGAGTATCCCATCATTCACTGACATGTCCAGGTCGCGCTCACTAACCATGTTTGATCTAAAATGCAACTGCTCTCATTTTTTGCCATAAACAGCAATCGTGAGGACATTTTCTGTCATCTTTGCAGGACTATGGTATGTTAAGTGTACAAAGTAACATATCTGTAGTAACAGTGTGAAAGCAGCACATAACATGCACAAAACCGGCATAAACATAGGTTTGTATAATATGTCACATGACTAAACATGCGTCATCATTTTCAAATATACCCCCATTTTCACAGTTCACACTACAACTCACCAGTTTACCTGTGCTTTGTGAAGAATAAGCTGTTTTACCTGTTAGCATATGCTAACAATATAATGGACTATCAAATCTGTGGAGAATGGGCACACGGTCAGATCTTCCACAATCCTACAAAATCTAATTAAGTGTTCTAAATTAAAGCTGCACTTACCCACATGTAGTGATTTTATTTTCTTAATAAGCCCAAACTATGATAGCCTCATATCTCGGGTGGGCCCTTATCATCATGGAAACAGTTGGCATGGCTGTTTAGCCCTGCTGTCCCTTCCCCCAATCTCTATTTAGACAAGCTAAGAATTTGGCAACAAGAATGCCCAGTAAATAAAAGGCGTTTACAGTGCCTCAGCCCTCATCTGCTTTATGACCCACAGCTGTCATTCCAGGAAAGTAGCTTCGAAGGAGAATGGCATAGACCGAGTGCCTGGTTGCCATAAAAAGATCAAACAGGAAAACAGACAAGGTTTGCCAGAAGTTTGCCACCAGCTCCACCGTGACCTTGTTAAGTCCGGTCGTCCCACAGCTTACGGCATTGCTGACCCTTGATCTGCATGTCACGGCGGCGTGACTGACAAGTAACGAGTCTTGTGCTTCCATGGTGATGATGACAAGGGACTAAAAGCAAGGCATGATGGGTAACTATTTATACTCTATTCAGTGACTGATTGGAAATGAGTTAGACATATGTAAAGACATATATTAAAGACATATATAATGGTACAAAATATTTCTATTTCAAATAAATACTGTCCCTGTGAACTTTATATTCAGCAAAGAATCCTGAAAATGTTTAATGGATTATTAACCAGCACAACTGTTTTCAACATTGATAATAACAGAAAATATTAGCATCAAATATTAGCATTAGAATGATTTCTGAAGGATCATGTGACACAGAAGACTGGAGTAATGACTCTAGTAGCTTTGCATCACAGGAATAAATTCCATTTTCAAATATACAACAGTTATTTTAAATTGTAATAATATTTCTGTATAAACGTGGCTAGATGCGACTAAATGTGGCTAAAGTAAACATTGCGGCTCATCATCCCATGGCAGAGAGAGGCGGGGCTGCAGAGCTCATTAGCATTTAAAGGAACATGCAACAGAATAGCTCGCTCTAAAAGTTAAAAAGAGTGTTACCATTGAGAAATTTTAACCAAAGTATGTTATAGACTTTTTATTAAGACCCTAAAGAATCATATCAGCATCCGATGACCCCTTTAAAACATTTGCAAAAATAAATAAATAAATAAAAATCTTACCAATTCCAAACTTATAAATAGTCTTTTCAGTAACAAACTAATGACTGCTCAGAGAAGCTCTTATAATTAGCTATAACAAGATAGTTTTTAAACAGGCATTAAGCAAAGGAGGCCAAAAACAGCAGAGCGTATATGACACACATACTTGGTAGGATTTTTTTATTATTATTATTCGGTCATGTCTTTTCTCACCAGGGTCAACAACTGATCTTGGACTGCCACTGGCACACCCTCAAAAAATAGGCCCATGTCATGCCTTGTGCAGTCAGTCCTTACAGCAGTCTTCAAATGTCAGACAGTTACATGACCTCGTATTGAGGGCATCTAGCTGATAAGGACTGACAGTAAGGTTGATTGAACAACCTGATTTCTCTCGAGGTAAAAGTAGCTTTTTGCCAGCAGCATCAGATTTTGCAACTAATCTGGGTCATAAACGTAGAAACTTGTCTGTGATCAGCATTATTTGACAAGCTCTGCCAACAGCTGACTCAAAACCGAAGAAGTCGTGGTGTAGACTGACAGCCATTTTCAGTTTTCAAAGAATTTAGATCTTGTTACGTCTTGAGGGGAAGTTTTTAGGAAGTCTGGATTTTTGGTTTGGTTGATTTGAACTAACTGCAAGGTTTAAAGAACGATTTACTGATTCATCTCAATCTTCAATCGGCTTGAACTCCCTGTGCTTAGTCGTAAAATTGATTAAACGCTATTGTGTAAATTTCATTAAAATTGTGATATTTGCTGTTTTCAATTTATTAGGTTTTTATCAGTTGTGTTTCAACATAGGTTCGGTCCAAAACTCCAAAAACTTACATATGATTCACTGCCATTTCCAGTTGAAATGAACACTAGTGGCAGTAAAACACCAACAACTTTAAAAACTGTTCACACAAATTATGAATAGGGGGCAGATTATTAATTAGTAAACACTAATTTTCACTCAGTTAATTGCACTCTTATGACCTCAAAACACTTTTACCATAGTGCATCATTTGTAAACTACTACATTTTGACATTTGCATCACATAACCAGCTCCATATGTATGACTTTTCTGATGTAAACTTGCTCGGTAGCTCACCTGGTACAGCATTGCTTTAAAGATGCTGAGCACTGTTATGAGTCCTGTGAAACGTGAGTCATGATAAAACATGATGAAATGCCAAGATATGTACAACAATGTTGCCAGATTACCGTTTATCTGTTTTGAATTAAACTGAATATTCTTTTGAGATTATAGCCCCTTTCACACAGCAATCTGGTAAGATTACCAGTATGACTTTATCAGTGAATACACTAATGTGTTGTTCACACTAGCAACAACGTTCCGTTTTTTATACCGGTAAGAGGCCATTCACATATCAAAACCGAAATGCCAGTAAATTCTGTGATGTCAGTCATCGGAAATGATCTTTAAAAGCTGCACTGTTGTGTTCATTCTCCTGCATGAGTAGAAGCACTTTAGTTTCACTATCTGTCCAATTTGACAACATTTTTGAAGTCTGAGTGACAGTCATAAAGGGATGATCAAACAGAATGGGTTTTTGCTCTTACAAACACAAGACATGCATAATACTATCCAACTGCAGAGCCGCAGCACTGATGAATGGAAAAGAAACCTGGACCTTCAGCACCACACATAGAAAAAGCTGTGAGGTGGGGCACAATGGTCAAAGATGTCCATCTAGTGCGTAATTACATAGAAAAACTAATTTTAAAAAGCAGCGGAGCTTTGTAAACAGCTCAGAGTAATCACGTCATCTCCATAAGAATGTTGTGATTGGCCAATTTGGACCAAAGCAGACTTCATTCGTCAGCACGTTCTACATTCTCATACCGGTAATCTTCATTCTGCGTTCACACAAAGCACAACACCGGTAATTTACTGGTAATGTTACAACTTCTCATATCAGTAAACTACTAGAATGAATTTACTGGTATGTTTGAAAAGGTCCTGTTCACATATGATCTCTTATTGGTAATTTACCAGTAACGACTGTTTGTGTAAAAAAGACTAATGTCTCCTTATAAGTAACTTTTCTTTAGTATAGTGAAACTAGCTATTTGGTTTTAAAGTGTCGCTTGAGTAACTTCTGAGAAGCAACAGTATCTTTCCCAACACTGGTTCATGACAAATCTAACTCAAGAGCTCAGGTTCAGACATTGTACTTTGGATGACAGAACGAGAATTCCCACTAGCCATCAAATAACAGAAAGGTGTATGTTGGATGGAATATCAAAATTGTCATAATTTATTATGCTCAAGATTTGAAGAGGGAATATATAGTGTCACTCTTTTCAGGAGCAAAGCCTTGAAGGATTTCCGCAGGGCATGATTTAATATTCATATCTATGCTATAAATTAACCTTATGTGACATAGAATGTGCTCGCTCCTTCTCAGAGTTTTAAATATTTATGTGCATTTCAGGTCTTGTTCAGTTCTTCGGACAATGTATTGTGACCTACATTTTGCAGCTCTTAAAAAAAGCGTTGTATTTTTTCACACAACAACTCTGTTTTTGTGACTCTTGCTTTTTCATTGTCTCCATGTCTACAAAATCTTTTAGACAAAGTAAGACATATCCAACACTTTTGTAAGATTTTAGTTGATTGCTTCTTGCTTCTGAAGAGACGGTGCTATATAGTTATAATATATTTACGGTAAGAAATGTACAAAATATCTTCATATACAATATGTATATTTATTTATTTATATATATATTTATATATATATATATATATATATATATTTTTTTTTTTTTTTTTTTTTTTTTTTTGATGATTATTATTATAATTGCAGCAGTCAGTAGTAACACAGTGACCCTGGACCACATAAGTGTCAATTTTTTGGAAATTAAGATTTATACACCATCAGCTGAATAAATAAGCATTCCACTGATGTATGGTTTGTTAGGATAGGACGATATTTGGCTGAAATACAATAATTTATCAGAATATCTGGAATCTGAGGGCTGCAAAAAAATCAAAATATGGAGAAAATCGCCTTTAAATGAGTCCAAATGAAGTTCTTAGCAATTCATCTTACTAATCAAAAAATAAGTTGTAATATATTTACGGTAAGAAATGTACAAAATATCTTCATGGAACATGATCTTTACTTAATATCCTAATGATTTTTGGCATAAAAGTATAAATTTTACCCATATAATGTATTTTTGGCTATTGCTAAAAATACTGTACATCATTGCTGCTCGAGACTGGTTTTGTGATCCAGGGTCACATATAAGATGCTTCTAACACTGTTATTTGTTTTGCTGTTATTTTGTATTATTTTACTATTATAAAATAATATTTGGTAACACTTTCTATGAAGTCCCTATTTATAATACATTATAAGGGTATTTCTAAGGCATTATAATGAATGCATAATGCATTATAAAAAAAAAACATAAAAACAAAAAACATGTTATATCATCCAACGAATAAGCGTAACAGCAATTATAATACATTATAATACTTACATATTTGAGGTTATAACTTTTAAGATTATGACTATTTATAATGCACAATGGATGCAATATTAAATCTACTTAATTTATAATGGACTATATCATATTACATTTATTTTTAACATTATATTACATTTTATTTTGATGGTCCCCTTAGTCTATTGACTATAAGCAACTTTCCAACTACATGTCAACTAACACTCCTTAGAGTACTCCTTAGGCTATCATATTATTTTTGAAGCAATATATTAAAAAAAATAATAATTTGAACAAGTTGTAGAGTGTACTTTGATGTACTGTGGATTTAATATATATATATAGTCAAGCCCCAAATTATTCATACCCCTGGCAAATTCTGATTTAAAGTTACTTTTATTCAACCAGCAAGTTTTTTTTTTTTTTTTTTTTGACAGGAAATGACACAGGCTTCTGCAAAATGTTAATGTTTTTGTCTGCTAACCATTTCTTCACCACTTTTGCTGTGTGTTTTGGGTCGTTGTCATACTGAAATGTCCACTGGTGCCCAAGGCCAAGTTTCTCTGCAGACTGCCTGATGTTGTTGTTGAGAATTTTGATGTATTGCTCCTTTTTCATGGTGCCGTTTACTGTGATTAGGTTCCCTGGTCCACCGGCTGAAAAACACCCTCAAAACATTAGGTTCCCACCACCATGTTTGACAGTGGGGATGGTGTTCTTAGGGTTAAAGTCTTCTCCTTTGTGGCCAAACAATTACATTTTTGTTTCATCTGACCATAAAACAGAAGACCAGAATTCTTCTTCTTTGTCCAAATGAGCATTTGCAAAGGCCAAGCAGGCTTTTGTGTGCCTTATCTGGAGAAGTGGTGTCCTCCTTGGTCTGTGTCCGTGGAACCCAGCGGTGTGCAGTGTCTGTTGGACTGTCTGCCTTGAGAAGTTGCCACCAGCAGAGCCCAGATTAATCAGGATGGCCTTGGTGGTGATCTTTGATTCTTTTTTACCTCTCTCACTATCCTCCTGGCCAGCACAGGTGTCACTTTTGGCTTCCGACCACGTCCTCTGAGATTTTTCACAGTGCAGAACGTCTTGTATTTTTTAATAATACTTTGCACTCTAGCCACTGGAACATTTAGAAATGGTCTTATAGCCCTTTCCTGACTTGTGAGCAGCCACAGGTCCTCAGTGAGCTCCTTTGTCTTAGCCATGACTGTCCACAAACCAACAGCATGAGAGCTTCTGTTTTTCACCTGTTGATTTGATTAAAACAGCTGTTCCCAATGAATCAGGGTAATTAGGATGCTTTAGAACAGCGTGAACTATTTGGAATGGTGTAGAACTTTGGATTTTCCCATAGACTGTGACAGTTTGCAAAATCGTCTTATTATCTTTTGGGAGAAGCCTGTGTCAGGTCAAAAAAAAATATTTTTTTTGGTTGAATAAAAGTAACTTTAAGTCAGAATTTGCCAGGGGTATGAATAATTTCGGGCTTGACTCTCTCTCTCTCTCTCTCTCTCTCTCTCTCTCTCTCTCTCTCTCTCTCACTCTCTCTCTCTCTCTCTCTATATATATATATATATATTGAAAGTCTAGGGTACAGTAAATGATATTTCTTAAGCATTTAATTTGGAAATTGTATTAATTAAACAAACTAACAAGCAAAAAACTCGGAGAGAGGATTTTGCCTAGTCAAAATCCAAATCATAAGTCTCCATTGATGTGTGTGTATGTATGTCACTGTAACCAGGTCAGATCTTTGTTGTCTGAGAGCTGCTCTGCTCAATTAGTGCTGACCTTGAGTGACTGAAATCGATTGGAGCCACTGCGGAGTACGTTTTGTTATGTGGACAACAGGCTCATTTTAGTGTGAAATGAGAGCGTGCGAGTCACATCATCTCCAGTGTGCGCCCACCCAGCTCACTGACCCTGGGAGTATGGTATCGCAGTCTTTAACAAGAGACGATTTGTTTGGTTGACAAAAAAAAATCATTGAGCACAATAACGACATGTATGCAACAAAGCAAAACACAATGATCAATCACAAGCTAAACGCTGGAAGAACAATTTGTATAAACAAAATACATCAGAATGAATAATAAAGAACATCCCGTTAGGCCGCAGCAGCAGGGAGTGTAGTTGAGTCACTGCAGGCCAACCGGTGGGGACAGTGGAGACGACTGCATGAAGAATACACGCAGAACACCTCATTACCAAGCACTCAGAGGTATCCAGTGACAAGGGCCTAAAAATAGTGGATTATTTTCTGGCCTGTCTGAAAAGGTTGCATTGTACCGTGGCATTCAGAATTTGAGAGATAACACAACTGACTTGAGCGCACTGCGGACTGTCCTCAGGTGACGCTAAATAATTAATAGACAGGAAGTGCTAACGGCTATAAGATTTTCAAATTGCCAGGACATAGAGGAAGACAGCAGTCTCAGAGCTGCATTGTTAGATTGTTCAGTGAAGTAGCCTAGTCTGTACTTTACAGCTGAAACCATTTGAATGTATGTCTGCTGAAATGACCTGGATTGTTCCTGTTATGAAATACCATTTAAGCTGTGTAACATTTTAAAAATGAATATGTCTGTTTTGTATGTAAGTATTTCTATAAAAGGGTATACCAGAGTTTCAGAAATATGCTCTGGTAAGACTCCGGCAGGTACATTTTATTACTTATAATCTGATTACTTGGGTAACTGCAAAACATTTAGCAGGAAGGAAATAAAGACCTAAAGTTAGCCACTGCTAAGCGAGGGATTGTGATCTCTGAAGGCATCTAATATGAAGATATTTTCTTTTTTCTTTTTTTTTCTTTCTTCTTTTTTAATAGCTTTTGAAATTTTGATGAACAGGGAGTATAGAATTGGATTCTAAATACATAGACATTGATACAGAGTTGTTCCCCTCTTTGCAGCTACAATAACCTTTGCTTTTTTTGGAAGGCTTTCTCTCAAGATTTGTAGAGTGCTTACAATCTCCTTTCAATGGGGTTGAGTTTAGGGTTAGGGCTTGTAAAATCGCTAGATCTGACATCCCGGGACTATTGTGTCTTCCAGTTGGGCTACCAAAATGCATCACCGCTTTCTTGACCAACATGTTCTTAACACATCAGGAGCCCTTTGCGTCGCTTTTTGACGCACAGGGTACTCCATTGCTTTCAGTTGTTTGCCTTGTGCATCAGATCAAGAGCCATTCAATAGTTTGCATGCATTTGTAAAAATAGAAATCATTTTATATACATTTATACTTTCATTCCAAACCTAAACCTACCCACTTCAAGCAATATAAAACACGTAGGTTAACAGGCATATAAAAGTACAGTCACAGGTATTTATTGCAAAAACTGACCATAAAAAGCAGTATAAAAGTATAACAAACAAGTCGTGTTGTATTCCAAGTCTTATGGAGCCATACAATATCTTTATGTGAAGAACAGAGTAAATCATAAGGTTTTAATTGCTGAAAATGACCTTGATCCCTCGAAGCCCTCACATCTCATTCAAACGATACTCCCGAACATTAGCATGATGCAATCGGTCACGAGACATGCAAGAGCCAAATAGGATTTCAAAACCAAAGCTGACATAACGCTTCTTCTGGCGGCAATTTTTTAATTTGCGCTCAGATGGCACACAGGATCTGAGCTAGTTGTATCTGCCTGTTATGTCCTGTGTTTTATATTGACAAATTTATATTTTTATGGGTAGGTTAGGTTACCTGCTCATAAATGTGTAGTGTAATGTAAATAAAATAATTGTGACTGTACATTGAAAAATCACACCCCGACATATATGCAACAATGGTGAAATTTTTACCCAATATATAATTTAATATTGATGATAAAATTCCTGGTGCCTTTCATGTCTGCATGACGCCAAAGGTTTCTTATTTAAAGTATCTGCACGTCGAAAAATGACGCTTAAAGGGTACCCTGTGTGTCAAAAAGTGACGCCAAAAGGTCCTGACCAAGCGTCAGTATGTGACGAGTTGGGAGTGAGAATCTGTTGACCCGACAGGCTATCTATAATACAGGATTCCTGTGAGTCCTACTGGCAGAGAATGATTTTGCATTTTCAATAACCCCATCTGCTGTATTTGTTCAGACCAGTTCAAAACCTCAGTACTCATCTTGCTGGACCTATCTGCAGCTTTTGACACTGTGAATCACCAGATCCTCCTGTCCACCCTCTTAATGCTGGGCATCACTGGGACTTCACTTCGCTAGTTCAAATCCTACCTCTCTAGTAGGTCTTTCAGAGTGGCCTGGGGAGGGGAGGTATCCAAAACTCATCAACTGGTCACTGGGGTTCCTCAGGGATCAGTTCTTGGACCTCTCCTCTTCTCCATATACACTACATCTCTGGGCCCCATCATACAGGCACATGGCTTCTCCTACCATTGCTATGCTGATGACACACAACTCTATCTTTCATTCAAACCAGACGATCCATCAGTAGCTGCACGGATCTCAGGTTGCCTGGCGGATATCTCTGCGTGGATGAAGGAACACCATCTACAGCTCAATCTAGCAAAGACGGAACTCCTTATCTTTCCTGCCACTCCATCTCTACAGCATGACTTCTCCATCCAGTTAGGTTCATCAACAATTACCCCATCGACTTCAGCCAGAAATCTGGGTGTAATCTTTGACGACCAACTGACTTTTAAAGACCACATAGCTAAAACTGCTCGATCTTGCAGGTTTGCATTGTACAACATCAGAAAGATCAGGCCCTTCCTAACAGAGCATGCTACACAACTCCTCGTCCAGGCCCTGGTCATTTCCAGGCTGGACTACTGCAATGCTCTTTTAGCTGGTCTTCCAGCATGTACAATCAAGCCTCTACAAATGATTCAGAATGCAGCAGCACGACTGGTCTTCAATGAGCCCAAAATGTCACACCTCTCTTCATATCAAGGCACTGGCTACCGGTTACAGCACGCATCAAATTCAAGACACTGATGCTGGCATATAGGACAGCCACCGGATCATCACCTGCCTACCTCCATTCACTACTACACATCTACACTCCTTCCAGAAGACTGACATCCTCTAGTGAAAGACGCCTCATTGTACCACCACAGAGAGGTATTAAATCACTGTCCAGAACATTCTCGTTCAATGTCCCTGCCTGGTGGAATGATCTTCCCACCCCTATCCGGAATGCAGACTCCTTAACAGCTTTCAAACGACTGCTGAAAACCCATCTTTTTCGACACTTTGTGACTCAAAAAAAAAAAAAAAAAAATAATTCTCCTCTCTTCTTGATCCTCCCTTCTAGCCTGTTTTTCCTCTCTTTCTTGATCTTCTCCTTCTAGCCTGCACTCTTCTAACAACGCCTGATATATGGTATTTTTGAGCACTTCCTATGTTGATCTGCCTCCTTAGGATGAATCACTTGTTGTATCACCAATTGTAAGTCGCTTTGGATAAAAGCGTCGGCTAAATGAATAAATGTAAATGTAATGTAAATGTAAAAACTAACCCATGTTTTTACACAGCAAAAATGTAGCTGTAAATGTGAAAGAAGCTAATGTGTCTTCTAAAACTCTAAAATTTGATGTTTATCATTTTATACATTTTTTGTTTTTGTGAAAATCTGTATCTGAACTGTAAATCATGTCATTTTACGGTTTAATGTTACCGTAGACAATGCCATACCCTGCTTATACATTATTTTATGTGTGAAAATGAAAATGTTTTTGATTGACAAAAATGCATGCCCAAAGGGCTACTACAAATTTTGAAATGTTGCAAGCTCTGGTTCAGTGTGGGCTAGTCAAGTTCTTCCACACCAAACTCATCCACCCATGTCTTTATTGTACTGGATTGGACTGGATTGGATTGTACTGAGGTGCAGTTGCAACATGCTGGAATAGAAAAATGTTCCCACAAAGTTGGAAGCATAGCATTGTCTAAATAAAATGTCTTGGATTTCATTTCTCTGGAAGCAAGGGGCCTAACCCAACTCTGGAAAAACAGCCCAAAACCACATCCCTTCTTAACCAAAGTAGAGGTTTTGTGATATACTGGTATTGGTGATAATCATGATCAGGGCTCGACATTAACACCTGCCAAATGCGGGTGGATTTCAGCAGTGGCGGGTAACACAGTCAATCCCACTAGCCACTTTGGTAGGTTTAATTTTATACAGTAATAGAGCCTGACTTTAATGCTTGTCTAGGATTAATTATTCTCTCGAAAGAGAATTTTACTTGCCCGAACAGACAACTAATCTGATTAAAACATCTAATTTGGGAAGCACCGAAATATTGGCGAGAATTATTCTTATTTTATTACATTTGGTGTAAACGGTAAACGGCAGCTGATATTGGAGCCTGTCTGTGTGTGAGACAATCTCGTGGAGAAATTAAAAAAAAAAAAAATTACAGAAGTGCACACAGAAGTATATGTTATAACATATAATACTAAACATATACAAAACATATTGTATATAGTTAAGCAACATGACACGACCAAGAGAGTGCAATTTTACCTGAAAAACATGACTGCAAATCGAACATTGATTTTATATAAGAGTTCAAACAAGTAGTTAATATACATTTTAGTACAATATTGTCAGTGTTGACTGTTTTTGCTCGATATGGTTACCGAAAATAGTTTAAAACAAAAATCACAGCAGCACATTTGCGCATCTCTACGCAACACACAGTGGTGTTTCATTACTGAATGATTTGGCATTTCTGAACGAATCAGTTGAGTCAATGATTCAGTGGTCCATTCATGAAAACAGGCACTTGCTTTATTCTTAAATGAATCAGCTGTCTGAATGAATCATTTGAATAAATGCCTCAATGACTTACTCATTAAAACCACTCTTTTTGCCACCTATTGGTGGTTTACTTTCATATTCAAAAGTAGCATATCTTATGACAACCTTTACAACTGGCACAATGCAGTCAGGCAGGTAATGTTTTCCTGGCATCTGCCAAACCCAGACTCGCCCATCCGACTGCAAAGAAAAAACAAAGAAGCATGATTCATCCCAACCCCAAGAAAATATGTTCTGATTGAAATATTGTGATCACAGTAAGGGCATGAATGCATATCTGGAATTTTTCCTTTTTTGGTTCTTTGAACTAAAGTAAATGGCATAAAATATACACCTCAACTTCACTTTCTGCCACCCATTGGCAGCTTAGTTTCTTATTTAAAAGTAGCTTATCTTTGCATTTTCTCCAACAACTCATATATATATATATATATATATATATATATATATATATATATATATATATATATAAAACTGATTTTAAACATCAAGCTCAAAACATTATTTATAGACCTTCTGTTGTAATTTTGCAATGTAAATGCATTCATGCTATATTTCAGCTTCATTAAACTGTCTGTGTAAATGCATTTAAATGCCACTTAAGGGGCTTCTGTTTCTTCTGCAATGGAAAGATGGTAACAGCCCTATAATGTCTTATTAAATTAAGTGAAATTATTATTTCTAATATAAGAATCTGATATAAAAGATGACACATACATTTAATACGGTTAGGGAAAAAAACCCTTTACATAGTCAAAAAAGGCCTGGATTTTAGTGTGCACTAGCCACAGTGGCTGGTGTGCAAAAAAGTTAATGTCAAGCCTTATTGTGATAATTAAAAATGAACTATCATTATAATATTAATTAGCAGTGTCACAATATACCGTAAAAAAAACATTAACCATAACATGTACAAAGTACACAGCGTTAAACTCTCCCATGTAATGTATGTTTCATTCATACTCGACTCTGGAGGGCACCCTCGCACTGAAAGTCCACAAGCGAGACTCATAGGAGTAATATAACAAATATTTTTCTAGAAATTTGCTTATATGGACTAAAGTGCCCAGCTATCACTGTAGCTGAATGAAACGAAGAGTTTAGACTGATGAAACATCTGATTAAATTAACACGCTATTGCAACAGTAGGCTATATGGTTTATCTGTGTACTTTAAGCCATCTCAGGTATTTTCATGAAGTATAAATAAAGTATATTTTAATAATTAATAGTGGTAATCAACATTAGCTTTATCTGTTGCCTATCCACCTTATTCTTCAATGCGGAATAAGCCTATGGGCAAGACTTCTGGTTCATTAGTTGCTACAGGGAAATAACAAGAAGAAAAACAACATGCAGTAAATGGTAAAACGTCTCGGTTACGTATTGTAACCCTCGTTCCCTGAAGGAGGGAACGGAGACGTCTCGTCGGGACCGACGAATTGGGATATCGCCTGGATAGACCAATCTACTTCGTGTGTATACAAACGAGCCAATGAATATTGGCATGCATGATTGCAGCCATCTGCGGCTGATCACAGCGTGAGCATATAACACGCAGCAGGTGCATGCATCATCAAGGTTTCGCTGAGGAGCTGGGACAGGCCCGGCCGTACAGCGGTGGTACAGGAGCCGCGGCGACGGGACGAGACGTCTCCGTTCCCTCCTTCAGGGAACGAGGGTTACAATACGTAACCGAGACGTTCCCTATCAGTCGGTCCGTTCGACGTCTCGTCGGGACCGACGAATTGGGATCCCTAACAAAGCGCCGTGGCTGCTGTCCCTTCCAGTGTCCTGAGCGGGCCCCCCGGGACCCGTTACTGGCTTTGGCCAGGGGCTCGCATCAAGGAGAGTCAGTCACTGTATAACTCAGCACCATCTATTTCAGTGAAACTGAAGCACTGGGAATATGCGGAGCTCACGTCCTTCCGATAGGAGGTTCGGAGCAATACACATATAACTCAATTCCGG
>NC_133361.1:49038381-49070881 GCF_049309525.1 Garra rufa
ATTCTAATATGCTGATTTATATCAGTGTTGGAAACAGTTGTGCTGTTTTTTTGTTGTTATTATTATTATTATAAAAAATAAGTATATATATATATATTCTTTTTTCTCTCTTTGAAAGATATTAATACTATTATTAAGCAAGGATGTGTTAAATTGATAAAAAGTGATAGCAATGACTTATACTCTTAGAAAAGATTTCTATTTTGAACAAATGCTGTTCTTTTTAACTTTTTATTAATCGAAGAATTTAAAAAAAATAAAATTAAGCAGCACAACTGTTTCAAACAATAATAATAAATGTAACAAATCAGTGTATTAAAATTATTTCCAAAGGATCATGTGACACTAAAGACTGGAATAATGGCTGATGAAAATTCAGCATTGCATGAAACTATATTTTAAAGTATATTAAAATAAAACTGTTATTTTTGAATTGCAATAATATTTCATAATAGTATTATTATTATTTTTTTTATTATTAAATAAATGGAACTTTGATGAGCATATTTATTTGAATTCATTTAAATTTATTTTGGCCACGATAACTGTGTAGTGAAAAAAACTGATATCTTGACAGCTTTTACAACTTTACAACTGGCACAATGCAGTCAGGCAGGTAATGTTTTCCTGGCATCTGCCAAACCTAGACTCACCCATCCGACTGCAAACAAAGAAGCATGATTCATCCCGATCCCAAGAAAATATGTTTTGATTAAAATATTTTGATCACAGTAAGGGCATGAGTAAAGTAAATGTACACCCACAACTGTGAACTCAGAAAACTAAAATGATTTCTTTCTTTAAATTGTTAGTTTTTTTTTTAATCCAGTATATCAGAGTTTGTGATCAGGACATGAAAACATACGCCACAACAGGGATGCTGCATCTGGTATCCATCTGCATCAGCTGTGACCTTGACTCATGTGTTGCATAGCTCAGCACTTCATGTCAGGTACGATGCATTCGCTTGGGGTTTGTCGCTGTCCTTACTTTTAAAAAGCTGTCCAGAACCTTTGTAGAATTGGCAGGGTTGTCTGTATAGACCAGTTTTCTTTGATTATACAGGACAGCATTTTATTCTCTTCTTGATGACTGAAAAATAACTGCTGTGTTTATGCTTTCCTTTTTGGCTTCAACTCAAGCTCAGTGTGTGACAGATAGGACAGGTCACTCTGATTGTCAATAATCTCTGGGGGGCTGGGATGTGGGTCAAGGGTTTGTTGTGTGTGAGCGTTTTTGTAGACCTCTCAGGTTATGCTATGGTGGATAAAACCATAGTAATCGAATCACACAACACTGAATAAATCAGCAGAAACTGGAGACTAAACGGTGTGAGAGAGGCAATTATTCATAGCGCAGTTTATTGTGTAAACATTCTCTGTCTCGCTTTCTCTTTCAGTCTGAAATAAGCGTTGTTATGAAAGATTAGAAGCATTTGATGCATGATATCCTGAAGACATGCTTACAGTCAGGGCATGAGAAATTGAACAATAAAGCCCAACCAGTGGATTAACTGTTTAAAATAAATAAATAAATACAACTCTTTCATCATCCCCAACACTATTTCATTGACTCCCTCAAACATGAAAATCAACATGGAATCAAAAGTAACTCTAGAACTTTTGTACAGTCTTATTTTGCGTGATTAATTGACTTTGTAATGTTTAGTTAACTAGATTAATTAACTAGATTAACTCTTTAAGGGTAAGTATTTTGAAATATTTTTATAAATATTTTGCTGCCTCTTTAAGGCCACCTTTTTATTTTATTTGCCACTTCTTTAAGGGTACTATACATAAATATTTAGAAATATTTTCATTAATATTTTGCTGCCTCTTTAAGGCCACCATATTTTAGTTTATTTTATGTATTTTTGGCACCTCTTTAAGGGTACCATACTTAAATATTTAGACATATTTTAGTAAATATTTGCTGCCTCTTTAAGGCCACCATATTTTAGTTTATTTTATGTATTTTTGGCACCTCTTTAAGGGTACCATACTTAAATATTTAGACATATTTTAGTAAATATTTGCTGCCTCTTTAAGGCCACCATATTTTAGTTTATTTTATGTATTTTTTGACACTTCTTTAAGAGTACCATTCTTAAATATTTAGAAATATTTTAGTAAATATTTGCTGCCTCTTTAAGGCCACCATATATTATATTATATTTATTTTTTGCTTGCCAATGATACCATATGTAAGTAATTTATGGCACCATATTTACATGCTTGATTTAATTTAATTTAATTTTATTTATTATTTTGAACTTTTAAAAGCTTTTTGAATTCTTAAAAACTATTTATTTATTTGTTTGTTTGTTTGTTTGTTTGGTAGTTTGAAATCTCTTGCCATCTTTTAAGAAGAAACAGCCTAATTAGATCAATTGCTCATTTTTAACTTTTAGGTCTTGCTGCCTCTTTAAGGGCACAATACACAAATATTTAGTCACCATTTTTATTTAATTTAATTTTATCTTATTTAATTTTATTTTATTTTATTTTATTTTATTTTATTTTATTTTATTTTATTTTATTTTATTTTATTTTATTTTATTTTATTTTGCTTGCCACTTCTTTAAGGGTACCATACGTAAATATTTAGAAATATTTTCGTTAATATTTTTCTGCCTCTTTAAGGCCACCATATTTTATTTTATTTTATTTTATTTTATTTTATTTTATTTTATTTTATTTTATTTTATTTTATTTTATTTTATTTTATTTTATTTTTAGGCACTTCTTTAAGGGTACCATACTTAAATATTTTGAAATATATTTGTAAATATTTGCTGCCTCTTTAAGGCCACCATATTTTATATTTTATTTTATTTATTTTTTGCTTGCCAGTGATACCGTATAATTTATGGCACCATATTTACATGCTTTATTTATGTTTATTTATTTATTATTTTGAACTTTTTAAATCCTTTTTTAACTCTTTAAAACTTTTTATTTTATTTTATTTTATTTTATTATTTTTATTTATTTATTTATTTATTTATTTATTTTTGCTTGCCACTTCTTTAATGATACCTTATGTATTGCCACTTCTTTAAGGGTACCATACGTAAATATTTAGAAATATTTTCGTTAATATTTTGCTGCCTCTTTAAGGCCACCATATTTTATTTTATTTTATTTTATTTTATTTTATTTTTTATTTTTTTTGCTTGCCACTTCTTTAAGGGTACCATACGTAAATATTTAGAAATATATTCGTTAATATTTTGCTGCCTCCTTAAGGCCACCATATTTTATTTTATTTTATGTATTTATTTATTTATTTATTTATTTATTTATTTATTTATTTTTGGCACTTCTTTAAGAGTACCATACTGAAATATTTTAGTAAATATTTGCTGCCTCTTTAAGGCCACCATATTTTGTTTTATATTATATTATATTATATTATATTATATTATATTATATTATATTATATTATTATATTATATTATATTATATTATATTATATTATATTATATTATATGAATTATTTATTTATTTATTTATTTATTTATTTATTTATTTATTTTAATTTTTTGCTTGTCACTTTTTTAATGATACCATATGTGAATTATTTATGGCACCATATTTACATGCTTGATTTATTTTTATTTTATTTTATTTATTATTTTGAACTTTTAAAAGCTTTTAAAAACCCTTAAAAACTATTTATTTGTTTATTTGCTTGTTTGACATCTCTTGCCATCTTTTAAGAAGAAACAGCCTGATTAGATTAATTGCTTATTTTTAACTTTTAGGTCTTGCCACCTCTTTAAGGGTATCATGTGTAAATATGTAGGCACCATATTTACATGCTTATTTTATTTTATTTTATTTTATTTTATTTTATTTTATTTTATTTTATTTTATTTTATTTTATTTTATTTTATTTTATTTATTTTTTGCTTGCCACCTCTTTAAGGGTACCCTATGTAAATGGTTAGGTGCCATATTTACATACTTTTAATTTGAATTTGAATACATGAATTTATTTTTTATTTTGAATTTTTGACAACTTTTTAAACTCTTTAAAACTTTATTTATTTTACTCTTTAAATTATTTATTTTAATTGAACTATTTTTTTATTTTATTTTATTTAATTTTCATCTTTTAAAGTGAAACATCCTGTTGCTGATTAGAATAATTTTATTCAAGTTCACATGGATTTATGATATTTAAGTGCTAAATGTAAAAAGATTTGACTTGCAGTCCACATATGGATGGGCTCAGGAATAAGAATAAACATACAGTATTTAGAAAACATAGTAAAACATAATAAGCATCACTGCAGTTCAAGTCGAGCTTGTTCTGAATCTCAGAAACATATTTTGTCAGTCAACGATTTATTGTGCTGTCAGAGTTGACCATAAATCTTTTTAATCCAACTGTTGACTTCAACAGTAGCCTGGATAGGTATATAAATTGATTTTATTTTTACTCTTTTCATTTCAATGCAGCTGAAATTGGTCACAAACAGGCCTACAGTAGCGTTTGTTTATAACCAGAAGGTGTCTTCCAAACAGTGGCAACAGGCTGAGGTCTGAAATGCTGCCAAAGATCTCTGTGGAACGAGAGAAGCAAGTTAGACAACATTCTGGTCATTAACTTCTCTGGAGAGGCGTAAGTGTTCGCAGCCTGTCATTATAGCTCGACTCAGAGACCTACAGATATCATTCTCAGGCTGGAAACTGGGACATAGCATATCCGCATGACATATGAGTCAGAATCAATGTGTTATTTCTATTTCTGAAACTCTGTTGGGTGGTGTAGAGCAGCTTTCTGAATAGGATGGCAAAAGTCATAACTTGAACTCAGCAAAATTTTCATCTCATACAAGATTAGAGACACGTGATCATATGATCTCTGCTTTGCGCTGCTGCTTTGTTTCTGCAAACTACAATTATCTGGTCATTCATGCAATGTTGAAGTGCAATCATTATTTTCTTATTTGTGGTTTGGCTTCAAAGGGATTTGCGGATAGTAAGTTTACCATGTTGTTTTGTGTGGCATGTTGGCGTGGATCTTTTCAGCAAACATGCCCCTTGTCATCAGCACATTCATAAAAACACTAAAAAAGATTTGCTGGATATCTAGACGTATATTTCACATTGCATTACACTATGCCTGGGTTTATTTTAGGGTGGCTGCTTTAACTGGATATGTTCACTCTGTCTGGATCAGGGTAACATGCAAGATCTTCATATTTCCAGGTGGTCTGCAAATTATAGATCTAAATGAACCCTCTGATGCATGTTTGACCTTTTAAAAAAATATTTAGAGTGTGATGTTGCAGTCAAACCACCATGGATTATTACCTCTGACCCTTTCTAATAATTTTTTTATGACTGTCCTCTCTATGTGCCATTGTGTTTCTTATTTATGACAACATAAATTCACTATGGCTGATGAAAGTGGCAAAGCAGCAAGTATGTCTACCTTTTGTTTCAGATGATCCAAATATTTTCATTCAGCTCTACTGCTATTTCTAAAACTTTTTAAAGTGAAATAGTGATGCAACTTTCCACAAGATATTTGTGGAAATTGCTGCAAATTGCTATTGGCTTCCATAACATTACAGCACTGCATGATGTCCAATACAGTGGGTAAATGTGTAATACTTTTGGAATTCATCATTTAAGGGGAAAAAAAAAAGTTTTTTTTTCTTATTACTTTGTGACTGAATAATTGATACATCAGATGGTTAATAGTGATCTGAGGAACACATTTAGACAGTTGTAAGAGCTATAAAATATGCATAAATATACTTAAATGAATAGTTCACCCCATAAATGAAAATACTGTTATCATTTAGTCACCTGAATTATTATTATTATTATTATTATTATTATTATTATTATTATTATTATTTTTAAAGAAAACATATTTTTGTAATGAATAAAACACACACGCACGCACACACACACACACACACACACACACACACACACACACACACACACACACACACACACACACACACACACACACACACACACACACACACATGTTGGGTTTACATGTTTTATGGGGACATTCCATAGGCGTAATGGTTTTTATACTGTACAAACCATACTTTCTATCGCCCTACACCTACCCTACACCTAAACCTAGCCCTCACAGGAGATTGTGCACACTTTTACTTACTCAAAAAAAAAAAAACTCATTGTGCATGATTTATAAGCCTGTTTCCTCATGGGGACCTGAGAAATGTCCCCACAAAGTCAAAATCTACTGGTATTCCTATCCTTGTGGGGACATTTGGTCCCCACAACGTGATGAATACCAGGTACACACACACACACACACACACACACACACACACACACACACACACACACACATAATGAAAGCCAAAGGGGTTAAAAAAAATCTTCATTTTGACATTTTTTTTTTCATATTTTGACATTGACAAGAAATAGAGGGTTTGCGAATGCACAGCCATAGTGGAGATACTCAGATGTAAACAACTGCATGGATTGCGCAGGTAATGTACTACTGAAAACATTGTTCTGCTAATTTATGCTGTCTAAACCAGTGGTTCTCAATCCTGGTCCTGGGGGACCCCTGCTCTGCACATTTTGCATGTCTCCCTTATTTACAGTAACACACCTGTTGAGATCATCAGCTCGTTAGGAGAGAGATACATAAACTGAACTAACGAGCTGATGATTTCAATCAGGTTTGTTAAATAAGGGAGACATGCAAAATGTGCAGAGCAGGGGTCCCCCAGGACAAGGATTGAGAACCACTGGTCTAAACCATATAAAAACATGTGGGAGCTGCTAAATCATATAGAGAAGGATTTAGTAAGCAGGAAAGGGAGCAATATTTTGACAAACTAAAGTAAATAGGTGGTAAAGAAACGTACAAGCAGTATTGATGTAACATATTAGCCTAATATTTTACCTACCTGACTTGAAATGATAAGAACAAACATGAATGTTGTCAAGATTCTTGCCCTGGAAATCCTGGTTCAGTTTGGCCAACCACAAATGCCTCTTGTCCCTCAGACAGATTTTTGCACTCTTCTCCTTGATTTGTTATAACTTTTGTCAGTCTATAGTACTCCAAATATTTTTTACTTTCCAATCGATCAGTACAGCCCAAAAATGACAATAATTGACCATTTTCAGCAGCAATAATTAGCAAAATATGTGAGTTTTATTAAGTTCAGTGGCATTGTTTACATTCAGTGCCACCAATATGATGATGCATCGTGAAAACACTCTATACGGGGTTGGACCCAGGGTTAGGTAACTAAAACTGAATCTGAAAACAACAACAACATTTATTTTATTTATTGTTTTAATGATATTAAAAATAATAAAAAGGTAAAATAAAATAAATTAATGAAATATAACACACTTACTTCAGCTAGCTGCCAGCATTTCTCAGTTTTATTTATTTGTACTAAAATAAGTAAAACTAAACCTGAAATAAAATTAATGAAAACTACACAGACAAAAATAAATGAATTAATAATGAAAACACAACAATATTAGGGTTCATTAGGGGTTAGGGTAAGTATGAATCTATATTTGGAAAGGCACAAAAATCAACGGATTCACTAAAGAGATATGGTGTCACGATCGCCGGCTGGAGTTCTCATGGACTCCATTAGAGGGCACTCCAGCCTGGACTCTGTCTGTCATCTTCTGGACTCTATTTCCCATGATCCCTCACCTGACACTGATCACACGGCCAACCACTTCCTGTTCAATCGCTATATAAACTTCCAGTTCATGCACACACCGTGAAGTCTTGTTTTGCCCCGGCTGACATTTCTGAGCATTTACTACTATCATTGGTGGATTATTCGTGTATGACCCTGGACTGTTTCTCTCATTGTGGGTTCTTTGCTGCCTGCTCTGGGACTTGCTTTGTTGTATGGACTACTGTTTATTCTGCCTGCCCTGATCTATCGCCTGTCTTATAACGCTGATTCCTGTCTTGCCTCTGATATACATGTTGTACGACTCTGATTGTTCTTAATAAATCTGCACATGGATGCTCACTTTCACTTATCACATAAACAGAGTAAGGAGAGATGAATGATTGCAAATGATTAGCAGAAAACCTGAAAACCACTGACAAATCTTGTAAAATTTGTGGTAAGTACTACCGCTCCATAATAGCCTATACACAGAGTATGTGTGATTGCAAATCTCGAAAGTGAAAGAAAAAAGCAAGCGTGCATTCAAAAGCGGTTTTAATGCCCCGCATATTTATAGAAGCTCTCTGATGCCCACAATTTATATACAGTATAATTCCCCAAGGATATGGCTGCACAATCTTGTATTTATTCCCTTTAGGGATCCGTCAACCTGCTCTCATGGCGAAAACGTACCTGTGGGAACTTTTTCGCGAGATGTGAAATGCGTATCAACAAAAATGAACACTATAAACACGATAAAACAACAAGTACTTGTAACATTCCGGACATAACAAACTTGCTCAGTAGCTCAGCCGGCACAGAATTAGACTTAGGATGCAGAATCCTTGGGTACGAATCCTGTGGAAAAACATGATTCACAATGAAAGAGCTGAAAGATGACAGATTGAAAAACAAGCTAAAATGGCATGCTTGCTCACATTTGCTTTTGTTCATACTATTGTGTAGGTTTAGTTGTAGTGCAGATGGTACATTATTTTAAAACGTCACAGAGCATTAGAGTTATAGTGCCACTTAATGGATATTTCAAGTCAGAACTGTGGTGACATACAAAACCAACGTCATATAAAACGTCTAGGTTACGTATGTAACCCCTGTTACGTATGTAACCCCTGTTCCCTGAGGACTGGGAACGAGACGCTGCGTCCTGGCGGACACTATGGGAACTGCCTCCAGCATGACCGGTTCTGAAGCAAGCATAGAACAATGACAGTGAACTGACACTGGCCGGCGCTAGCCGATGACGTCATCAACACGGCGCCTACTAGTATAAAACGGGCGCCTGTGGATACATCAACCATCTTTTTGTCTGATGGAGACATCAGCAGGGCCCGAGGCATGGCCACCAGACGCAGCGTCTCGTTCCCTGTCCTCAGGGAACAGGGGTTACATACGTAACCTAGACGTTCCCTTCCGGAGGGAACTCTACGCTGCGTCCTGGCGGACACTATGGGAACGTTTATACCAATGCTGCCATGCTGAGGGATGAGTGACCAGCTGACTGAATGAGAGTCAAGAAGGAACGTCACCCCTGCGTAAGTGAAATTCGCTTGGGCCCGAGCCTGAGCACGACCTCGTGGGTCAGCTCAGGGTGTCACAGCTAGCTCGGCCACCCCAGCACGGAACTCTCAGAGTGGAGGCCCTAGAGAGAAGACCTGCTACGCTCAACGCCATACTAAGCGGAGTTCGAAGGAACGGAGGCTTCAGCAAAAAGACTCTCGAAACGAGAGGAAGCCTGACAACATTCTGTGCCGTTACGGGCTAAAAGTTTAGGAGTGCAGGTCTGTGACCTAACTGTACTCAAACACTGGGGTAATCAGAGAGGCTGAATAGCCTATGCAACAGACTACCTAAGTGCAGTCTCTGGAGAGTGGAGGCTTCGACGAGAGGAAGCCTGACAACACCCTGTGCTAACAGGAAGCAATTCTAAGAGTGGAGGTCTCATGACCTAACTACACTCAACACTGGAAGTAATCAGTGGTTTCTTGCCACGGGATAACCTGAGTGGCGTTTCTGGAGAGTGGAGGCTTTAGCAGAACACTCTCAAACGAGAGGGAGCCTGGCGACACTCTGTGCTTAGCAGAGGATGACTCTAAGAGTGGAGGTCTCATGACCTAGCTACACTCAACACTGGAGGTAATCAGTGAGGCTCAAAAGCCTAGCCAACGAAACTACCTGAGTGGAGTCTCTGGAGAGTGGAGGCAGGCGGGAGCCTACTACACTCGATCCTGCTAGCAGCGCTACCTAGATTGGAGTTGGAAAACTTAGAGGTTTTGGAACCAACTCAAAAGATGGGAACGAAGGATTTCTCAGCGTAACCCACACCGTATAGGATTTCAGAAAAGGTTCCGACACACAGGGGGGGCCTTTACCATAAATATGGATTTCAGAAAAGTGCCTAAAATAGAGCACTTACCACTCATGTGGATTTTAGAGAGTGCTCAGAGACGTGCGTGAGCAATCACCACTCTTTGTGGGTTTGAGGAGGTGCCCAGGTATAGCGAGGGAAATCACCATCTTGCAATCTCTAGGCGGTAGCAGGGCCTGAAAGCGGAGCTTTTTGGAGAGGGGAGGCTTCGGCAGAAAGGCTCTGTCGAGCGAGAGGAAGCCTACGACGCTCAATCCTACAGAAGACTCTTAGAGTGGAGGTCTCGTACATACCCTATAAGGAAGGGAGACCTGACTACACTCAACGCTTGTTAGGTAAAGTTATAAGACTCACAGATGAGCTCTAATGCTGAAAGCAGAGCTGTATAGTGGAGGCTCCGAGATTGCATCTCTGGAGAGAGAAGCCTACGACACTAAGTTTTGGTGAGTGGAGAATCAGCACTCCCCCAAAAACGGTCAGCGGGGCACACTGGGGCCTACCCGCTGCCATAACTGTGAGAGTGAAGGTCTTAATACTGTGGCTCTGACAGAGAGGAGACCTGTTATACTGTGCTATCAAGTGGAGTTGGAAAACTTAAGGGTTTTTGAAACCAACTCAAAGAATGGGAACGGAGGATTTCCCTGCGTGGGGGGGGGGGGCCTTTACCATAAGTATGGATTTCAGAAAAGTTCCTAAGTAGTGCACTTACCACTCATGTGGATTTTAGAGAATACTCAGGAATTAATGTGAGTAATCACCACTCTCGTGGGTTTAAGGGGGTGCCCGAGCATAGCGAGGGAAACACCACATGTTTTCGGGCGATAGCATAACCCGAAGCAAAGCTTTTGGAGAGGGGAGGCTTCAGCAAGACGGCTCTCTAGAGCGCGTAGTAGCCTAACGACGCTCAACCTTTAAGGAAGCTCTTCAGAGTGGAGGTCTCAAACTGCAAACCCTCAGAGGAGTGGAGACCTAACTACACCGCACGCTTGAAAGTGACAAGGCTCACAGAAAGCTCCATGCTAGAAGCAGAGCTGTATAAAGTGGGGGCTTCTTAAGAGTTTCTAAGGAAACTAGCCTACAACACCTAGTCTTAGTGAGTGAGGAAGCCTAACAACGCTTAACCCCATATGGGAGTATACAAGTTGAGGTCTCGACACACTGGATAGACACGAGGGGAGACCTGGCTACACTCGTCACTTGGGGGCAGTAGAACCCAATAGGGGCTCAAATACCGCAATAAGTCTCACCCAAGCGGAGCTGGTAGACAAACAGTACATACACATACACAAAGTTTTATTAAAAACATATATAGTTCACATACCGGGCCATCAGACTGAGTACCAATCTCATCATCGGCCCAGCCCCAGAGTCTTAGCGAGGGGAAAGGGGTAGGTAGCCGAACAAACGTGAGGGGAAAACAGGAGGGGACCCTAGGTACCCGACCCAGGCCTGCCGCCACGCCTGCGCTGGATCGTCTCCCTCAGATCCTGCATCCTGTTCCGCGCATCACGCCTCCTCTGAGACCGACTCCTCGCGGGGGGAGGGCCTCGAGTGGCCACGCTAGTAACCTGGCCCTGTCTCTGGCCCGCAGACCAGGACGGGCCGGGCTTTCCCCTGTGTTCGGGTGGGGGCGTGGACCGACGAGGTATGCACGACCTGAAAGCCGCTGAGCGCGCCTTTGCCTCCCTGAATCTGTCGACCACCGCCTCGACGGATGTGCCGAAGAGTTCGGAAGGCGAAACCGGGGCATCGAGGAGAAAGCGCTTTTCTTGCTCCTCGATGTCCGCCAGGTTCACCCACAGATGTCTCTCTGTGGCCACCAAAGCTGACATGGCCCTGCCCACAGCGGTCGCTGTCTGTTTGGTGGCCCGCAGAGACAGATCCGTGGTGTGGCGCAGCTCAGCCACCTCCTCCGGGGAAAGCCCCAGACCTCGGTCCAGGTCTTTCAGTAGATCAGCCTGGTACGCCTGCAGCACTGCCACCGTGTGCAGGGCCGCACCAGCCTGACCCACCGCCGCGTATGCCCTGCCATTCAGCCGGGATGTTTCCTTCAGCGGCTTGGATGGCAGGGTCGGAGCCTTCAGCGTCGATGTGCCTCCCGCCGAGAGATAGTTTGCGAACGTCTGCTCAATGGGAGGCATCGACGCATATCCATGCTCACGCATTCCCTCGACATCAGCATAGTTCACCTGCTGATATCGGTGAATGCGGGCCGAAAATGGTCTATCCCATGCCTTCTCGATCTCTTTATGGAGATCGGGAAGGAATGGGAGGCTCACAGGAGTTGGTCTGTTATGGCCGGGAAGAAACCGCTCATCTAGTCTACCGTGAGCGGCCTCTTCCCTTGCGCGCTTCCACTGGAGGTCCAGTCGGGCAGCCACACGGTCCATAACAGACATCAACTCATCATACGCGGGGCAGGTGGGTTGGACGGACTCAGAGAGCTCATCTTCATCCATCCCAACCACATCCTGCTCGCCTGGCTTGAAGCCAAAAGAGCACTCGCTGCTGGATCGGACGATGTGAGAGAAAGCACATCATCCGCCAGCAGCGCGTCCTCGTTTCTAGCTGACGAGTGCGAGAGATTAACACCTCTCTCGAACTCGTCAGCCAGCTCCACCTGTGATCCCCACGATCTCAATCGCCGGGCAGCCTCAGCCGCCGCGGGACCAGAGCCGCGTGGGGCAGATGAATGTCCCAATTCCCTCGAGAAAAAGGGACAAACGAGAACAGAGTTTCTTCATAGAGAAACTCTCACAATGCACGCACCCCGCTTCCTCAAAAGCAGAGCGCGCGTGCTCTTCACCCAAACAAAACACACACAGGTCGTGTGCGTCATCAGGTGTCAGATTTCTCTGACACGGATCCGCACACTTCCTGAACAGTTTCTCTCTTGGCATCGTTTGTACTTACTCGCTTAGAACAAAGACTCTGAAGACAAAAAGATGGTTGATGTATCCACAGGCGCCCGTTTTATACTAGTAGGCGCCGTGTTGATGACGTCATCGGCTAGCGCCGGCCAGTGTCAGTTCACTGTTGTTGTTCTATGCTTGCTTCAGAACCGGTCATGCTGGAGGCAGTTCCCATAGTGTCCGCCAGGACGCAGCCTAGAGTTCCCTCCGGAAGGGAACATACCATATACATCCATGCCATATACATGTACATTCATCTGTTCTGGGAAAAAAACAAAACACTCTTTTAGTGCCACTCAGTGGACATTTCTGTTTAAAATTGCACTGCAGTGATATGTACTTATTCGTACGTATTTTGCTTCTCGCGAAAAAGCTCCCACAGGTACATTTTCGTCATGAGACCAGGTTGGGTTCCACAGTAAACCAAGAGGAATCACGATGCCGGTTCAATGTCATGAAGTCTGTCAGCCATTGGCGATGGATGATGGCATCGTCTATCAGCCCAACCCTAACCATACCTTAGTAGTAACAAATAAGAAACAACGGGTAGTTCAAATATATGTGTTTGTGTGTGTGTTGTGTGAGTGGCCAGAATGACTCAAATTTTTAGCCCGAATTCTGAGGACATTGAGTATTACTTTTGTCAACTTGACTTTTGGCTTCTATGAAGAGCGTTTATGATGTCATCCTCTTTCTCTTAAATTAGCAGTGACGACCAAGACAAATTAAACAGAGCAACCCCTGAAACCATAAAAATTAGGCATCAAATTAGGCTGTTATATTTGCAGACTAGTCCACTGAAACACGGGGAGGTTTTCTTTGAACATATCCACACTGTACTCAACCAATTACCTGTGTGCGGGTCAAATCATTTCCTAAATAAATGATGAATAGAACAGATATAAAGAGAATTACTCCCCAGCCTATTAAAAATGAGAAGAACTCTTATTTCCATTTCCAAGCCTAAAAGGAAAACAGAATCTGATCTTGTCAAGTGCATAAGTGCATACTTTATTAATGTCTAGTCCTCTTGCTTTTAGAGCTTGCTTTTAAATTCAGTCTGCCTAAAAAGCCAATTCCCTTTGGGAGGACAAGATCACCCTTACCATTTCGTCTCTGTTCAGAAATGCCCCAGTGACGATTACTGACGATATGAATGAGTCATGTGCACCATATAGAAAAGTGCACCGCGCACCATCAAAACGGATGTCAATATGTCACGGCGAGCTGACAACATGCCATAAAGCAAAATGAGACGTATGCCACAGCAGGTGCTGTGATAATGAATGGTTTCGTCATGAATGGCTCTCTCGGAAAAGTGTGGGAAATGATTTTTGACATCATGACATGAGATGTATGTAGATTGTAGATTGCAGATATTATTATATTCAAAAAATAAGTTAAATGATTTTACTTTTCAGTTCTTTTGTACATTCAAGTATATTCTGCCTAGCCTTGAATTTTAATATGTAAGACATTTTTTTTTTCTGTTGCAGCTGTCCTTAAAGGAATTGTTCACCCAAAATGTATGTATTTATTTACTGATTTATTTAATATTACCATGCAGTCCAATGTTGTTTAGACCTTAGTTGTCATGATTGGGGCTGTGGGGTTTCCCTCAGCCACCTGAGGTCGCTTTCCTGCACTGCACTCCTTGATTGTCACTTGTCTTTGTCATTAGCACTAATCACCCACATCTGGTCACTATCAGGACTATAAGTACCCTTCACTGCTCATTCTGCTTGATGTCTGTATTGTCTCGTGTTTGGTTTGTTCCTGTATTCTTTGATCCTTGCTTATGTTCTAGATTTTGGTTTATTTGTGATTAAGTTCTTAGTTTGTGCCGTGTTGGCCTTTTGTTTGTTTATTTTGTGTTATATCTTTATTAAAATTATTTTTACCCGCATCTGGACCCAGACCTCTTGACTCCACGTGACAGAATGCAGACATCAATGATGGGTCCAGCGGGGAGGATTTTTTTTGAAGAGGCGGCGGACGCACGTTTGGGGCCGGCGTCCATCCGCTCTGTTCCGGACACTGCCGGGATGTCCTTCGAGGCGGCGTCGGCCAAGCGGTTTGAATTCATTTATGCCTGCTTGGCCAGCGCCGAGGCTGCACGGAAGGGTCCCTGCTTTGCGGCGGGGGCGGGGACGATCTTTCGCGGGGAGGCTGCAACGTCCGCTATTCCCGTGCCTGAGGCTGCAACGTCTGCTATCTCCCTGCCTGAGACGACAACATCCGCTATCTCCGTGCCTGAGGCGGCAACATCCGCTATCTCCGTGCCTGAGGCGGCAACATCCGCTATTTCCGTGCCTGAGGCTGCAACGTCTGCTATCTCCCTGCCTGAGACGACAACATCCGCTGTCTTTGTGCCTGAGGCGGCAACATCCGCTATCTCCGTGCCTGAGGCGGCAACATCCGCTATCTCCGTGCCTGAGGCGGCAACATCCGCTATCTTCGTGCCTGAGGCGGCAACATCCGCTATCTCCGTGCCTGAGACGACAACATCTGCTATCTCCGTGCCTGAGGCGGCAACATCCGCTATCTCCGCGCCTGAGGTGGCAACATCCGCTATCTCCGTGCCTGAGGCGGCAACATCCGCTATCTCCGTGCCTGAGGCGGCAACATCCGCTATCTCCGTGCCTGAGGCGGAAACGTCCACTATCTGCCTGCCCGAGGCGGCGACGTCCGCTATCTGCCTGCCCGAGGTGGCAACGTCTGCTATCTCCGTGCCCGAGGCGGCGACGTCCGCTATCTCCCTGCCCGACGCGGCGACGTCCGCTATTTCCCTGCCTGATGCGACGAAGTCCGCAAACTCCGTGCCTGACGCTGTGACGTTCGCTATCTCCTTGCCTGAGGCTCCGCTGGCGGCAAGGCAGGCCTGCGGGACCCCGCTGCACGGTCCTGGCCCGCCATCCCTCCCCCTAACTTGCCTTCCTCCGTACCTCCTCCCTCCAGACTTTGGGAACGTCTGGAAGCCGTTCCGTAGGGAGGGGGTACTGTCATGATTGGGGCTGTGGGGTTTCCCTCAGCCACCTGAGGTCGCTTTCCTGCACTGCACTCCTTGATTGTCACTTGTCTTTGTCATTAGCACTAATCACCCACATCTGGTCACTATCAGGACTATAAGTACCCTTCACTGCTCATTCTGCTTGATGTCTGTATTGTCTCGTGTTTGGTTTGTTCCTGTATTCTTTGATCCTTGCTTATGTTCTAGATTTTGGTTTATTTGTGATTAAGTTCTTAGTTTGTGCCGTGTTGGCCTTTTGTTTGTTTATTTTGTGTTATATCTTTATTAAAATTATTTTTACCCGCATCTGGACCCAGACCTCTTGACTCCACGTGACATTAGTGACTTTCATTGTATGGACAAAAACAGACTGCTTAACAAAAGAAAAGAAAGTCATAGAGGTTCGGAAATTTTTATAATGTATATAATGCAGCTTGTAGAGGTTAACATATTTTGAAATATTCCACTTGTCTTTATATAGAAACTGGAATAAACCACAACATTAATGTGATGTGGAGAATGATTGAACATAGCCAGTTGTTCTTTTCGACACCTCTGCCCAGGGCTTCCTGTGCTCCAGTGACCCTGAGAACACATTTAAATCTAGAAAGAGGACAGTGTCTGAAAATACACGAGAAGCATTTGCAGTGCTGTCACCTTTAGACAAGAATGGTCAGTGCCACAAACAATACTAAACCTAAAAGCTGGAAAATGACAGGTGTTAGTATGTATTTGTTGATTTTGCTTACTTTAAATTGCAAATTATAGATGTTTGTGAAACATCTTTGACAACAGGTATTAGGAGAGTTTAAGAAATTAAATTCAGCTTCGAAAGGGATAATTTATGCTGTCTAAACCATGGAAAAAATGCGTGGAAGCTGCTAAATCATATAGAGAAGGACTTAGTAAGTAGGAAAGGGCACAACATTTTGGCTAACTAAAGTTAATAAGTGGTAAAGATACAAACGAGCAGTATTAATTAAGATATTACACAATGTTATACACACAAATGTTGCTAAGATTCCTGGCTTGGAAATCCTGGTTTAGTTTGGCCAATCACAAACGCCTTTTGTTCCTCATTTTTTTGCACTCTTCTCCTTGATTTGTTATAACTTTTGGCAGTTTATAATTACTCCAAATGTTTTTCCCAGTCTGACCGATTAGCACAGCCCAAAACATGACAATAATTGACCATTTTCAGCAGCAATAATCAGATAAATATGCGGGTATGGTTTGGTTCACTGCCATTGTTTACATTTAGTGATTGATGACAGGTTGTGAAAACCCTCTATAGAATATAAATGGATTTATTCATTGATTTATAGTTTTACTTATTCAGAAAATATATGACTTCAAGGCTGCAGATCAAATCCTGTGACAAGAATTTAGTCTTGGATAAGCACACTGAATGAATGACTATATAAATGAATGAAATGAAACAAACCCAAATGTTGCTTAACTCATTTTAAGTTATATAAAGGCTGTAAAGCACTTTTATTCCTTTAGAAAAATGGAATGACAGTTTGCTATAGAACTAAGATGTGACAGACTTTGTGCGGTGTCCCTGTGTAAGGAAAAAGCGCGGGCAGCATCCACTGAAGCCACGCAACACCCAGCGCGTCCATTAGAGTGACGCACGCATAGCTGTGAGACAAAATATGCATCCAATACCTCTCCTCTCCACAGTTTCTTAATATTCCTACCTAATATGAATCAGAGACAAATTATCATATCCATTGTCACCCTTCATTCCAACGCAGTAAAAGCCTACGAAACTGCATATCAAAGATTTGCCATTAATTTAAATTTTTGCATGACAAAAACACCCTATTCGATCAAAGCGCACAGAGCGAGGTGTTATGTAACTCCAAAGCAGCGCCTCTGCCTTGATTTTAATCAATGTGCGAATTAAACTCATTTCGGGGGGATATGAAGGCAAAAGGTTTTTTTTTTTTTTTTTTTTTTCCCCAGGTCTTATAATCTGAATCCCACGATTGTTATTTGGCTAGATCACAAGACAATTAGATAAAGTCAAAATTCACTTTTTAAACAAAACACTAACTTTAAATCTAGGCTAAATGCAAACTGACCTGTCACGTTTGTAGGTTTGTTCGTTTAAGAGGTATTGCTATGGTTACCTCCACAGGCGAACTCGACTGGTTATAATAACCGAACGTGTTTTTACTTTCCCATGTCATTTTACCCTTTCACGTGATCCTTCTTGGTGGGTCCTCGTGATTCTTTTCGATACATTAAATAATTTATTTTAAATTTAACGTAGGCTATGGTATACACGGGGAAATATCTATACAGCCGCTGACATATTTTTATGGTTCTTTGTTTTTTTTTTTTTTTTTTTAGTTATTTACGCGAAACCCAAAACATTAGCCTACACAACCTCATCTGCATTTGACTCAAACGGCGGTAACGCGATGTTATTCAGAACATTTTATCCATTAAGCACAACTTTCTGCTGGAAAATAAAGTGTTAGTGCACGTCGGTAGATATTCGTGTAGTGTGTTCCAAATAAGACACTAATGTTCCCTTCAGAGGAAACACTTCAAGTGCTATCCGCGTTCGGAGTGAGCAGGGTATAGTGATGCTCACTTTCGCATGGAATTGACTCATTATGAAGGCTGTTCAGCGTTGAGTCTGCAGCTGTGCGCACGCGAGATAGTGAACCGGTTGGATAGGATGAAGACGCGTAGCCCGCGTGGGAACTGCTCGGGTTAGTTTGCACCGGCGAACTCCGTTCGCGCGTCAGCAAGACTTGTCGTCACATTTTGCTCGCAGGACAACATTTAGCCTCACGCGCGCAAAATCCGAACGTCTATTTCTCAAATCCGCGCGCAGTGACGCCTCCTCGCTGTCATGTAGGGGCTGTTGACCGATGGGACACAAACAGAGGGTCACTCTTGCTGTGAAGAGGCAACGTAAAGGGGATCCGCCGTGTTTAAAGGAACGAATCATTTTGGAGAAGAAACAGAGCAAATAGTGACAGCTCTCTGAGAAAAGTTCAGTTCCAACCGCAGGGGAGCAGGTCGAAACGCTTATATCTAACAGGGAACAGTGACTGAGTGTTGGGCGTTACTGGTATCGCGTCTGAATAAACCGTTTACACCTGCCACCGAGGACCTTAAGGACTCAAACCTGACAGAAGATTATTTACCAAGGATTAAGAGTCCATTTGAATCCCTAAATAATAAGGATATATCGCCTGTATTAGGCTAATAATAACTAATCTGGAACCGGCTGAAAACGAGGCAGCGTTTCAAATGCGCGCAGAATTCATCCGCTTATTTCCAGTTGTAAGTGCTGCCCTGATCATCCTTTGGGTGCATATCTGTTGTTTTTTTAAACAGAGGTCTGTCACCCCGGAGCGGAGCATCCGGACAGCTGCATCTGGAGTAAAGGCGCGCTGTGCTGTTTGAAGGTTTCTGCCGAAAAACACTGGAGCAATGAGTCGCATCCTCCATCCACAGGTACGACTATTATACCCCATGAAAGCGCTTATTAGCTTAACTCTTAGTCATTTTAACAGTGTGGAGAATGCAAAAATGCTACAATGCAGTAAAAACCTTTTAATTGCTTAACTGTAGGTAAATTACCTTCATATACGGAGACAAACTGTAGAATAATTGCGAATTTGTTGTAACACTGAATAAATTACAACCTGTTAATTACCTTATGCATACGTGCATGGCAAATTATTAAAGTCATGTTTTCTTTTTCTTCTCGAGAAAGCGGCTTTTCCAGAACCTCCATGCGCACACAATCACAGTGGTTAAGATGTAATTTTAAAAAGTTAGATTCTCCTTATTTTTGTTATGTGCATTAGAGTGTTTTATGTTGCATTGTTGCAGATTCGATCATATTTGAAGCATTATTTTATTTAGTATTGCGTGTATTAACCTAATGGTATTTTGTTTGTGTGGGTAACACTGTGCTCTTGGTCTGTTGGTACTGGTGACAGTTACTATCGAGGCTATTTTTTTATGCAAGTACATCGTGTGGCATTCCATTGTATCACTTGTGTTTGGTGCGAGCACAGTGCAGTATGAAATAGATTTTTAGGACTCCAGTAGATTGCTATTTTAAAGTGTAATTTGCATATGCAATCATATAAATGTCACATTGCACATTTTTTGGCATACCAACTTTTCCACACTAGTTGCCTTGTTTTGTTTTTCACCATAAGCGCGTTCATTTATTTCATCAAATGCAGTCTTAATATGATGTTGGATTGATTTAGTTCTTGTTCTAATTTTTGTTATTTTTTGTTTAAATATAGCAGAATAACACTTGTCATTAAACCATCATTTGACACTGAGATTTTAAGGGAAACGGTGGAGGTAATTAATGACTATCCTTCGACGGGGGAGATCATTGCCAATGTGAGTCAGCAGTGTGTGGGTGTGCTATTGAATTCTGTAGACAGTAAATACAAGCAGGGGCAGGACACAATCCCCTGCCAGTCCTCAGCTGAGCCGCAAGACATTTTAAAGAATGTCAATTCTTGCTTATAATAGAAGCATCACAAGCATATCATAGATTCGTAATAATATAAAATGACATCACTGAAAGGTACAGAAGAAAAGAGCCTTTATTTTTAGCCTTATAAAGGATGCAGCAAGTTTATTAGTCTCCGCTCTGGACCGTGGCCCAGTTTGGCACCATTACGAAGTAATGTGCTGAAACTCTGACAGGTGAAACATACAAGCTTTCAGCTACCATTAATATGCGTTTTATCACTTTCAGCACTGGGGAGTATTTTTCTCCTTGAATGATTCGACTGACGATTGAGTTTTAAAATACTTAGTGAGTGAAGTCACGGTCCTGTGATTTTGGCTTTACAGCTTTCGCCAATGTTATGAAATGTCCTGTGTGGCTGACAGGGGTGCAAAGAAGCAATTAGGATTCCGTACAACTGCTAATTGACTTTTATTTTACTCTTTTTGGTTACCTCAGCACATCAGTGTGGAATCTCAGAGGAAATTTTGTATTGAAAAAATGCAATTCCTGGCTTTTGAAGGCTGACTTACTTTTTGCTAGCAGCTACAGAGGTCAGAAGGTCAGATCTGAGATGATTGACTTGTTGTGCTGATGATTACAATAAAACTGAGTCATCTGTGAGGAATAAAAGCTTATGAATGTGTAATCTGGCCCTCTTTAGCCACGAATGGCATCGTTATCATTGCATTCTCCTCCCTCTAGCTCGTTTGATCACATATTTCCATCATGATGCTGCCGGTTGTTTACAAGTCAATTGTTTGCCCTTCATTTACACCTTGGTGCACCTGACAAGAGCTCACAAAGCATCCTTTTAAACCCGTCCTGCAGGAAACGAGTCTTTGAGGTCATTCGCCCCACAGGACATGTGTTTGTTTGTTTGTTCATAGCACCCCACAGGAAGAATCATTTCACCTGTACACATGACTCCTTCGGCCTGGTTAAGCACAGGAAGCTTTTGTCAAATTACAGTCGACCCAGTGCAGTTCAATAAGCACACAGGTCTAATTAACTCATCACAGGATGTAAGGAGCGGAAAGGCTTCTTGCTCTCCACAGACCCAACGGCTTCAAGCTAAAGGTTTTAGATGCAGACAAACAACATTACAAATGCATGCAGTGAGCTTATCAGTTTCTTCTCAAGATGTCAGAAGCCGAAAAGCCACAATCTATTTTGTGCAATTTGTCACTATTTGTCGCAGTCAGCTTGTTTATTTGATGTCTTGATGCATTGTAGTGGATGTGGCTATTTGGCTTCTCTCATACAATAGTGTACATATTGAATAGTGTGCATGACTCATTATAACCAGAGGTGTTCTGTTTTGAAGGAGAAGGGATGTTTATCAAAATGTGCTTGCGGTCTTTTGAGAAAAGTTGAGTAGAGTCTGAGCTGGAACAACCCTTTTTGAGGGTACTGTTGAGGTTTAGGGGTTTCAGACACTTCCAAATGCATTCAGCACTCACTGTGTCTTAGCAACGGCAGGTACGGCCTCTTATTTTGTAGTTTTAATATCCCTGAGGTCAATATTGTGTCTATGATTTAGTATGGTTCATGCGCCGCAGTGTCTCTGCGTGACTAATCGAACATGTGCTGAGTATAAACACAGATGAGGATTTCCAGAGCAGTGAACAACTAAGAACCTTAGAATTGTTCTTTTTGACGACAAGACGATTATTGTATTTTTTATGTACGGCAATGTAAATGGTGGCTTATTTAGTGCTAAAGCACTGCTAGGTATTTCGTGGCAGCGCTGTGTCTCTTTTAGAAGCTCTTTCAGTGATTGCTCCTCTGCCACATCTCCTGGAAATGTAGCTCATAATAATGACGTTAAGCCATTTGGGAGTTCCTTTTCTGAATGTATCCTTTCAAATCCCCTCTGCAGTTCTCAAACTCTGAATATGAGCTTGCTGCAGAGAATTGCAGGATCCCCGGTTTTCCAGCTCATTGCCATTTAGGGTTGGTTTTTATATGCAACCTTATGCTCCTCTGTCACTCAGAATTGAATAGCTTCAGATCATACTGGTCTTTGAATTGGTTATTCAAATATTTCTTGGTTTTCCGCTCCGGGTGTCGTGGGAGAGATTTGGGGCAAGTATAAAATTAATGTTATGAAAACAGAGATTAGGAGCAATTGTTCACATAGCTTTTATCATTGCAAACTGCATTAATGGTATTTTGTCATTTTCTCATTACCAGAACAGGCCACAGTTTATATCAGTAATTCCCAACCAAGTCCTGGGGGTAAGCAGGTTCCAGAGGGTACTTGGAAACATTTTTATTCTGCTGCTTTTAAATTGATTGAACAAAAATAAATAAATAAATAAATAATATAATAAATAAATGAACAAATAAAAATTTTGAAGTCAATTTGAAGTCAAAACAAGTACATTCTCACCTAAAAACTCTTAAAACTACATTTCATAAAACAGTATTATTAACATTATAGTGGATTTGGGCATCTGCCTATATATATTATCAGTCAGACTTTCTATCAAGTCAGGGAATACTTATTTAAACAGTTTACCATTGGGAACGGAATGACTTCATGCTAGCTTCTTTCCCCAAAATAAAAGATTTAACGTGTTGAGCGCTTCACTTAAAGACTTGGTTTTAACATCCCCAGACTGTCACAGTAAATTTTAAAAGCATATTGAGGGTTATCATAAATCAGTTAAATTAATATTGTGCTTTACCTAATAAGATAATTAGAGAAGCGTTGGAAGCTTTTGGACATTTTAAAAGCTGGATGGCTCGCACAAAATGCATATGTTCTTTAAACTCATTTAATTAGTCTAGGCATGGAGCACAGCTGGTCTGTCTGAAGTAGAGATAGCTGGCAAAGGAAAATGTATGTAAAGATTGGCAGTGTTTGCGCAAAAGCTGTATTACATGATAGTGAGCGTACTCTGATGGAGGGGTCGGTGCGTGATTTTGGAGATGGGCTTTTGATGAGGGAACAGGAAGTGCACTTTTGTTAAAGGCTGGATGGCAAGTGCTCTTCAAGGGCTGAGGGTGCGGTATAGATTTTGGATGTGTCATTTAAAATGTCTGTGTTTAAAGCAAATAAGCAGTATAGATGAAGCTCAGGTGGAGCTGGCAACCTGGGAGTGCTTAACAACAATGGAGCGGAAACTTACGGAAACACATTAGGTCTCAAGTACCCTAAATATAGCATTCTTTCCTAACCATATCCTTACTTGAAGTGAAATACTGTGCAAAGGGACAAAATCACATTTCACATTTCTGGGGTTCTCATAAGCAGAAGTCATCATAGTTGGGAAAACTTCTATAGTGATGAACAGATTTTTTGCATTCTTATTTGCCTCAATAGCTAAAAAAAAAAAAAATCAATGATAGCATTTCTTAAGTTCACAAAAGAGGGAAAAATAATTAATGATTGATTATGTTGGTCAGAAGAGAGAATGAAATCAAATTTGGCATTACTCCCTCAGCCTTTGTTTTAGAAACACTCATGCAGCAGCGGTAACCAGTGTTCTGTAATTTAATGTCATGGTAAGAAACCACACAATATAGTTTTATAAATTTACATTAAATTATTTTAAAATAAATGCATTTTTTTATTTATTTTATATAAACAAATCCATATAATGTTTATAATAATCTAAATATATTGTAGTAACCTAAATTTGTATCGTAAAAAGCTTGTTTCCCTTAATTTATCCAGTGTACTGAATAAATGCCTGGGGTTGTGTTTGTTTTCTTCTAAAAGAGATGAAAATAATCAGATCTAGCACTTTTTAAGGCTTTTCTGTAGGAGGAAGTACTTTTCTTCCAAGCATTATGAAATACCTCTAGTTTTGTTTTCTTCCTGCTGCTCTCCATTTTCCAGGCTGCTCTGTTTAGGGCGTGAGCCTAAGTCATCAATTAAATAACAATAAGAAACTAATCAAGCAAAAATGACAACAAATTACAATAGAACCAATACATAAGAAATGCTACACACATTGTGTAAAGTAATCAAATGTATGAAAACACTGCATGTTCTTCACTGTCTAAATTAAACACATATTTCTTCTTATTAAAGTTACAAAAGTGGTTTAATCAAGAGCCGTGAGAGATTTTCTCTCTTTTGTTGTTTGATTACCATGGATGACAGACAGCAGGAATATTAGACTGCTGTCACCTTAAAAGCTGCCCAGATCCAATATACTGTTGCACATGTGTTTTCTTTCTCAGCTGTTTGCTTTCACTTAAGACCTAAATTACTGTGTTCACGAGAATACTTGCAAAGACGGGCATTCTGTCACATGCAAGTGTGTGTATTTAATCTTTCAAGGCCTATAAAGTGACAAAAATAACTCATGCATATGCCTCTCTGACAGTGTTCAGAAACACTCTCTAGGAAAGCACATGCATATAGTGAAATGAGTTCTCTTTCTCTGCTGAATGTGTTTCTACGGCTTACTTGTTTTTATACTGCAATGCATAACAATCTTTGTTAGATTTACAATATTATATAGAAACACTTCATTGCAATCTGTGAAAAAGGTCCATTAGCATGTGTGGAGAAAAAAAATAAGTTAAAATTGTTGCATAAGTTTCAGATCTTTAAAAAGTCCAAACCTTTTTAAATGACATATGCAGAAATGCAATGCAGAAACATTTAAAAAAAAATTGTTGGACAAATTAAATATTAGCTGATGAATGAAGATAATGGTTCAGAAATACCATAAGGTCCAAGGTATTATTGCCATGTCTGGAGGATTTCCTAAATTAAATTTATTGTTCCACCCATGATTTCCCATTAGTAATCAATGGTTGAATTTGTTTTAGCCATTCGTACATTAAGTACAAAACCAAAATTGACACTGACAAGTGGAAACTGTTTAAAAATACTATTCCAATTTTTCCTGTATCTCAACCAAACCTGCCATGCATTTTCAATATGACTTGGCAGCCCCAACTCTTACAAATTTCATTGACATGTTTAAATCTGAATGGGTGTTTTCTGCTACACTTGCCTCCTCTTTTTAGATGAACACAACGTTCTGTGCGGTCATGCAGCACATGTTGTTTTGTGCCACACAGAATGGTGGGATTCTCTCGCAGCTTGCTACGGTTATACATGAATAAGAATGTTCACTGAGTCACTGATCACTCTGCCTACTTCGTCCCAGATCCTCGTCCTTTTTGAAATTAAGCGAGTGAATTAACTCAATTAGCCTGTCAGTGGCTCTTTACAAGCCGCTGGTACCTGGCAGTTGTTGTGTAAGAAAAGACAAAACCTCATTCATCCCTTTCCAATTGATTTCCCTTTCCATCCGGCATTTTTCACAACTTGTGTCTCACTTAAAACGGAACACATTTACATCAGAGGAGCTTGCAGTGGCTTCCCAGAAGGCATTTCTTCCTTCGTATTGGTTGACTGCAGTGCTGCAATGCTAAGGACTGATGTTCTTGTTTGCTTCTATTTTCTACTTTTTTTGGGTGGGAAATGTATTCTCACAGCAGATTAGACATGCAAATTAGCCAGAGCCGTTTGTTTGGAGAAGACTAAATTAGATCTCTGTTGAAAGCATATTTGGCTTTTGCATTCTTTTGTTCTTTCTATTCTGTGAATATAATTTCTGTTTGAAGAGATATAAATATGATCTGTTTAACTGTGTCAAATCCAAGATTTCATCATGAAAAAGTACAATATTAGCAAAGTCTTTCATCAAATCGTTCGACCCTTTCCCTCATGTTTTATGCTGCATCCGTTTCCTCTCGTTCGGTTTTTAATTTCAGCTTTCAGATTTATTGGCAAGAATAAACCAAACAGCACGCAAACCATAACTAAGAACAGTGCAAAATAAATTATGATAAAATGACATTGATTGTTATTTTAATTCAAATAAATTTATATTATGTTAAATTATATTAAGTTATTATTTATTCAATTGAATACATTATAAAACCATCGAAAAGTGATGTATAAAATACCCGAAAGCCATACTTACAGTACAAAAAGTACAAAGTACAAATATCTTACCAGAAAATGACTTTGGTAGAAGTTGAAGTTACTTAAAGTATGTGATATTTATTGTATACTTATGTACAAAAAGTATTTTTTTAATCTTAAATGTACTTAAGTATTGAAAGTAATAGTACATGTAAATGCATTTTTTCTTTTGTTCGCAATTGCGAGTTTATATCATCCATTTCTGAGAGAAAAAAAATCAGAATTGAGTTTTTTTTTATCGCGCAATTCTGGGGGAAAAAGCCAGAATTTCCTGAAAAGAAGTCAGAATTGCGAGATACAAACTCGCATTTGTCAGGAAAAAAAAGTCAGAATTGTGAATTACGACTTTTTATGTGTTTATAAACTTTGTGTTTGCTCACAAAACTTTTGTGATGGAAATAAAGTGGTGAAAGAAAGAAAACTAAATTTCAATGCAAATGCAGAAAGGCAATATTTTTGCGAGCAAACATTTTCTAGATAGAACGCATTACTTTTGTGAGACTTTTTTTCATACAGTTTTGCAAAATTAAGGAAAAAAAAAAAAAAAAGTTTTTCTCACAGTCGCAATTCTGAGATCCTGAGTTCTGACTATGTAGTAAGTAACGAATATGCTTCAGGAAATGTATCGGAGTAAAGGTATATATTTTAATTAGGAAATGCAGTGGAGTAAAAGTAAAAGTAAGCTGAAAAATAAAAACAGTAAGTACAGATACTCCCAAAAAATACTGTAATAAAGTATTATTACTTCGTTATATTACACCACTGCTATCAAAATAATACTAATAAATACTAATGAACTATTTATCACATATATCAGTATTTGTTAGGAATAAATAAAAAAAAACTCACTAGAGATCTTACAAAAAAGCGGATCTTTTGGTCCAGAGTCACACTAATTAGTTTTCTGCTGTATGTACACTACCAGTCAAAAGTTTTTGAACAGTAAGATTTTTAATGTTTTATAAAGAAGTCTCTTGTGCTTACCAAACCTGCATTTATTTGATCCTGAGTACAACAAAAACAGTAACATTTAGAAATAGTTTTACTATTTACTGTTTGAATATATTTTAAAATGTAATTTATTCATGTGATTTCCAAGCTGAATAAAAAAAAAAACATAAAAAATCTTACTGTTCAAAAACTTTTGACTATTACTGTATTATGTAATGTATTACGTTTTGTTTTTATAATTTGTCTTTTATGTGTGATGTGTTTGATCTTCATGCTTTTATGTAAAGCACTTCGAGCTTTATTGAAAGGCGCGATATAAATAATAATAAAGTTTATTATTCTAATTATTATAAGTAATAGTTATAGTAAAATATATTGTTATTCTGTCATGCTGTCATGCTTTTTTATATGATTAATTAGATCATTTTAGCATGTTATTTGTGTTAGAATTAATTAAATGAATGTGTTAAATTGACAGCCTTAATTTAAAGTAAGCATTAATTAATCACGCTAGTGAATAATCATTACAGCAGAAAGCAAGAGGATCAGATATGAATTAGATAATTAATTATTAAGATATGTATTTTTTGTCATTGAAATGTGTGACAGCCAGCAAATACTAAGTGTGCTCTTTGTGTTTGTCTAATAGATTGTTATTTTAAGCATTTCTTTCTCTATTGTCCGTGCATTTTAAACAAGCAAGGTAGTACATTTTCACACTGCCTTTTAAAATAGCTTTTATGCTGACAGTGCATCACATCCCGTATGCTTGGTTGACACTGACACAACTTCAAATGTACTTTACTCTACAAATATGGACCAGTGTTTATAATTCAAAAATGCTAGTACATTCAAAAGCACAGATGACCTTTAAAAGCATGAAAACAAATTTGGAGTAAAATTTGCAGGAAGTTCCATACCCCTCATCAGATCATTTAAACTCAAGACGTCAGAATTGAGGAGAAAAATATACAGAGTGACGTCTAAAAGAACACTAGTGAGATATTAAATCTTTAGTTCAAGCCATAACTTTTTTTTTTAGCTTTAAACTATTTATAATCCGTCAACCTTGTTTGTTTGTGAGTTTAAATTGAATTATGAATCCCAGATTTACAACGTGTTCAGATTTCCCACTGTATTTCCCAATGGAATATTGTCTATAGCAACATCCTCTTTTCCAAGCATACTTGAGCAGCGTGTTTATTTGTGTGAGCATGTTTCCTGTGTTTAAAAACGCTTACTTGTTATTAATGGTCATATTCACATGCGTTCACACAGACTTTCACCCATATGCTCTTTATGTTGGGGCAATAGAAGACACCGCTGTTTATGCCTGCTGTATATACCCACTCTCTCTCACACTATATCTCACTCTCTCACTCTCTTGTGGGGTTGTTGAATGAAGTATGCAGGCAGGTGGAGGGGCACTACATCCAAGCATCTTTCATTAATTACCCAGCTATGCTTGCGTGGAACGCTGGCATAAAAGATATTGACTCCTTGCGCTAACACTGCAGCCTGTGTCATCTCCATTTATCACAATTAACAGCCCCACAGCGAGTAAAGCCAAGCAGCGCAGCCTCAAGGTCAGGGGTACAGTACACAATGTTGAATCTGGGTAGAAGCATGCAAACAAGCTCTAGATTGTATTTTGTTTTCCATTTGTATTATTTTATTTTGTAGCTTTGTTTATTATTTTATTGCATTTTGTTCCTTATTTTTTTGTTTAGTGTTTTTTTTTTTTTAATTTTTAAGTTTAGTTAATGAGTGGATTTTTAACCACTTCTTCTTTTTCAGTTTTAGTTTATTATTTTATTTATTTATTGTTTTTATTTTAGTTTATTATTTTGTTTGTATATATTTTATTTTATTTTATTTTTTACCACTTTTTTCTTTAATCTTATTTTAAGTGTATTTTCATACCTTGCCATTGGCCTGAAGTTCGAAGTTTCTGATCTGACACTAGTTTTGTACACTTCTTTTGAGACTTCTTCTTTTTTCAGTTTTAGTTTGTTATTTTATTTATTTATTGTTTTTATTTTAGTTTATTATTTTGTTTGTATATATTTTATTTTTTACCACTTTTACTTTCATCTTATTTTACTTTTTAAATGTAATGTATTACTTTTTATTTTTTACATTTAATTTAATTTCAGTTTATTTTATTTTATTATTTTGTTTGTTTACTTATACATTCATTCATTTTTATTTTTAAAAGGAATTAAAGGAAGATCATGCCAATAATAAAGATTTTTCTTTAATTTTTTGGGAAAATGCGTTATCAGTAATTATAAACCAACATTTTCAAAATACTTAAAAAAGGGATTTTATTGGAAGAGGATTTATTTTATTTTATTTTATTTTATTATTATTTTTATTTTATTATTGAATTTTTTTTTACCACTTTTTCTTTAATTTTATTTACTTTTTAAAAGTAATTTATTAGTTTTTATTTTTACATTTCATTTCAGTTGTTTTATTTTATTATTTTGTTTGTTTGTTTATTTATACATTCATTAATTTTTATTTTTAAAAGGAATAAAAGGAAGATAATACCTATAATAAAGTTTTTTCTTTAATTTATTGGAAAAATTCTTTATTAGTAAATCAACATTTTTTATTTATATTTTTAAATGTATTAAAAATACTTTTAAAATGATTTTATTAGTAGAGGATTTATTATTAATTTAAAGAATTTTTTATTATTATTTTATGAATGAATGAAATTTTTAACCACTTTTTCTTTATTCTTATTTTATTTTTTAATATAATTTATTACTTTTTTTTATTTTTTTTTACATTTTATTTCAGTTTATTGTTTTATTTATTTATTATTTTTATTTTAGTTTATTATTTTTGTTTATTCATTCATATTTTTTTAAAGGCATCAAAGAAAATAATGCCCATAATAAAGATTTTTCTTTATTAAACCAACATTTTTAATATTTTTAACTTTTATAAAAAATGCGTTTAAAGGGATTTTATTAGTAGAGGATTCATATTATTTTATTGTATTATTTTTATATTTGGTTGAGTTTAATTTGGTTGAGTTTAATTTATTTTATTTATTTTATTTCTAAGTTTTAAGTTTATTAACTTAAATTTTTAGTTTATGTAACCACTTTTTCTTTAATCGTAATAAATGATGTATTTATTTATTTATTTTTACATTTTATTTCAGTTTAAGTTTATTGTTTTGTTTGTTTATTCATTCATTCATTTTTATTTGTAAAAGGCATTAAAAAAGATAATTATAGTATAATGTTGACTGCATTTGTCAAGCTCAGCCATTCATTTCCAGTTATTATTTTTTCTTTAATTTATTAGAATAATTAGTTATCAGTATTTATAAACCAACATTTTTAATTTATTTATGAAACTTTATTATTAGTCGATTTTAGTAGATTAGTAGATTTTAAAACTTTATTTTATTATTTATTTCATTTTATATTTTATTGAGTTTATTTTGTTATTTAAATGTATGTTTTCTTATTTTATTTCATTATTTTATTTTTTATCTACATCAATAGAAAAAACAAAACATGCTATAAGCTTCAGAACTTTCTTCCAGTCCAAAATACCTTTTTTTTTTTTTTTTTTCCAAAAGCAAAGCATTACATTTAAAATGTAAGTCAATTTTGTAAGCATTAAGCAGCGCTTTAGCATATAGATGGCTTTTAAGCTCATAGACATGGACATTGAAGAGTTTTGTTTTGCTTTGCCACAGTCCTGGTTACATGAAGCAAAAACTTTAAAACCTAGCAGAAGTCTCTGCTAACCGAGTTGAATTTTAAGGCAACTGGGGTTAAGTTTAGGATTCGGTTGGGTTTATTTTTAAAACAAGGTTGAGGTCGGGTTAGGTTGAGGTTAGAATCCAGATTAGGCACATGTCAGCCATAAAAAAAACCTTGCCCTAGTTATTCTAAATATAGAGGAGGAAAAATATGTGATTTATAATAGACAGTAGATGCTGTGTGTTTTCATACCTTGCCATTGGCCTGAAGTTCGAAGTTTCTGATCTGACACTAGTTTTGAGCCAAGTCAAGCAAGATTTGCCGTATGCAGACTTGCTACGTTGATGTGAAAGGCATTTCTGTACTCTCGGTTGCTTGTCATGCTCAGACCAGCTGTCATGTTAGAGCAGTTCACACACTGACTGAAGTGATTTTACGCTGCTGTCACGATTAGTCTGCGACTAGTATCTGTAGACATCCATGCACACATACACAAATATGAACTATAACACACTCCGTACACTCTGTTCAAATGCCACACATTGTTACTCATTTATCTGCTTCCCACATGAGCGCGAAGCATCCCAAACCGAGAGTTACGTCACGTATTTGTCCATGCTCTCTAGCATAGATTCACAGTACGTGCACACACATACACATGAACTTGCAAAGCACCCATGTCCTCTGAAAGGACTGCCTCCTGAGTAAACATACACGTGCTCACACACATATTATTATGGGGTAAATAAACAATTGGGTAGTAGAGGGCAGCCTGTGTAAATACTATTATGGCCATAAACATGCTCCTTCATATAGACGCAGAACAGCAGACACATCTTAAATAAACAGACTGAGCAAATGCAGAAACAGAACACACTTTAGACGCATGAGATACACTTGGGTTGCACTATTGATTGATCGATTGGATTAAAGAAAGCCATTCATTTTCCTACCTGATCTCATGACGAAAACATATCTGTGGAAACTTTTTCGCAATATACAAAACGCGTACCAAGTACATATCACTGCAGTTTCCAACAGAAATGAACACTAGAGGTGGTAAAACAGTGAGCATGTGTAATCATTCTCATACACAGTTATGATTACAAGCTTGCTTAGTAGTTTAGATGGCATGAAATTGGACTTAGGATGCAGAATCCTTGGGTACAAATCCCGTGAAAAACTTGACTCATGATATATATATATATATATATATATATATATATATATATATATATATGCCCGAAATATGCCCGAAATATTCATACCCCTGGCAAATTCTGACTTAAAGTTACTTATATTCAACCAGCATTTTTTTTTTTTTTTGACCAGAAATGACAGAGGCTTCTCCCGCAAGATAATAAGACGATGT
>NC_133361.1:49073381-49127119 GCF_049309525.1 Garra rufa
TTCAGTTATTACAAGAATCTATTGTTTAATCTAGAAAGAAAAAGTAAACAGTAATTATACACTAACATTTAAATATAAAAATAAAAACAAAATGATATACTTGTAAACTTTATAAAGAAAAAATTGCATTTACAAATAAAATATTATTAATTTTTTTAGTAGAGCATGACAAACTGACATAAACTTGTGTTTTATACCATATTTAGACCAAATTTAAGGCTCATTTAAGAGTACATGTCCTACATTTTGTTAACAGTGTTACAAAAAATGCTTCATATAAAATTAATAGAAATGAAAACAGCTCATGCAATATTTAATTTGATCTTGTGAATTTGTCAGTTACCATTTATGAAAGTTAAGCTGTCCATTTGTTAAAAAAAAAGCCGAAAAGGTTTCAGTCTTCCCCAAATCTTTTTTTTTAATGGATGGGCGCAGCTCTCAGGAAACGTCCGAGCCAAACCCCTCCCCCTGTCATCTCAGTTTCCATGGCATCCGCGATGCGTGGCGACTGGGCGACTGTTCAACAGCATCACGGGTGGAGTGTGTCTTAACTATGGATTTGAGGGGGAGGATCATTTTCTCACAGAGCGACTGAGCCGAGTGATCGCAGAGGAGCTAATCTAACCCTGACCACCTGTGAGGTGCGCTTCCTCCTCTCAACCCAACCCCATAGCCCTGCATTGAGCCAGGGACAGTGTTTGGGTGCAAAAAGGGGTAGGATTCAATTTTCAGCGCTCGCTATCAGGTTCTCCCACGACTAAGAGGCGGCGGTGATTCCACGGATCAGTTTTAGGACTTTGCTGACCTACATATTGGAAGATTCGGTTCCTATTGCATTCCGCCTGCAAAAGCAATCAGCAGGAGCACTCACATGAACCAGATGGATTCACAGCATGCTCTCCGATCCTCTCAGAGCCGTTCAGTGTACTTTGCAATTCCCTTCCCTGTGTGTTTTTCAGCGTCTGGGAGGGCGCAGGCGTTTGAAGTGTTTCAAGGCCCTAGAACTTATGTCTTGTTGTGAAGGTACCTAAGCCATTCATCACTGTCATCGCAAATAGCTATACACGTGCATTTCTGCTTCTTACTCGGCTAGACTAGTTTTGCTCTTTCACTTCAGCTCTTAATAAATTCAGGGGTGATAGTGTTCCGGCACCACGCCGGATTTCCGGCGTACTGTGGCTGCGGGGAAAAAAAAAATCAGGTTCGCGGATATTGATCTGTCATTTCTCTGAGATGTGCAGGTCAGAGAGCAGCTTGACGCTCAACGACTCAAACAAGTCACATTCTAGCCGATGAGCCAATCAGAAGTAGGGAAGGGGCGGGCCTTGTGTCTTTGTCAAATAGATTGATACAGGTTAAGGCAATGCTCCATGCGCGAAGGTGTTTTTAGCTCCCATACTGTACAATTGTCTCCTACTGGCAACTCAAACCGTAATTCATGGATATGTTTATGAAGCGAGGGGAAGACATTAAGGATTTCGATAAAGGCATATTTACAGGGCTCGCAAAATCGCTAGCCCGACGTCCCGGAGCTATTGGGTTTTCCAGTCGGGCTACCAACATTATTTGACCGGCTGCCCGACGGCTATCCTGAAGTAGAGGGCTCATGGGGTCCTTAAAACTCAATTTAGTTGTATCAAATTTAAGGCCATAAAAAGTGGTAAATATTTTAAATAGTAAAAGAAGAGGATTAATTATTTTAAGAGGTCTTACAGTTGGGGACGGAAAGACGAGAATCGCGATAGAGCTGGATTAAACTTTAAGAGGCAATGATTTCATTGAATAAATATGCTCACTGCAGTTTCAAAGTCAAAACGCGGCACTGTTGTCTTTATATGAATGTATCTGAAGGGAAGCGACTGTCCTCAGAAACGTGTCGTTGGCATTTTCATTTCATGACTGATAAAACAGCGTTAATGCTGCTTTGCTTTCAGCCATTCTTAGGGAAACCGTAATATTTCAGCGCTCCTAAAGCGCCCCCTCGTGACATAGAATTAATTTGCACGTCCAAATTTTTAGCTGTTTTTGGTCAGATTATTGCAAATCTCGACCAATGTTTTTTATGCAAACACAGAGTTGTAAATGTGAAAGAAGTTAATGTGCTTTCTAAAAATCTAAACAATTAGGACATTGTTTTAAATAAATGTTATGCATTATATACTTGATTTATTCATTTTAATGGGATAAAGGCTGAAATGCCAATCTATAAGCTTTTTTTGTAAAAAAAAAAAAACCTTTATCTGACTGAACTGAACCAACAAGTTATGTGTTAAAAGTGCGTCGCATACATAGTACCTCCACCCCACTCACCTCGGGGGGCAAGGGAAAAAAAAAGTTCAGGCTCAGGAATTTTTTCCACTATCAGGCCTGTAAATTGTTTGTGTCACGCAGAGAAAAGAAAAGGCAAAACGAATATGGAGTCTCATCCCTCAGTCCACAGATCTTGACCGTTCTGAGTCAATTTCAATCACGGTTAACTGAGCTGTCTTGAACTTCATGCTGTCGTGGCATATCCTCATCATTTTAGATCATTCTTGAGTTAATGAAGTCTGTTTCATGGCAGAAGCTCTCAGAACAATGACAGACTTCAAAACTTCTTGTGGTTTGCAAGCATGAAGTTGCTCTCTGGCAGAGTCTCGTGTGTTTTAACCCCTGGGGTTAGTAATTACAGTGGTGCTTAAACCACAGATGTGTTTAACACTTTCAACACTCTCTTTGACCTCCACTGTGACAATTTAATGGTGGTTATAATTGTGTCGCGTTGTTGGCCTTCTCAGAATTGGAACTCTAGACGGTGCTAAGCTGTAAATTTTAATCGCTAACTCCTCGTATGCTAGTCACCGCTTTTAGGCAAAAAATGTTAAAATGTTTCTGCAACAGTTCAGATATGCACAAAACTGTTTACACAGCTGGCTGTTGAGTTCAGTTTTCCCTATATTTGTTTTTATCCCCCCCCCCCCCCCCCACGTGATAATAAAATACCAACACTGGTGATTAAAATAATGAATGTTTTTGAAAACCCCTTTATAATGTTTCTTAAGCAGCAAATCAGCATATTAGAATGATTTCTGAAGGATTATGTGATACTGAGGACTGACTTTATCAAAAACGTAAAAAAAAAAAAAAAAACATACAGTGCCTTGCAAAAGTATTCATTTTTTTTCACATTTTGTTTTGTTGCAGCATTATGTTAAACTGCTTTAAATTAGTTTTCCCCCACATCAATTTACACTCCATACACCATAATAATGACAAAGCAAAAACCAGATTTGCAAATTTTACAAATTTATTAAACATAAAACACTGAAATAAGTACATTGCATAAGTATTCATACCCTTAACTCAGTACATAGTTGAAGTACCTTTACAGCCTGAAGTCTTTTTGGGTCTGCTGCATTGTGAACCTTTAATGCAGCAGATTTTTTTCTGAACTCTTCCCTAGATCTACAGGCAGGTATCTTGACCTCAGGACTTGGTTTTTGCTCTGATATGCATTTTCAGCTGTTAGATCTTTTCTGAGAGGTGTGTGCCTTTCTAAATCATACTCAAATGAAGTACTCAAATACTTCAAATGAATTTGCCACAGTTTAACTCCACTCGAAGTGTAGTAACATCTAGAAGCAATATGAATGCTCCTGAGCTAAATTTCGAGTGTCCCAGAAAAGGGTACGAATACTTATGCAACGGGATCTTTTCAATTTTTTATTTGTAATAAATTTGCACAAATGTTAAAAAAACTATTTTTTGCTTTGCCATTATGGAGCAGGGAGTGTAGATTGATGTGGGAATAAAGTAATTTAAAGTAGTTTAACATAAGACAGCAACATAACAAAATGTGAAAAAAATGAAGGGGTATGAATCATTTCGCAAGGCACTGTATATATTGTAAGTGAAAGGAAAACAAATGTAAAATAAAACCACTTATTTTACTGCCATAGTCCTTTAATGAATATCAGCATGAATATTAGTAAGACTTGTAATGTTTTTAAAGAAGTCTCTTATGCTCATCAAACCTGCATTTATTTGATCAAAAATACAGAAAAAAATGTAATATTGCAAAATAGTATGAAATAATAGTTTCTGTTGTAATATACTTTAAAATATAATTTATTTTTGTGATGCAAGGCTGAATTTTCTAGGTATTACTCCTGTCTTAAGTGTCACATGATCCTTCAGAAATCATTCTAATATGCTGATTTATTGTTAGAATTATTAATGTTAGAAACAGTTGTGCTGCTTAATATGTTTTAGAACCTGTGATACTTTTTCAGGATTCTTTGATTAATAAAAAGTTAAAAAGAACAGCATTTATTCAAAATATAAATCTTTTCTAACAATTTAAGTCTTTGCTATCACTTTTTATCAGTTTACCACATCCTTGCTGAATAAAAAAAGTATTAATTTATTTCAAAAACGAAAGAAAAAGAATTTACTGACCCCAACCTTTTGAACAGTAGTGTATATATATTAAAAGTTTTTATTCATCAAAGGATTCTAAAAAAAAAAAAAAAATGTTTCACAGGTTGGAAACAATTTTAGGCAGCACAACTGTCTTCAACACTGATAATAAATCAGCATATTAGAATGATTTCTGCAAGTTAATGTGACACTGAAGACTGGAGTAATGGTTGATGAAAATTCAACTTTGATCACAGGAATAAATTAGTTCATTATAGTTTATTATTTTACATTGTAATAATATTTCACAATGTCACATTTTTGCTGTATTTTGATCAAATAAACGCAGCCAAGAAAACATTAGTAAAATTTTCTTGTTTTCTTACTGAATTACTTTTTTATGAATGACAAAATTGTGAATAAGACATTCTAGACAGCAGGGATTATCATTTATCGAAACACTGCATAATAAAAATCTTATGTTCAAATGTCTTATTTATCATTCTTGTGCAAAACCATAAATTATACACAAGCCGAATTATATGAGACTAACAATCTGAATCCAGGCAGGACTACTGTGGGACCTTACTGAACTGATTTTTAGAGAGGTTAGTGTCTCATAGTCTCTAAGCATCCTTTAGTTGTCCTCCTGCATTCACAGATAAATAGCCCGCAGAGGCTGTGCCTGAAGCTGTCTACTGCTGCCAGAAAGACATGTGACAATTGAAAGCATTCTCTTGTCGTTCCCATATTCTAGCTGTAAATGGACCAACATAACACAGAGAGAAAAGAGAAATTGTGAGCCTGGGAAAGAACAGAAAGCTCTCATCCCGACATTATTGCTTCTGCTAGGCTTGTAGTGGTACCATAACAGCAATCATTCTTATATTAAAGGGTTTTATTCAACCCAAAATGAAAATTGTCACCATTTTCTCAGTTTTTTATTCTGCTCTATACCTGTGCTTGCTTTATTTTAGCCACTAAAGAAAATTGTGGGTTTGATTGATAATGAACATCAAACCCTGTGCTATCAAAAGAGACATAAAGGCAAAAAAGTGACTAATGCACTCTAAGAAACTAGTCAACACATCTGTGAAGAACAATAAATTTCAAAAGAATCATTATTTACGCCGTAGCTCTTGAATCACATTAGAGTGTTTTGAATATGCACATATTTGACTTTGTTGTGGCATGATCAGTTGTGAGACACAGGAGCCAGATGTTTGCATCATTGATGCCAAACCTGTTGTGCCACTCTCACACAAAGCCATCAGATGACTTAGAAGAAGACTAAGAAGTTTAACAGCTCACCTTTCAGAAAGAAAGAAAATGACACAGATTGAGAGTGAAAAATGAGAGAATCATTAAGTAATTCTTTAAAGGTTCCGTAGGTGATTTTTGTAACCTCAACCACATCACACTCTTTCTTCAAAAACTTCAAAGAGGGAAGGGAGGCAGTGCCTCCTCGAAACATTGAATGAGAAAAAGAATTGTCAAAAAAAAAAAAAAAAAACACGTCACTCTCGCCTCCCCTGAGCCCATTGAGTTTTAACAGACCCCCGGCCTAAAGCATGCCGTGAGATTTGTGGGGGGTAATTGAGAGTGAATGGGGGAAAGTCATGTAAGAGAGGCAATGCCTCCATCACGACATGGTTGGATATGACTGGTTATGTTCGGCTGTGATTGATGTGATAAATCCCCGATCTTATGTTCATGCGCGAATGCATATCAGTCTGAATTAGTGTTGTGAAAAGTCTTTGGTATCAGTTAGTACTGGCATTAAAAAAATGTGATACCAGCATTTCCTGCAAGCATTTTTAGCGTTGCTGATTAGATTCCCTAACGCCTCTTATTGGCCATTGAGTTCACATGGTATTGTCACTTTTTTTAATTTCAGTATGGACTGGTGCTGAATTTGGTGCTTTTGACAACACTAGTCTGAATTAACAATGAAATGGCGTTAATAGGAAGACTAATTTAAAAAAGTATAAACAACTCACACACTCATAACCACTTTGTTAAGTCAAATTAAGACTTAAAGGCCTGATTTCACAGACAGGGCTTAGGATAAACCAGGATTAGGCCACAGCTCAATTAGGACATTTATTTAATTTTTTTAAACTTGCTTAGAAAAAACATTACCGATGTGCATCCTGAGACAAAACAAAGGCACTGATATATTTTAAGATCAGTCAGTGCAAGTTTCTTACAGTTGAAACAGCTCAGATTTACATTTTAGTCTAGGATTAGGCTTAAGCCTTGTCTGTGAAACCGGGGGTATATGGCCTAAAACATGATCAATGATTTACATGAGTTAACCCTCAAAGACTGAGACAGCCGCCAACGGCTAAAATAATTATTGTTCTTACATTGCTAATCCAATTTGAATGCTTTAAAAAGTCTCGTAATGCACAGAGTCTACTCTTTTCAGTGATATTTGGATATTCAGAGGCTCCGTAGTGAGCGTGATTACGTCATCACATTTCCTCAGCACTGATTCGTCAGATGAAACCAATGCATTTCGGTCCTCTGAGCCAAACAGGAACGATTGTTGATGCTTAATCCCTCCCCTGTGCCCAGATTGGTTCAAACTGTCATCTGTTCAACCAATAAACATAGGTTTTGGTCTTTTGAACCACCAATTAGCATGTGTTTTTGGAAATCGGAACAAACGCAAAGTGAAAGTAAAGTACGTCTTGCGTTCATGAAAACAAACACAAAATAACACATTTGCATGACAGCATTCTTTGAAAAAGCACAGAAATACTCACGGCAGAGCCAAAAACAAGGATGAAACAGCAGTACATAACATACATCAGATAAAGCACTGGAATTTAGGTTTTCGCATCACTAGGTGATGTCCCGGTAAAATAGATTCCAACGCAGACTACAGCCAGCAGATCTATCAATTTGGTTTTTATATTATGTAACTAATTCTTATATAGTTTGTAAACATCATTTGCACTATTTTTTTCTGTTTCACTCGGTTTATTTCTCTCTCATTTTGTGTGTAGTTTGTAAATAATTTGGACTGTTTATATTTTTGTTGCACAAGACAATTTGTGCGATTGTTTTAACTACTTCCTACACTGTTCGTGTTTATTGTTCATACTCAGATTAAGAATATATTTATTTGAAAAAGTAACTGTGTTTTGCTATTATATAACACTGTTTCTGCTATGACTTTACCCCTGAAACGTTTTTGGACAGGGCTATATTGTCAATAAACTAAATAAACTGTTTTTCACTGAAAAGCACCTAAAATAATATTGTAATATATGGCTATAACTTGCTTGGGGAATGCTATATATAGACAACATTTTATTTGGAAAGGTGTAAACCACCTAAATACAAATGTCTAAAGAAAAAAAAATTCCAAACTTCTGGAGTTTGTGTTGAGTACAGTAAAAATACACCCAATTGTTGCTAGCGTTTTTCCTAAAATTCTGGAAATTTTCATTTTAAATTAGCTCGAGTTTATAATGATATATGACAATCTATGCTGACTGCTAGAATACAGTGGGTACAGAAAGTATCCAGACCCCCTTAAATGTTTCACTCTTTGTTATATTGCAGCCATTTGCTGAAATCATTTAAGTTCATTTTTTTCCTCATTAATGTACATACAGCACCCCATATTGACAGAAAAACACAGAATTGTTGACATTTTTGCAGATTTATTAAAAAACAAAACTAAAATATCACATGGTCCTAAGTATTCAGACCCTTTGTTGTGACACTCATATATTTAACTCAGGTGCTGTCCATTTCTTCTGATCATCCTTGAGATGGTTCTACACCTTCATTTGAGTCCAGCTGTGTTTGATTATACTGATTGGACTTGTTTAGGAAAGCCACACATCTGTCTATATAAGACCTTACAGCTCACAGTGCATGTCAGAGCAAACGAGAATCATGAGGTCAAAGGAACTGCCTGAAGAGCTCAGAGACAGAATTGTGGCAAGGCACAGATCTGGCCAAGGTTACAAAAAAATTTCTACTGCACTTAAGGTTCCTAAGAGCACAGTGGCCTCCATAATCCTTAAATGGAAGATGTTTGGGATGACCAGAACCCTTCCTAGAGCTGGCCGTCCGGCCAAACTGAGCTATCGGGGGAGAAGAGCCTTGGTGAGAGATTCAAAGAAGAACCCAAAGATCACTGTGGCTGAGCTCCAGAGATGCAGTCGGGAGATGGGAGAAAGTTGTAGAAAGTCAACCATCACTGCAGCCCTCCACCAGTCGGGGCTTTATGGCAGAGTGGCCGACGGAAGCCTCTCCTCAGTGCAAGACACATGAAAGCCCACATGGAGTTTGCTAAAAAAAACACCTGAAGGACTCCAAGATGGTGAGAAATAAGATTCTCTGGTCTGATGAGACCAAGATAGAACTTTTTGGCCTTAATTCTAAACGGTATGTGTGGAGAAAACCAGGCACTGCTCATCACCTGTTCAATACAGTCCCTACAGTGAAGCATAGTGGTGGCAGCATCATGCTGTGGGTTTATTTTTCAGCTGCAGGGACAGGACGACTGGTTGCAATTGAGGGAAAGATGAATGTGGCCAAGTACAGGGATATCCTGGATGAAAACCTTCTCCAGAGTGCTCAGGGCCTCAGACTGGGCCGAAGGTTTACCTTCCAACAAGACAATGACCCTAAGCACACAGCTAAAAGAACGAAGGAGTGGCTTCACAACAACTCTGTGACTGTTCTTGAATAGCCCAGCCAGAGCTCTGACTTAAACCCAATTGAGCATCTCTGGAGAGACCTAAAAATGTCTGTCCACCAATGTTTACCATCCAACCTGACAGAACTGGAGAGGATCTGCAAGGAGGAATGGCAGAGGATCCCCAAATCCAGGTGTGAAAAACTTGTTGCATCTTTCCCAAAAAAACTCAAGGCTGTATTAGATCAGAAGGGTGCTTCTACTAAATACTGAGCAAAGGGTCTGAATACTTAGGACCATGTGATTATTTCAGTTTTTCTTTTTTAATAAATCTGCAAAAATGTCAACAATTCTGTGTTTTTCTGTCTATATGGGGTATTGTGTGTACATTAATGAGGGAAAAAATGAACTTAAATGATTTCAGCAAATGGCTGCAATATAACAAAGAGTGAAACATTTAAGGGGGTCTGAATACTTTCCGTACCCACTGTAGGTCTGAAAAAAAACAAAGAAATTTACAGCTGCCCCAAAAATGTTCTAGGTCTTTAAGGGTTAAGATAAATCTCAGTGTCTGAGACCAGTATTTACCGAGATTTGATGACTGATTATCAGAAAAATTCAAAGATAGTTAAAGGTTAACTATTAAAAATAATAGCTGAACAAATAAAATATATTGTTTAAATTGTTACTGCCTTCAGTTATTATTATTAACTTGATTAGATTCATACTTGGCTTTAATAAATAGAATATTGATTACATTGTAAAAATATAAAAAAGGATATATATATATATATATATATATATATATATATATATATATATATATATATTTTTTTTTTTTTTTTTTTTTTATAGTGTAAGTAATGTTTATTTAACCCAACATTTTAACCTTGTTTTAGAACACCACCGCACACCACTGTTGTCAGCAAATCTGAAGTCAACTTGAAATGGGGTGTTTACAGAGCCTAGGGCTGTCATAGACACGTGTGATGTCTCAAGACAGAGATTTCAGTAATGTCTGTCAGGTAGTAAAACAATTTTATGTGCGGTCTAAAAAATGCCACCTACAGCACATTTAATTATGTTATGCGTCTATATATTCGGTGACAGCTTCAGTAATGTGTTCAAACATAATGCTTAACTACCTCAGGTATAAGCAGAGTTCCAGATCTTACCTTCAAATCGTCCTAAGAGTGAATTTTTGGCAGTTTTACCTTTGAAGTGTAGCGGACCTCATCTGAAGAGATTAAAGTAGATGAAGAGGAAATTGGCGCTCCTGCTTCTGCTAGACGGACTTATGACTGGGGTTTTCGCTTTGTCCACGGTTAACCAATTTACAGTCTTTGAGTATATCGCTGCCAGGAGAGCACAATCTTTCAGTGCTTTATTTTTTTTATATTAAAAGTTAAATGATTTATACACTTCACGGAAAGTTGCACTCAAAAAATGTGTCTATTAAACCAAACATGATACTATGGAGTAAGACACATCTGCGAGGACATAGGAAACGCTAAGAGAGAGGCAGGACATTTTGTGTTCCTAAACAATGTAGAAGTTTTTGTGTGTAGATTTTCCAATTTTATGGAATCGTAGCTATATGTTTACGAAATGTAAACATTATGTTATTATTTTAAATCAGTGTAGGTTGTGTGAAGTAGTCTTTTCGTCTCATATTGTCTCTTTGAATTGGAGTAACTGGTACTCCTTATACATAATATGTATATATTATTAATATGTGACCCTGGACCACAGAACCACTCGTAAAGGTCAGTTGTTTTCTGAACGCTGAATAAATAAGCTTTCCATTGATGTATGGTTATCAGTGTTGGGCATGTACCTATTGCGTTACTTTAAAAAATATCTAATTTAATATAACTGTAAAATAAATATAAAACATTGTACACTAATCTACACTATTTTAATGTTGTTGTGGGAACAAAGTGAGAGACAACTATCAAATTCAACATATTATTATAAATATTATCATTACTATAGTGAAACAATAAAGCACAATAGATGGTTTAGAACTTTAAATATCGTTTTCACCTGCGTTCTCAGCCACTAATTTTGTGGCGGCATGTGACGATGTGAGATGCTTCAGTGGATAAGATTACTTGTCACCGACGAAGAGAGACTCTTTTTCTGGGCATAAGTTGCACGTTACATAAATATTTTTGCCTTTCACCTCAGCGAGGGAAAAGTAGTGCTTATACTTCCAGTTTGCAAAAGCTACCTTTGAACTTGTTGGACTTGCCATCGTTGTGATGTTGTGGATGTTGGTGTATGCGCCTGACCGTGCGCGTTCTTGTGTGTGAACTCCCGCACTACTCTGCCTCTGATTGGCAAACAGTGGAAATTTACTCAATATAAGCCAATCATCGCGTTCTCAGTTACACCACATTTACAGACACACCAATCATCATCACTGGTTATGTGTCCCGCCCCGAACACACACAAACACACACACCCCGCAGAGAAAGAGAGGTCCGATGGCTGAGAGAGACGCTGCTCGCATGAAAACCGCTTCAGTGTTCTCAGTTATAGTAACGCGCATTTTATTGTCAGTAACGGTAACGGCGTTGTAACGGGGGAAAAAGTAATTTGTTTGATTACTCGTTACTGAAAAAAGTATCGCCGTTAGTAACGCCGTTTATTTATAGCGCCGTTATTCCCATCACTGATGGTTATATATGGACAATATTTGTCTGAGATACAACTATTTGAAAATCTAAAATCTGAGGGTGCAAAAAAATCTAAATATTGAGGAAATCACCTTTAAAGTTTTCCAAATGAAGTTCTTAGTGATGCATATTACTAATCAGATAATAAGTTTTGATATTTTTATGGTTGAAAATTTTCATAATATCTTCATGGAACATGATCTTTACTTCATATCCTAATGATTTTTGGCATAAAAGAAAAATCTATTATTTTGACCCATGCAATGTATTTTTGGCTATTGCTACAAATATACCCGTGCTACTTGACTAGTTTTGTAGTCCAGGCCAGGGTCACATATATACGGATGTCATGGGAGATACAGCACAGTACGTGCTTGCATGCATGTGCACTAGTCCACACAAACGCATGTGCGCACGTAAACCTACCCTTGCTGTCCTAAGCTCAGCTGCCCCAATATAATATTGATGCCAGAGAGTAGAAACCCAATCACACTGGGGAGGAATGGCTATTTTTGCCCTGCATTCATAAGCATCAATATATTCTCATCCAGTTCTTGATTGACTAGTCTATTAAGTCTGAAAGTAGAATATAGCTATTTCAGCACTGAGACTGATACGAAACACATTTGCTTTTGGAGCCAAACTTGCTTCTTTTTGCCTTTTTTAAAACCTCTGACGGTCATATTTCTGCTCATATATGTGGATTCCCAACGTGCACTGGTGTCTGTGTTGAGGCGAGTCATGTTTCTAGAGCGCGGTGTCTTTGATCTGTTAATCTGCTTAATGTTCCAGCTGCTTAATTTCTTATCATTCAGTGATCGTTCATTAAGCTGGATGAGCTGGATGTTGCGGGGAATCTGCCACAGCGCATGATGACTCAAATCAAGCCCACCATCATCTAGACCTCATGCGAGCAGAGCTGAGAAATCGTACACAGACATTAGCTGTCCAAATATAGCCCAAAGTATTCTGCCATCCAAATCTGTTTACTGCATCCTGCGCCGCTGCCGAATCTCCCATGCCACAACAAAATCAGTCATGAGCTTATGAATTGTAACTGATGAACACAAAGACAGAGTGCTGTGAAAAAACAAACATATTGACAATAACCATAAAAACGGCTTATTTTACTGACTGTTTATGTGGCACTGTGTAGTCTTACTGAATGATTCGCATTAATGAATCAGTGAGTCACTTATAAAGACTTACACTTGATTTGTTCATGAATGAACCAGTGTTTTTGAATGAATCTGATGACTAAATGAGTCAATGATTCATTCATAAAGGCAACTGTATGGCTGCATCCAAGTCACATACTCTCAGAGTAGGTACTGTGTGGGCATAGTACTCTTTCCAACATAGGCTCATTGAAAATACATTTCTACAAAACTAAAAAAAAAAAAAAAAAAAAAAACTCTGCAGTTTCCAGTTGAAATAAACACTAGAGGCAGTAAAACTCTGATAACTTTTATTTCTTTTCACACAAAGTATGATTTTCAGGTCCAGGATTTTGATAAATTTAGACACATTTTAACTCAATTACTTGCAGAATATTATGTTATGACTTCGAAACAATTTTAACATCCTGTGCGATTTGAAAAGGGATACTTTTGAACGTTGTTGTCACATATACAGCTTCATATGCGTGAGTTTTCTTATTCAGTAGATTTCCAGGTAGCTCATGCGATTCGTCATTGCACTTGAGTGATTAAGAACTCCAGTACGAACCCTGTAAAACTACGGTTCAACAAAACAAATCCGCATAATTAAATTTTGCATTTATTAACATTATCGGGTACACTAATTCATTAAATGAAATGAGTTCATTTAACTCAATGTATATGAGTTTATAGTACTTACATTTATTGGTTTTAAAACTTAAATGGTTTAAGGCAATCGGTTTCCTCAAGCGGTTTGAGTTACCATAACCAATCGGGTTTTACAGTCTAGGTTTAGGGTTGGGTTTGGTGTAGGGGATATTTCCAACACGATAGACCAATATAACCTTAGGCGGGACTCCCTGGATATTTTAATTCTGAACAACTGCAATACGTACCTCAAGCAGCATAACAAAAATGCAGCAATACATGCCTTTACCAACGTAATAAAAAAGTGCCACGGTCATGTATTGGAAGTGTGTTTTAGCGCCATTCTCTGGACACGTACATAATTATGGGGTTGCATAAATGTATATAGAGTCACATATTTTCATGAGCCTGGGATGACTTTTTCACATATTGTTTTCCCCCTACTATTTAGTAGGGAAGTATATTCAGAAGCAACCAACCACTTGTTTTGTTCCTGAATGAATCAATGTTTTTGAAATCTTTTGTTGCCGCCTACTGGTGTATCGATGTAGCATGCAAAAGTACTATTAATTAAGCCCCTATGGTTTCTGTCATGCTGAAAACGTGAAAATAATCGCATAATCCAGTCATAAAAATGGAATGTACGGTATAAAATTTGGATGAATATATCAAAAGTTGGGCTGTACACTCAATCAAATCACAATATGGTCTAGTGTCCACGTATATTAAAGCACAAAAAGATCTGCTGTTTAAATACAAATTTAGCCTCATTCATTCTAGTCTTTCCGGGAAAAAAAAGCACTTCTTTTTTAGTTTGCTGTTAGGCTCAGTTGGTTGGTGGGAGGGTGGAGGGCATAGAAACCACTCCTCCCAGATATAAATGCCAAGACTAAATCCCGTAGGAAACAGTGATCACTGCCATGTTATTCCATGAATAGTTTCCAATATGGACACCAACAGAGTTCCTGTGGTGTTAGTCGGGTATAATGAAGTTCTCTTTCATCTGCCATCAGTCCGGTCCCATGATGATGGGGCTTGATGCTAGATTCCTAATTCGCTATATCCATTACCAGCCAGGCATGAATTAGTTGTGAATCCACCTGACAAGCTGAGCTCCAAGCACTCATTCACAAATCAAAATGGCTCTTTCATGTAGTGCTAGATGATTAATACTTCATATCATCAGGGCTAATTATCACCTTCTCTTTGTATTTTATAAACAGCTTCAGTAATGGTTCATAGTGCTAGTAGAGGTTATTGTTCTTGAAACCTGAACATATTATTAGCTGCCTGAAGAGCAGATTTCAAAGTTCTGCTTATTGCTGGTAATCAAGCAACATGAGAATGTATTAAAAAGCGCCTGAGGGTTTCAACAGATATGTGGAAAAGGCCAAGTGCAATGGAAAAAATAATGTGAACACCAATTATAATAGGGGTTAATATAATTTGCAGAGGTGACAGTGAAATGCAAACATTGCAATCATCTTTTATCTTTTCATTGTCTATATTGTCTAAGTTGTGTATCATGAGCTGGTTTACAGCTGTGTTTAGTATAAAATTGTAAAACTGGGTAAAATGGGTGATTTGTCAGATGAGTAGAAGAAGAATAGTGAGCGATAGAGACTGTCAAACATTAAAGAGATAGTTCAACCAAAAATGAAAATATGGTAATTAATTACTCACCTTCATGTTGTTCCAAACCCACAAGACCTTCGTTCAAATTAAGATATTTTTGATGAAATTCAAGAGCTTTCTAACCGTGCATAGACAGCAATGCAATTGACTTATTTAAATCAGAATTTATACGTTTATTTTCTACGTCAGAACGTCGCCTCTTTCGTCAGCAACATCATACATATGTGTCGTGTTACTCTCCTGAATGTGCTGCGAAGACTGACACGGAAGAGAAGACATTTTTGAATAGTCGTTATTTTTGTTTTCTTCGCACACAAAAAATATTCTCGTAGCTTCATAACATTAAGGTTGAACCACTGATGTCACATGGAGTATTTTATTGACGTCCTTACTACCTTTCTGGGCCTTAAACGTGTCAGTTGTGTTGCTGTTTAGGGTCAGAAAGGTCTCGGATTTCATCAAAAATATCTTAATTTGTGTTCCCAAGGTGAACGAAGGTCTTACGGTTTAGAACAACGTGAGGATGAGTACTTAATGACAGAATTTTCATTTTATGGGTGAACTATCGCTTTAGGAAGGATTGTGTCCAAATAACACAGAACTACTGCTGGAAAGCTACAGCAAACCTTAATATTCTCTTTGATGACCCTGTTTCCACTAAATCCCACAATAGAGAACTTTACAAAGCCACGATCTGTGAAAAAGCTGATAAAAGAAGTGATAAAATCTTAATCACAGACACCAGTTCAAAAATGCCAAAAAAGATGGTGTTATGATCATAAGACCTGGACACTTGGAGTACCAAGATGAACTTCAACAACTGTTCTGACCAGACAAATAACCTTATTTGAATATTATTCAATCATTGTGGGGCAGTTTTGGAAAACAATAGTGAGAAGCCGTTTGCCTCTTCCAACATCTCTAAGCAATTGGCAGAAGTATCGATAGACATTATTCCACTGGAGACTATTGAAAAGTTGTGAGTCTATTCTAAGAAGTTTAGAAGCTGTATTAAAGGCAAATGCTAGTAAAACAGCTTAAAGTGATAGTTCACCCAAAAATTTCACAAACTTATGAATTTCTAGCTTCCATACAGGGCCTAAAACTTTTTGCCACAGCTGCCAATGGCTGGTGATGTGATCAAATTTACTTGCCAATTTTATTTTATTTTTTTTACCTTTTTTACCTAACTCTTTTTACAAAAACAGGCATATTTACAATGTTTTTCATTTGTCCTGCTACAGGTGTCTCTATTAAATGCATTTTCCCTCAGTTTTACTTATTAATTATAGCCATTCAACATTACAGTATAATTGAAATCCATTATTTTTAACATTTAATAAGCTCTGAAATATATAACAATTTTTAATTTAAGTTATTCTAGAACAACCTTCACATAAATTGTAAATTGTATATGCATAAACTATACAGATTAATATTTAGCTATCCAAGCTACAAAAGTTAATCAGTGACTAGAGCAGCTGAGTGATTTCTCTTTTTCTTTTGTACTTTGATTTACATTACATTACATTATAATTAATCAGGTTTCACTTTAAAATCAGCACTGTCTCTTTAAAACCTGATGCACATGACCTGGATCTGACACATATCCAATTTTCTCCCAACTTTTTACAATCATTTAAGACTTTTAAACTCATTTAAGACTACGTTTAGAGGTAACTCGCTAAAACCGTGCATTTTGAAATAATTTTGTGTATTTTTGTCCATTAAAGTCGAACATGAAACCTTTTAAAGTAGACTTTACTGCACCGATTAGGCGGCATAACCCCAGGTATGTGTCGCCACATTCTCGGGTTATAAAGAATAAAGAAGGAAAACGTTAATCTTCAGAAATTAAGTAGCAATATCTTCTTAGGTAAAAGTTATTAGAACCGTGTCTAGGGGACAAGCTGTCCATCATACTGCTCTGACCTTATCAGCCCGTTTGTATCCTTTTATTTGATTTGCTCTTGTCGCTTATGACAATACAGCTAATCACGGTGATCTTGTTTTCAGAAAGCAAATCTCTTTAAAAGCTGGCTGTTGTTCTCACTACATTGTTATATTTCGCACACTGTTACATATACCCGCCAACGCCGAGTTTTACTTGCATTTGGCGCTTACCGAGTGTTAATTTTAGGCCCTGCTTCCATACTATGGAAGTCAATGGAAGTCTTCAAAATATCTTCTTTTGTTTTCAACAAAATTCAGGTTTTATAACAACTTGAGGTTGAGTAAATGACAACAGAGTTTTCCTTTCTGGGTGAACTTCCCCTTTAATAAAGAAACAGCCTATTTTCCATCTGTTCACATAAAACCTTTATGCCTATTAGCATTGGAAAACCACCAGAAGAACACAGCACACAGGGCGCTGACAACTTAAGGCGCTTTACAATTTTCAAACAATACATTTTAATAAAGCAATCCCAAAACACTAATGATTATAGGCGCTGACAGACTTAAAAGCACCAAAAAACTGAGGTCATCGTCACGGCGCTCATTTTTGCCCTGCAAGTAATTTATGATCTTCATGGTTTTGGGTCGCAGAGCTCATTAATTAATGTCAATTTAATTAAACGGAGCCACACTCTCTCCCTCCACCAATCACGTCGCAGAGGGCCACAGTGCTGGAGGCGTTCAATCAGCCGGCCAATCAATCGACATGCAGCAGAGGTTAAAAACCAAATTGCATGCTCACACACATGCACTGTTTATTGCCGCCCACGACAAAGCTTCTGCATGCTAATTACGCGCAAACTAGTCAAACACATACTCGCACACATTCAGCATTAGAGCGAGCTAATCACAAATACACGACGGCATGTGCATATGAGCCATCCTCGCCAACCAGACCAGTCATTAAAGCAGATGAAGAGACAGGAGCGTGCTTTCTGTGGGCAGATGAAGATGCATCATCATCACTGCATGAAAAAAAAACTGACACCCACCCCGTCCATCTTCCTGGCCGCTTAAGCCAGCCCAAGATAGATGGGGAGAGTTGTTTTCTTGTACCCTTTCCAAATTAGCACCCATGAGTCACTCGCTGGTTTCAGAACAGTAGATGGGAAGGACGGGCTGAGCGTTGTAAGTGTAGGGGATTGCATGTCTCTAAGTAGCGATGACGCATTTCGTCAACGTTTCGTTGCGAGCAGAATATCATCCCAAGGCGTCCTCGTGAGGAAAAGCACTGACCCTGACTCAGAGCGCATATGGCTGTGAGGAGCAATCACTCTTTGTTCACTTTTGCAAGGAATTGCTCTAATAAGAGATGTGTCTATCTGCCTCCAAGCCCTTTGGTAGAAATGCTTTAGCCTTTTTATCTCTATTGGTCGTGAATCATGAGATTAGACGGTAAGGAAATGTCATTAGCAAAGTTAAGAGACTTGTGAATAATCCCTACCAGTGTTTATAACAATTAATAATTGTTTCTGTCTTAAAAAATCTCTATAAATTAAATCAGCAGTTGGTAGGGATGCTGTCTTAGCATGTGATTGTGCATGAATTAAGCCTTGTTTGACTCATGTGCTCCAGAGAATCATTTCATGATTCACTCTGTGAGGTGTTTATACTCAATTCGTTCTCCTGTCAAGCTCCAAAATGACACAAAAGCAGCATAAAAGTGTCATGAAAATGACATGTGGGACATTTGCCTAGTCCTCTGTTACCATATTATAGATTTGTGTGAGAACCAGACCACATTTGGAAATTATTTACTATATACTGACATTAACTTAAGTTCAGAAAAGTAGCAGTATATACTACTTTGCAAAAGTTTTGAGGCCAGCAAGATTTTATTTATATATTTGTATTTTTTTTTTAAATAAAGTATAATTGCATTTAGCAAGGACATATTAAATAAAAAAAAAAGTTACTTTCACATTTTCACAGAAATGCCACGGTTTCATCAAAAAAAGGTACTGTTACTGGAGTAATAGAAATAAATTACATTTTAAAATATATTACAATGGAAAACAGTTATTTTAAATTGTAAAAATATTGTAAATATTTTGGTTTTTGAAAAAGTTAATGCAGCCTTGGCAAGCATAAGAGACTTCTTTCAAAAACATTTTTAAAATCCCCAGCTTTTGGAGAATTTTATTAAAACTTGTTTGAATAAACCTTTCATAGGTTGATTCAGATCTCAAGTTTTTCTAAATATATACTTTAATTATGAGTGAATAAAGACTTACATTTCTATGGAAGCCAGTTTATGCCACTGAATAAAAACTAAAAAAGGTAACATTTTATCTCACAATTCTGACTTTTTTCTCAGAACTGTGAGATATACAATTGCGAAACATAAACTTGCAATTCTGACTTGTTTTTCTTTGTGAGATATAAACTTATAATTGCGAGTTATAAAGTCGAGTTCTGAGGAGAAAAAAAAAAGACTGATACAGTATGTTCACAGAATTGCGAGTTTATATCTTACAATTCTGACTTCATTTCTCAGAATTGTGAGTTTATAACTCGGAATTCTGACTTAATAACTCGCAATTGCGAGTTTATATTACACAAATGCAACTTTATTTCTCAGAATTGCGAGTTTATATCATGCAATTCTGACTTGATTTCTTAGAATTGTGAGTTTATATCTTGCAATTCTGACTTTATAACTCACATTTGTGAGTTTATATCTCACAATTCTGAGACAAAAAGTCACAAAAGTCGCAATAACCTTTTTTTTAAACAGTGGCGGAAAAAGGCTTCTGTAAATTTCAATCTGCAGTCTTCAGTTATATAAAACTATTATATGACTTGGATTTAAACTGCTATTTTTAATGCTACTTGTTTATGCTGCTTGTGTATTCTTTATGGCAGTTCTGCATAAAAATATATAGGCAAATTAATTTTCCTATATATTTATAAGCAAAACTGCCATTAAGAATACACAAGCAGCATAAAAAGTAGCATTGAAAATAGCAGTTTAATTAGTAACGTCCAGTGATTATTTCATCTTTAAACCTGCATCAAAGTTGTGTAAGTCAACTAAATATATTACAACAGAAAACAGTTACTTTACACTGTAATATTTTAGAATATTTTGGTTTCAGATCAAGTTAATGCAGCCTCGGTGAGCATAAGAGACTGCTTACAAAAGCATTTCAAATACTCAGGCTTTTAGGGATTTTCTCTAAAACTAAAACTGGTTTGAATAAATCTTTCATGGTTGAAAGCACTGAGAAAGTGCTTTCTAGTTTTGTGTGCCGTATGGCATTGAATGGGCTGTGGGCAGTCTGTGGGCATGATGTCTGAGACAAACAATGGTATTGTAGTACAGCATACCACCTACATTGGCAAATTAATCTAAAAATTGTTAATGCAAACAAACATCATGTAAATGATTTGATTCTAGTATTTCTTTTTTCAATCCAGTCCTATTACTCTCTTTCTCCTGTTCTTTTTCTCTTGCTTTGGCATCTTATACCAGGCCATATGGTCATGGTGTGGTCTGTGGCTTGGCACTAAGTCAGTCCGGAGCAGGTGAATGGCAGTGTGTTGTATTGAGAAATATGAAGTCACATTGAGACTATGCTTTGACAGACACCTTATCAGCCAGAGCCTTTGGATAAAAGAGAAATGGATCACAATTCACCTTCAAGCTTAAATTGAGACATAAACCCATTTCATTCTGTTGAATGTTACTGCTGGCAAATGCTAGATTGTATTATAAGATCCTTAATAAAGAAAAGGAAAAGAAAATAAATTATGGTTAATTGCGTCTGTGAGGCAAATGAAGATTGAGAGGCAAGTTAAGATTAACTGTCAGTCTGTGAACACATGTATCTGTACACAATACAACATATCATATCAAACTGTGATGAATGTTGTGAATGGTGATGTCTGCGTAATATATCTGGCAGCTGCTGAACTCTGTTATGTATATCCTGAATATAAATCTGTTTATATCACTAGTTCTACACTGACAAAAAAAGGCTTACACTGTTAAAAATAAAGGTGCTTCACAATGCCATAGAAGAACCTTTTTTGTCTAAATGGTTCCATAAAGTACATTCAACATCTGAAGAACCTTTCTGTTTCACAAAAGGCTCTTTGTGGTGAAAGAAGGTTCTTCAGATTATAAAAAGGTAAGAAAGAGATGGTTCTTTAAAGAACTTTTGACTCAATGGTTCTTTGTGGAACCAAAAATGGTTCTTCTATGGCATTGCTGTGAAGAACCTTTTAAAGCACCTTTATTTTTAAGAGTCTACCTAATATTTTTGTTTTGTTTCTAGTTAAAATATCTAAAAATTCTTAAATTAAGATTAATTTACTAGATGATCAAAATGACATAAGATATTTATTCTTGTTTTAAGCAAAATGCACTTAATTTAGTTTTTCTGCCCTGAAAACAAGATTAAATATCTAATGCCATTTCGCTTATTGCAAAGTAGTAAATGCATGTTAATTTTAAAATATTTTAGATATTTTGACTAAAAACAAAACAAAAATACTAAGTAAAATAAGCAGTGTAGCACACTGTATAAAGTTTTCACCAGTTTCAACTTTAAAACTTAAGTTTAGCAGCTGCCTTAAAATTTTAAGTTAAATCAACTTAAGTCATTTTAAGTCACAAGTTAAATCAACTCATTTTTATTGTAATAAGTTCAAATGACTTGTAGTTTTAAGCTGATTTAACTTACAATTTTAAGGCGGCTGCTGAACTTAGGTTTTTAAGTTGAAGCTGGTGAAAACTTTTTACAGTGTAGTCCCATTGATAAAAGTGGAAGATTTTTCCGTTAATGATCACAAAATCTCTGTAATAATAGTTTAGAAATTGTTTTATTTTGTTTAAATCTTTGGAAAATTACTTTGCTTGGTCGTTCATAGAATTATCATAGAATATTGTTGACTTCATTTTCGAGGTCAGCCATTCATTTATTTCAGTGTTGTTTTGTTGCCAATCATAACCCTGCTTCGCAGCTGTCTAGAAAAGCATGAGTGTTTAATTATTGCCATTTTTTTATTCTTTTCAAAGAAGAAAAAGAAGATTTGAAGGCTCAGTGATCAGTGACATAAGCTACACGCAGCTCTATTAACCTACAGAACATTTAATAAACTGACTTTATAGTACCTCTGGCCCTCAGATTTAAATTCCCAAAGACTAAAGTTGTCAGATGGAGCTGCGGGATCACACTGGCTTTGCGCTTTCAACCAGCAGGCTGGCATCAATCCCTAGGATTTCTAGTCTTTGTATCCCAAGATCATCCTTCCTTTGCCTGGCTGGCGATCTCCAGCGCCTGTGGCTCAGCAGACCATCGTGGAGTCTTTACTGGAAGGATTCAGGCTTATGCTCGCACAAGCACACTGCTTTAGACAGCACAGCGGCTGGCTCCAGCCAATCAAGCCATTTGTCTCAGCGCAGGCTGAGCCAGTGGACTGAGAAGAAGCGTGTAGAACACACCGCTGTGTGTGCGTGTGCTGTTCTTGTGTTTTAAAGGCTATTGTTAGAGGAGGATTACACATTACCAACACTGCTGCCAGAGAACCACTGCCAGTCTCCTCAGCTGACCTCTAGGAACTGACCACAAAATATAATATCTGATTTCAGACAACTGCAAAACAGGGTCAACACACCGCTTATGGTTGTTGTCTTTACGGTTATGAGAACAGCCTCTCCAGGGCCAGAAATTCAAATGAACTGAGTCAGATTGGTGAGATGGTTTTGCATAATATGCGTTCTATTAAACCTCGGTGCTGAAATATTTATTTATTCTCGAATGAAATGCTTTATTAATAGCCATTTTAATATTGCATTGAGATGGAAATAGATGCCTTATTAGTGTTTGCGGGTATTTGCGCATAAAGTTTACTGGGAAGACACTCCAGCGTACAATATCATGATATTGACAGCATCTAAAATGTTGTATTATAATCTATAGACAGCTTTAGAGACATGCATATCTTCTCATTTCTGAGTTTAATAATTCCATAGCAGGACTCTCATTTATCAGAAAATAATGGTGAAGTTTTACTTAAAAATACATACTTTTAATTTAAAGTTGTTAATGAAATACATATGATTATGGAAGCCTGTTTCCAGCCACTGAATAAAAAAGACTTTAAAACACTTTTTATCTCACAATTCTGACTTTTTTCTTGCAATTGTGAGTTTACATCTCACAATTTTTAGTCAGAATTGCATGATATAAATTCGCAATTGCGAGAAATTAAGTTGGAATTCTAAGAAATAAAGTCAGAAGAGATATCAGCAAGATATAAACTCAGAATTACTCAGAATTACAAGTTTCTATCTTGCAGTTGTCACTTTTTTCAAGTTTATTTCTCGCGATTTTGGGTTTATATTATGCACTTGATAAAAAAGTTTCAATTTTAAGAGTTTATATCTCACAATTTTAAGAAAATAGTCAGAATTGCGAGATATAAACCTACAATTGTGAGAATTGCACATTTATATCCCGCTATTCTGACTTTATAACTTACAATTGTGAGTTTATATTTCACAATTCTGAGAAATAACATAAAAATTGCAAGTTTGTATCACACATTTTTGAGAAAAAATTGCAAGATATAAACTCAGATTCTGAGTTTTTTTCTCAGAATTACAAGTTTATTTCTCACAATTGTTTATATAAAGTTTATATTACGCAACTAATGAAAAGTTGCAATTCTGAGGAAATATCAGTAATTTTTCCTTCACAATTATACTTTATAACTCGCAATTGCAAGTTTATATCTCAATTCTGAGAAAAGAAAGTCAGAATTTTTAGATATAAACTCACAGTTGCAAGAAAAAAGGTTTATTTTCCACTATTCTGACTTTATAACTCAAAATTGTGAGTTTATATTACACAATTGCTAAAAAAAGTGTAATATTTTAAAAAGCACACTGTAAAAAGTTTTCACCAGTTAAGTTAAAATAACTTGTAGTTTTTAGCTGATTTAACTTGAAATTTTAAGGCAGCTGCTGAACTTAGGTTTTTAAGTTGAATCTGGTGAAAACTTTTTACAGTGCAATTGCAAGTTTATATCTCACAATTCTGAGTAAAAAAGTCAGAATTGCAAGATATAAACTCACAATTGCAAGTTTATATTGGGAGCTTATTTCTCGCAATTGTGAGTTTATATTACGCAATTGATAAAAAGTTGCAATTCTGAGAAAATATCAGTCTTTTTTTCCTTCAGAATTGTGCTTTATAACTCGCAATTGCAAGTTTATATCTCAGTTCTAGGCTTAAGCCTAGTCCTAGACTAAAATATAAATTTGAGCTGTTTCAACTAAAAGAAACTTGCTGACTGATCTTAAAATATATCAGTGCCTTTGTTTTGTCTCAAGATGCACATGAGTAATATTTTTTTTCTAAGCATATTTTTATAAAAAATACTTAAATGTCTTAATTGAACTATGGCCTAATCCCGGCTTAGTCTCAGCACTGTCTGTGAAACTGTGCCTATATTTCTCAATTCTGAGAAAAAAAGAAAAAAAAAAAAAAAACTTAAAAATTGAAAGTTTGTATCACACAATTCTAAGAAAAAAAGTCAGAATTGCGAGATATAAACTCGCAATTACCTTTTTTATTTTTTATTCAGTAAACAAGCTTCCATGCATAAAACTAGAAAGTAAAGTCATACACAAAAAAAGTGTTAAAAATACAATCAAATCAACTCATTAATTCATAAATATAGTATTATAAAAACTCCAAACAAATTGTTCATGTGTGTAAGTCTCTAAAGCTGTTTATTGTAAAAAAAAAAAAAATTTGCCTTTTTTAGATGCTGTCAAGATGCTGACATGTATTGCATGCTACAGAATCTATTCAAACATATTAACATGTACAGTATGTTCACTAGAATACCTATATGAATACTAATTAAATCACAGTCCTAGGGCTTTTTTCCCTTTTGGTATGATTGATGTGTTACACAGCTGACCAGAACACAATTATGCAAAAGATTGTATTGCTCCATCTATTGCTCCTAACCCAAACCACAGAGTCAAACTAAATCATAACCTCTTTCGAAGTAAAATTGTACAATTTATTAGCTTAGCAAATGGTTAGTATCTTCCATATCAGATTGATAGTTTTATATCTAATTTACATTGCAAAGGTGGGACAGAAGTACTTGTGAAGTGGCATTTAGATGTCTTTGCACAGACTGTTTAATGCTGATCAGAGATGGCATAAAGCATTTAAACAGCAGTGATAACCAAGACACTTTAAAACTAGGGGCTGAGGTGGCTAAGGGCAGGCATAATTTAGTCTAGCCTTACTGAATGTGAAAAGCACGGAAGAGCAAAAATGCAAAGCATTGCATGCGCGTAATAGTGTGTGATTCTGGTCTTCATAAAAATCATAGTGTTCTCGTTAGCAGTAACTATTTTAGTGCCAGGGTTTGCCATTAAGATTTTATACAACGGTTAGTTTCAGTCCACTGATTTGATTGGACAAGAAGTGTTCCAAGAGTTCCCAGAGTGCTGATGCAATGTAACTGCACTGGAACATTTGACTGTTTATATCACCTTTCCAATTCTGTTGTTTGCAACAGCTGCGAAGAAAACGTACAGTACAAAATGTTTGGAGTCAGATTTTTTTTTTTTTTTTTTAATCATTAAAGGGATAGTACATCCAAAAATAAAATGTCATGATTTTTTTACCATCAAATTGTTCCAAACCTTTATGAATTTCTTTTTTCTGCTGAACACAAATGATAGAATTTAAATTTTTGGCTGAACTGTCTGTTTAAGAAGTGTCTTATACTCACAATTTACACTCTTAAAAACATAAGGTTCAAACAAAAGGTTCTTTGTGGTGAACAAAGGTTCTTCAGATCATAAAGAAGGTAAGAAAGATTGTTCTTTAAAGAACCTTTGACTGAATGGTTCTTTGTGGAACCAAAAATGGTTCTTCTATGGCATCGCTGTGAAGAACCTTTTGAAGCACCTTTATTTTTAAGAGTGTATTTAAATAAATCCCTAGTGAAAATAGTAATATTGTGAGATATTATTACAATTTTACTTTTAAATTTATTCCTGTGATCCGAAGCTGTATTTTCAGCATCAATACTCCAGTCTTAAGTATCACATGATCCTTCAGAAATCATTCTGATATGTGACCCTGGACCACAAAACCTTCCTTAAGTAGCATGGGTATATTTTTGTAGCAATAGCCAAAAATACATTGTATGGGTCAAAATTATCAACTTTTCTTTTATGCCAAAAAATCATAGGATATTAAGTAAAGATCACGTTCCATGAAGATATTTAGTAAATTTCTTACAGTCAATACATCAAAAAAAAAAAAAAAAAATATGCATTTTAAAAAATATGCATTACTAAGAACTTAATTTGGACAATTTTAAAGGTGATTTCTTTTCAAAATTTCGATTTTTTTTTCACCCTCAGATTCCAGATTTTCAAATAGTTGTATCTCGGCCAAATATTGTCCTATCAGGTCCTATTTATTCAGCTTTCAGATACCTCTAATTTTCAAAAACTGACCCTTATGACTGGTTTTGTGGTCCAGGGACACATGATCATTTGGTGCTCAAAAACATTGCTTTTTATTAACAATGTTAAAAACGGTTGTGCTTTGGTAATATTTTTTGCGGGAACTATTATTTTTTTAGGATTCTTAGAATAGAAAGTCTAGAGAATAGCATTTATTCTTCTGTAACATTTCAAATGTTTCTTTGAAGCCTCTGCTACGTTTTACTTTTTATTGTAACTGGCATCTGTTTTTTTCTAAACAAAATATCTAGCTAAATACCTAACCTGGCTTTTGCAAACATGGATTCGAATTGCTGCCACCATTTTGAACTCTGTATGGCAGCGATAAGAGACTTGTGGCCAAGCCTGGTTATTGTTTCCTAGAAAGGCTTTGCCATAATGCAGACAACAGCACAAAACTGGACCTTTCCTCTTCAACTGCGCCTTCGGTCTGTCGGATTTAATACTAAAAAGTTCAGCATCGAGCAACTGGAGTGTGGAAATAGAGAGAGGGAAAAAAGTGCAGGAAGAGACGGCAAGACGGAATCAGAAATAAAAGTGTCGTTTGGACATAGCTAGTTAAAATGTGGCTTTTTTATCCTCTCGGACTGTAAGGAGGATTAGATGTTTGATTCTCTGCCCAAAATAGACCTGCCTCTGAGAAACATGCAGGCAATGCTGGATAGAATTTGATCTGCTCTAAGCTGCTCAACAATGGCTTCTAAAGAGCCAGACTTATAAAGTTCTGCTAGAATACGGATCAGTGCTAGGGGTGGGAGTTGAAATTGCATTTCCTTTACATCCTATTTGCAAGTCACAATGGAGAAGATGGAAAGCAGCGGTTAAGAGCCATTAGGTACATTTACTAAGATGCCATCTTTCATATATATCTGCCTGCCTTATAAATAGTTTATATACTGTGGCAAAGCAAGTGGGGAATTGTGTCACATCTTATTCCTGTTTTAACCAAGTGTCTAACAGTCATTCCCAAGGTGTGCCTCAGAGAGTGCTGTATTTTAGGATGTTCCGAAGGTTTCCGATGTCCTGTGTTAAACCTAGAAAAAGAAATTAAGACTTTAATCTGCTGACATTTGACTGTTTAAGAAAAGAAAGGCAATAGAACATGTAAGGTCTGTCAATTTGTCATATGACCTGTGAATGATTTTTCATGCTTGATAATGAAATTCTGCCACAAAGACTTCAATTGATGCTGACCTTTGTTATCTAGATTTTATGTACAAATAATTTGCCTTTAGGTCTTTTGCAGGGAAATTGTATTGTCCAAAAACTCGTGATAAAGAGCTCAAGCATCTGAGCTACTTGGTGAGGTTGCGGGTCACCCACAGTATTTTAGTATATATATTTTTTTTACATTTTTATTTGCAGTTTTTTTTTTACTTGTACTCATTTTATTATAACATTAATAGGCTATATTATTTATTACATAACATTTATTTCAACATTTATATTTAAAATAAAATATATGTATTATTCATTTTATTTGTACTAATTTATTTCACTTATTTAATTTTAACATTGTTTTTTTACATTTATTTATTTGTTTTTGTGGAACAATGATAAGGAATCATAATGTACAGTTTAAAAGTTGATCATCGTCATTATGGCCACCTGAAGTAATTGTAAATATATATATATATTTTTTATATATTATTTTTTTATGGTTTTTTTTTTTGCATTTGTATTTGCATTTTTTTTACTTGTACTTATTTTATTATATCATCAATAGGCTGCATACATTATTTATTACATAACATTTATTTTATTATAACATTTATTTAAACATTTATTTTTTAAAAATGTTTTTATGGAACAATGATAAGGAATCATAATGTACAATTTAAAAGTTAATTATCGTCATTATGGCCACTTGAAGAAATTGTTAAAAAAAAGAAATAAAAAAAATTAAGAATTTATTTTATTTTATTTTTTATTTTATTTTATTCTATTATTTTTGTATTAATATTTGCATTTTTCACTTGTATAAAAAACTTTACTTTTATATTTTTTATTTTATTTTAACATTAATAGTTTACATAGGTTATTTATTACATAACATTTATTTTGGCATTAATGTTTAAAATACAATATACGTATTATTATTATTTTTTTTTTAAATTACACTTTTTTTTTTACATTTTTTATGTTTTTATGGAACAATGATAAAAACAAAAAACTGCAGTTTAAAAGTGAATCAGCATCATAATGGCCACTTGAACAAATGTTTTATTTTATTTTTTATTGTATTTTATTTTTACATTAATATTTGCCTTTTTTTAGCTTTTACTTGTTTATCATTTTATTTTATTATAATAGGTTTTATAAATTATTTATTACATAACATGTACTATTTTATAACATTTAATTTAATATTTATATTTAAAATAAAATATATGCATTATTTATTTTATGTGTACTAAATTCATACTTTCTAATTGTTATTTTGTAACATTTATTCGTATTTGTTATGTTTTTATGGAACAATGATAAGCAATCATAAAGTACAGTTTAAAAGTAAATCATCATCATAATGGCCACTTGAACAAATGTAATTTTATATAATTTTATTTTATTTTTACATTTATATTTGCATTTTTGTACTTATTTTATAATTTCATTGTATTATAACATTAATAGGTTGCATAGGTTATTATTATTTTATTATAACATTTATATTTAAAAATAAAATATATGTATTATTACTTTTATTTGTACTAATTGTACACTTTATTTAATTTTAGCATTGTCATTTTTTTTTTTTTTTTTTTTACATTCATTGGATTGGATCATAAAGTACAGTTTAAAAGTGAATCATCACAATAATGGCCACTTGAACAACATTAATGATAATGCTAAATGATATCCAGTATAATGCGTTAAAATAAAAACATCTCTGGCCAATGAATGGTACTTAAGCCTTGCTCATAGGGCTTTGGTGGTAAATATGACAAAAAAGGGTTGAGATGAGTTATAAAAAGGCATGCTTTTATTCTATTCAGGTGGTCTTATGATCATAGATCATAAACCAAGATACCTTTCTGACCCAGTACTATTCAAGAGAGTGAGGCCTGTGCCTCCCTTAAGTAATGGCTGTTTAGTATCATCTCATTTCCTTCCCTCAGTTATCAGCTTATTTCAGATAGCTGTAGAGCTTTTTATCCCACGAGGTCCATTTTCCCAGTGTCCCATTGCATTCATCCTTGATTTATTAAAAGACAGGGGTTTCTGCTAAAGCTTTCTTGCTCCTCTCAGGCAGTTAGGAGTCTTTCCTCGTCCAGCGTTCTTCAGGGACTGGCCCTGTACATGTGTGATAGGGCAGCTCTCGGTTCTGCTGTGCAGCAGGGTGTTCCTCTGAGGCCAATCTGAGGAGTTCCTTAAGAGAGACAGAACAAGCCAAAATGAGGTAAAGGCTGTAAGGTTAGAGAGAGTGGTCTTTGTTTGAAATGTGAGGTGGGATTGAGCATGTAGGTATGTGATCATTTCTGGGCCTGATGGCTTTTTCATTAGCTCTGTTCTACCCAGTCTCTTAGGAGGAGTATCAGAGAGGTGCTTAAGCTCCCTGTGGAGTCTGGGGTGTTTTGATAATGAACAGTAATGTGTGCTTTGTACTGTTCTTATTTTTGAAGGAGATCAAGGATTTTGAAGTACTTGGCTTTGAGAGCGAGACCAAAAAGCACTGTTGTTGAAAAGATTAGTTTTGGGCCTGCATGAATTTATATGCTGGTTATGGCTTATTTATGCTGGCCAGTGCTGGTTTGGTGCTTGTGTAGCTGGTGCAGTTTACCAGCCAAACCAATATGGTCAATGCGGTCACTTATATATTAGTGCTTTATGTCTTAGATTGTATTTTATTTCATATTTTATGCTTTTTAATGACATGTTTTAATATTTTTAATTTCATATTTATCCCCTTTATTTATACACATTCATTCAGTCATTCATTCATTTCAGTTTTAGTTTATATTTATCCTTATCATATGCACATTCATTCATTCATTCATTCATTCATTCATTCATTCCAGTGTTAGTTTTATTTTTTTTTATCTCTTTCATTCACACATTTATTTATTTATTGGTTTGTTTGGTTGTTTGTTTTTCAGTGTTTTATTTTTATCCCTTTCATAAAGATTTATTTATTGGTTTATTTGGTTGTTTGTTTGTTTGTTTGTTTTTCAATGTTAGTTTTATTTGTTTGCTTGCTCGTTGTTTGTTTTACAGTGTAAGTTTTATTTTTATTTGTTTATTTGTTTTTCGGTGTTAGTTTTTTATATCCTTTCCATAAACATGTATTTGTTTGTTTGTTTTCCAGTGTTTTATTTTTATCAACTTCATACACACATTTATTTGTTTGTTTGTTTATTTGTTTGTTTATTCGCTTGTTTGTCAGTGTTAGTTTTATTTGTATTCCTTCCATAAACATTTGTCTGTTTTCCAGTGATAGTTTTAGTTTTATCCCTTTCATTCACAAATTTTATTTATTTATTTATTTATTTATTTATTGGTTTGGTTGTTTGTTTTATTTTTATCCTTTTTTTACACGCGTTAATTTGTTTATTTTTCTGTGTTTGTTTTATTTGTATCCTTCTATAACCATTTATTTGTTTGTTTGTTTTCCAGTGTAAGTTCTGTTTTTATCCCTTTCATAAACAAATTTATTTGTTTGTTTATTTGTTTGTTTTTCTGTGTTAGTTCATATCCCTTCCATAATTTTTTTTTGTTTGTTTTCCAGTGTTAGTTTTATTTTTATCCATTTCATCAGACATTTATTTGTTTGTTTGTTTGTTTTTCAGTGTTAGTTTTGTTTGTATCCCTTCCATAAACATTTATTTGTTGATTTGCCAGTACTCGTTTTATTTTATCCATTTCTTACACACATTTATTTGTTTGTTTTCCAGTGTTAGTTTTATTTGTACTCTTCCATAAACATTTTTTGTTTATTTTTTCAGTGTAAGTTTTATTTTTATCCTTTTCATAAACATTTATTTGTTTGTTTGTTTGTTTGTTTGTTTGTTTGCTTTTTTGTTTATTTGTTTGTTTTTCGATGTTCGGTTTTTTATATCCCTTCCATAAACATTTGTTTGTTTGTTTGTTTTCCAGTGTTAATTATATATTGATCCCTTTCATACACAAATTTATTTATTTATTGGTTTGGATGTTTGTTTGTTTGTTTGTTTGTTTTTTAGTGTTAGTTTTATTTGTATCCTTTTCTTACACACATTTATTTGTTTATTTGTTTGTTGTTCAGTGTTTATTTTATTTGTATCCTTCTATAAGCATTTATTTGTTTGTTTGTTTTCCAGTGTTAGTTTTATTTTTATCCATTTCATACACACATTTATTTGTTTGTTTGTTTTTCAGTGTTAGTTTTGTTTGTATCCCTTCCATAAATATGTATTTGTTTGTTTTCCAGTCCTAGTTTTATTTTATCCTTTTCATACACACATTTATTTATTTGTTTGTTTTTCAGTGTTCATTTTATTTTAATCCCTTTCATACACACATTTATTTATTTGTTTGTTTTTCAGTGTTCGTTTTATTTTATCCTTTTCATACACACATTTATTTATTTGTTTTCTTTTCAGTGTTTGTTTTATTTGTGTGCTTCTATAAGCATTTATTTGTTTTACAGTATTAGTTTTATTTTCATCTATTTCATACACACATTTATGTATGTATTTATTTATTTGTTTGTTTGTTTCTTTGATAGATTTGTTTGTATTTTGTTGTATTGTGTTTTTTTACACATTTATTTGTTTGTTTGTTTGTTTTTGCTAGTTGTGTAAGTTTTGGGTTTATTTTTTGTATTCCTTTCATCTCTTTCATTTATTCATCCATATTTAAAAAAAACAGCAATAAACAGCAGCATTTTACTAAATAATATTTTACGTTATAAAGTTGTTTTAATAAGTATAGTATTTTTTTTTTAATCTAGGCAGGCATCTTTGCAGAAAGTCAGTGCATAAGTTAATTTAAATGAAACAGTTGAATGAATGAATCCAATTTCTAAATGCTTAATAAGCGAGACTTGACAAGTTACACTATTACATACAGCTGCTGTCAGGCTACTGAAAAATGTAGTTGAGTTAGTAGTGCTGCTACTTTCAGGTAGTTATACTTCCCTTCTGGTCATGTCAGCATGATGATCTCTAGCTGTTTGTCAAACTATCGTGTGCGTACAGTATGGATTGAAGCCCTCATGGGCAATTCTGTCCAGCACAAGGGTTATACAATGGCCCTCCAGTGCTGGTGGCTGAGGGTGATGAAGTGAAACTGTTCCAAGTGACAGGAAAGTCTGAAGGCACAACCGTCTCTCGACACAAAACCAGCCTTCAGCGCCCTTGCGGAACAAGCCAGCCTGGATGAAATCTGTGAAAGAGACAGCGAAGGGATTGGGAGAGCCGGGGAAAAAATAGCATGAGCGTTTGGGATGTTTCTGGAAGGACCTGAGGAAAAGGCAGTTCAAGGCTTCAAGAAGATTACTGGCGAGTGAGCCAGCAGCCGACCAGCGAGATGAGTGTTAGTCTGCCAGCTCATAAAACACACCAGGGGCTGTATTTCTTCCGTTTTTCCCTCCTCAGTCCTGCTGTTTGTCTCCCGCTAGCTTGAGTATGTTCTGCAGACGGTCTTTAGAGCTGTCAACACTGAACTCTGTAAACCTGTCCTCGTGTGACGGAGGTCAGGGACCAGTAGACAGCCGGCTGTTCACCTCATGCCACTGGGAACTTTAAGTCATTTTTGTACGGCTAGTAAAAATTTTAGCACTTAGCTGAAAGACCTCACTCGGTGTGACAATGCTGCTTTCCGTTGACATAATGAGTCTGCGGAGGTGGTATAAATTTTCATGCTTTCAAATGGGGTGTGGAAGAAACATCCAGCAGGCCCTGAAAGCTTTTAGAGGTCATGTGACAAACTTTATGACTAAAGGCCTCAAATCCTCTGAGAATGGAAGTACAATGGGTTGGGTCCAGTCATAGACTGCTGTCCATTTCTATTTTAGGAAGGTGATATCATTTCATTCATCCCTATTCTTTATGTGGGTTTTGTATGCTGTAAGGGTATTTGTATCCAAGGCTATGAATTAGACACGGCCTGGTTATGCGGTCGCAAAACAGCAAATCAAAGCACGGGCAGAACCTCCCTGTCTCTCTCGCTGTTCAAAGAGCCATTAGTCCTAAAGCTGCGGTTTAGTAAAACATATCTAATGGATTCTGCTTGAAAAAATATAAATTACATTTAGTTTTAGAGGGAGTCATTTAGCTGGCGTGATGTTAGGGCATAAAAGGGTCACATCTGTGTTTTTTTTTCCCCCTCTCATTTCCTGAACATGAATGTTGAAACGAAAGCCCTGGTCTCCTGGGTCTTAAATCTTTTAAATCTTGGAGCTTAAATCTTTTTAAAATCAAAGTCGGAAAGAATTTAGCATGAAATAGCTGTGCAGTGATGCATTGATGAGAATCAGAACTATCCCAAAAATGAAAGTCCTGTCATTAATTACTCACCCTCATGTCGTTCCAAACCTGTAAGACTTTTGTACATTTTCAGAACACAAATTAAGATATTTTTTATTACATCTGTGAGTTTTTGACCCTGCTTAGACAGCAATGCAAATTAAATGTTTTATGGCCTAGAAAGGTAATGAGGAGTCAGTGAAGTCAGTGGTTGAACCAAATTATTATGAAGCTACGAGAATACTTTTTTTGTGCGCAAAGAAAATTAAAATAACAACTTTATTCAACAATGCCTTATCTTCTATGTCAGTCTTCACAACTGTGTCAGTTGCGTTCCTCTCTATGCATGGTCAGAAAGCTCTTGGATGTCATCAAAAAATATCTTAATTTGTGTTACGAAGATGAACGAAGGTCTTACAGGTTTGGAATGACATGAGGGTGAGTAATTAACAACAGAATTGATTTTTTTTTTGGGTGAACTGTCCCTTTAAATAAAATTCACATGAAAAACTATATTTATCATAAAAAAATATATATTTTACCATTTATTTTCGTAACCTCTGTGGTCAAACACTCACTGAAACACAAAGGCCTTCGCAAAAAACTACCAAAATAAAAGTCTGGTTTTACTTGAAGAAATTATGACAGAAAATATATTACTATTGTAAAATGCACCTATCTAATTTATTTATTAATTTTATTTATAGTTTTGTTTCATACATCAATTTTTCAATGTTGTTCTATGTTTTACAGAGTATACAAGTTTCGTTGTTTATGCATTTAAAAAATGCATATTTAATTTAACTTAATTTTGGTTCTATTAATTTATATCACAATTTTTAATGATAATGTAATTAAAAAACACATAATCCAGACAAAAATAAGATCATTTGCGAAATTTCAGTCTGTTCCTCACACATAGCTGGCATATGATTTCAGAAGCAGAAGCGTGTGACAGGCGCACCTGCATTAGCATGAGACAGATGCTGACCTGCTTTACTTTTCCATTGTATGCTGTCTCTTGCTGGATGTCCAGATGGATGCTAAAGCCACATTTTTGTTTCCCTTCACAAATTTCTTTTCCTTTTTGCACCCCCGTTGCAGGTGTTGACCATCTGGATTACGCTAATCTCCAGGGCAACAGCTGACCTGACCTGCGACGCTCTGCTCCTGCTCTCCACAAATTTTACAGGTAAGTCTCCATAACCGATCTGAAACCAATTTTGCGTTGTGGTACATAGGAGTTTAGATTTGCTTTGGGAAGCGTGGTCATAGATCAGTTACGCGAGTCAACCTAATGGCCTCTGGTGTTAATGGTCTCCCGTTTGAGGTATTGATAAAGTGTCATGGCGGCTGATGGGATTGGCGGTTAAGCTGCATATCACCAGTAGATCTTAAAACAGATTCTGTTGACCTTGAGAACCTTTACTGAACACATTTACAGCAGACTTTGGTCTTTACACGTCATTCTAAATCAGTTTGAATCTGCAAAACACAAAAGAATGCATTTGTTTTGTTGAGTAAATAATGAAATCTTTAATATAAAACAGTATTATGAATATTAGGAGTCAGGCCCTTGAGCTCTCTAAAGTTGAGTAGCCCTGGTTTAATGCTTTTATATTATGAACTCTGAACTCCTTTTTCCATATCGCTAAAGGGGACAGGGCGCAGCAAGATTTATTGATGATTTTCCCATGGGATATGCGACATTTGCTTTTCAGTTTAGACAAAACGTCATGCATGACAAACATAACTGCTATTGCTCAGAAAAGGCAATATAAGGAGATGAACGTTATGATGGCTGGATTGAGTTTGTTGTTTTTCACACTGCTTTGAAAAGCCCAAGACTTACTGGGGTTTATTTTGGTTTGCAGTTGAAGCAGAGGGGTAAATCGAGCACTAATGCAAGAATGCTGGAGTACACCGTGGATCTGTTTGCGTTCAGAGCTTTGCAAAGGCTTAGCGAGTGTGAATTGGTGTGAAACTCTAGGGGATGAAGTAACAGACTTTCTATGTGCAGTTTTTCACCTGTGAATATTACGTTTAAAGAGTAATTGGTGCATAAACTTTGGTTAAGGATTGTGTTTTGTACACTAAACTGAGAAAATTGCTCCACGGTGTGAGTAATTATGCTTCGTTTGAGGATCAGCTGTATCTTTTTATGAAAAATAAAAGCTGCCAAAAAAAGAGACAATAGATGACATTTAGCCAGAGTTTGGAGCAATAAAAACTAATGCAGATAGCTTGCCCTACATAATTTGGTCTTGGAAAAACATTTGACTGCAGCCCATACCAATGGTAATTGACCGTTACAAAAACCAGGGTCATTTAATAATTTCATTTCTGTCTGAATCGTGATGAGTTTACATGGAGAAAATGGTTAAAACGTTATTTTAAAAATCCAAAGTAGTTGCTGGTATCTGGCAAAGAGGATGCTTGTTTTAGAGGGGAGACAGCAGAAATTTACTATGGCCAGATACACGCTACAAAAATGTTTGATTGACAGTCACATGTAAATATGGCTGTAAACTGTTCAAATGAATGTTCCTTTTTGGAATGCAGACATCATTCCTGAATAATAAGCTGCAACATTCTGTAAATAAGAAATAGTTGAAAAGTCCTCAGTTGAAAATAAATGAAGGTTTTTGAGGAAAACACTGCAGTATCTTTCTCCATGTAGTGACGGTCCAAATTGCAGTTTCAATGCAGCTTCAAAAGACTCTACACGATCCCAGCTAAGGAATAAGGGTCTTATCTGGCAAAATGATTGGTCACTTAAAATAATAAAACATATACACTTTTTAACTACAAATGTTCGTCTTGCACTAGCTCTGCGATGCGTGTCTATGACTTGACGCATTACATTATCTCAGGTCACGTGAGGTTAGTTCTTCATCTGTGTACTCCAATTCAAAAAGGTATTCCATCTCATTTTGTCCTCCAACTTCAACCGACATTGTTGTTTTACCTTTTTTGTAACAGGCGTTTGACTTTCTTTGCACGTTCACTTTGTTAACACTGGGTTGGTACTTCTGCCTAGATCACGTGTGATCTTTCCAGTGGAGCTATGTAATGCATGAAGTCAAACTAGTGCAAGACAAGCATTTGTGTTTTTTTTAGAAGATGACCGATGGTTTCACTAGATAAGACCCTTATTCCTCAGCTGGGATCATGTAGAGTGCTTTGAAACTGCAGTTTGGAGCTTCAACCCGTTAATCCCATTGAAGTCCACTATATGGAATGTTCCCTTTTGAAAGCTACAGTCGATGCTGCGCTGCTAAGCGCATTGGGAACGTCTTTAGAAGTGACCAGCTGTGAATATTGTATGTAAAACGTCAATATAATTGACTAAACGGCAGTATAGCCTCGGTTGGTGACGTCACCGGAGCGCACGCGCACGAGGCTATAAATAGATGAGCCACAGGTGCATCGTCAGGTCTTTTGTCTTCAGATCACTCTGTGTGTGTGTGCGTCTAAGAACTCTCTCTTACTCATCCTTGATCTTTGTTAGGAGTTAGTTTGGCTAGGCAGTGTGCAGAAGTTTCACTCTTTTTCTATCTTTTCTCTATTCTAAGAGTTTAAAAGGAAAAAGAGCGAGAATGAGTCAACAAACCGGTAAGCGCTGTTTTCCTCCATGCTTATGACTAGATGGATACACACGATTACTGCTTTGTTTGTTTGGGGGAAGAGCACGCGGTTCTGGCTATAGAGAAAGGCGGGTGTGAGCACTGTGACCAGCTCACAGTTAAGATGCTTCACTCCCGTCTGGACTATTTCCAGTCCGCACCCGCATTCCATCGCGGGGCTCTCGTATGGATCTTAATGACGAGCAAGAGACGGGTTAGTCCTTTTCGCTTGCCGCGTCACCAGATCCTAATATCCCCTCTCGTGATCTCGAAGCGCGCTCCGGTGCTTCTTCGGTTCTCGAGGGGGATAACATATCTCTTGGCTCGTCAGAGCACGAGCAGCCAGCCTCTAAGCATTCCTCTCGCGGAAAGAGATCTGTCGAGGAATTGTTAGAGGTGGTTACTCGCGCGGTGGACAGGTTGCAGCTTGACTGGCCACGCGAACAAGAGATCCCCAAACACAGTAAATTTGATGATTACTTCTCATGTACTTCTCGTGTCTTTGTGCCTTCGACGTCGACTTTTCGACTATCGTGGGTGCGAAGTCGCGGGGATATATGGAGTTGTCGGGTGAAAGGGACGCTCGCGAGCTATCTCTCGCCCGAATTTACATTGTCTATAAAGAAACCTACCCTGCCCACTAAACCATGTAGCACAACATCAGCTTAGTGGGTAAAGTTTATCAAGCTGCAGGTCAGGCTGGTGCTGCGTTGCACACTATGGCAGTGTTACAGGCGTACCAGGCTGATTTATTGAAGGATTTGAGTGTCTCTCTCCGTGCAACCAAGCAAACGGCTCGCGCCTGCGGCCGTGCTTTGATCAGCGCGGAGAGGCTATTGTGGCTGAATCTGACAGGAATTAAAGAAAGAAAACTGTTTTTTCCTGTTAGATTCCCCCGTTTCTCCCTCCGGTTTATTTGAAAACCTGGTTAATACCATTGTTGACATATATAAGGAGGTAAAGAAACAAGAGGAAGTATTTGTGCAATTTCTTCCTCGCCGCACTCAAGGGGAGGGGCCGTCTAACACAGTCCTGCCCCGGTCCTTCAACATCTAGGGAGGTTAAAAAGCAGAGCGTGGCTTAGCGTGCTTCCCCTCGTAGAGACTGGGAACAGGCTCGCTGCGCTCAGCAACCTCCCAAGCCAGACCTCAGGACTATTATTAACAAAAATAGAAAGGCCTGATGGTCTGGTATCTACGGCGAGGGTAGTTCCCCGCGGGATGTGGCGTGTTCGCATCTTCGCCACTTCCCGATACCCTCATAAAACCTCTCCATCCCCGCCACTTCTCGTGCCTCGGGGGGCAGCGGTTTCCAGCGAAATGTTAGATGTTCTGTCGTTTCTAGCTGTCATTCTGGACGTTGAACATCTAACATGCCCTCAAAAGGAAGTATTAAAACTAAATTAATACCACTCTCAGAGTCTGGCAGCGTGTAAAGCTTCTGCCAGGCATCTCTTTGTGGGGTTTAAGCACAGTACAGATAGGATATAAAATCCAATTTATCAGTCATCTTCTGCGTTTCAACGGCGTGGTTTACACTTCCGTGAAACCGGAACTGATGCACGTACTGTCACAACAGCTACAAAATCTTCTGAGCAAAGAGGCCATAGAGCATGTTCCTCTTTCAGTAAGAGAGTCGGGCTATTAAAGCAGATACTTCCTGGTTCCCAAAAAGAATGGGGGGCTGCGTCCAATCTTAGATCTTCGAGGCTTAAACCATTCAGTTAAAGCGCTCAAGTTCAAGATGTAAACTGTCAAGACGGTCGTGACGCAGATTCAACATCTCGATCGGTTCGTCACGATCGATCTGAAGGATGCATATTTTCGCATAGAAATATTGCCACAATAAAGGAAATACCTGAGGTTCGCTTTCGGGGGCGAAGCGTACCAAATTCGGGTTCTTCCATTCGGCCTAGCCTTGTCACCCGCACAGGGCTCCATTACGACTCCAGTCGCATTTTGGATTACATAAAAAATTGGTCAATTCTGAGCACAATTGCGAGAGATGGAGATCCATCACGAGACATTGTGTTAGCTCATCTGGTTTCTCTAGGGTTGAGACTCAACACCAAGAAAAGTGTTCTTCTCCTGCCTTGAGAATGACTTATTTCGGAATCGTTTGGGATTCGATCACGATGCGGGCGCAGCAGTCTCCCGCTCGAATCGAGACCATTCGGCAGACCATGACCAAAGGCAGGCCAGGCCAAGAATGCACTGTTCGTCAGTGCCAACAATGTTAGGTTTCATGGCATCAGCATCCACGGTGATTCCTTTGGGGCTGTTGCACATGAGCCAGTTTCAGTTGTGGTTAAAAGCCGGAGGATTTTATCCAAGAGCCAATCCTTTAGGCAAATAAAAGTGGCGCGCCGCTATGGCTTCGTACACTATCTCCGTGGTTCAGACCCCGGTTCCTCACCTTGGGTCCCACTCTAGAGGCTCCATGTCGTCGCAAACTGCTAACGACGGATGCCTCCCTGATGGGCTGGGTAGCGGCCTTAAATGGTCGTCCAGCTTAAGGGGCATGGGAGGGCCATCAGCTCGTTTGGCACATCAGCTGCCTCGAGTTGATGGCTATATTTCTGGCTCTGAAATATTTTCTCCCTCAATAAGGGGGCTGTCATGTCCTAGTGCGGGTGGACAACACAGCAGCAGTCTCTTACATAAATCACCAGGGAGGTCCGCGCTCTCGCAACCTGAATGGGTTAGCGAGACAGATTTTCCTCTGGGCCCAGGAAAAGTTCCTGTCACTCAAGGCAGTTTACATTCCAGGGCACTTGAATGTGGGAGCAGACTTACTGTCCAGACAGACATTACCGACGGGCGAGTGGGAACTCCACCCGGAAGTAGTGAATCTGATATGGACCAGATTTTATCAGGCGGAAGTGGACCTCTTCGCCTCCGAACAGACAGCGCAATGTCCCCTTTACTTCTCTCTGAGTCACCCAGCTCCGTTGGGTCTGGATGCGATGGTGCACTCATGCCCCAATATGCGCCTGTATGCGTTTCCTCCAGTCTCTCTGCTCCCGGGGGTTCTAGCCAGAGTTTGCCAGCAAGGGTCTTGCCTCTTATTGATAGCGCCGCGTTGGCCGAACAGAGTATGGTTCTCGGAGATAATATCTCTCCTCGACGGCTCGCTTTGGGTGATTCCGGAGAGGAGGGACCTTCTATCGCAGGCGGGAGGAACGATATTCCATCCCAGGCCCAACCTGTGGAATCTTCACGTTTGGCCCCTGAGGGGAACCAACTGAGGGACACTGGGCTTTCACCTGCCGTTATTGAGACCATCCTAAGTGCTAGGGCTCCCTCCACTAGGAGGAATTATGCCGTTAAATGGGGTATTTTTGAAAGGTGGTGTGCTGCACACAATGTAGATCCAGTTAACTGCCAGATTGCTTCAGTGCTGGACTTCCTGCAAGAGAAATTATCATCAGGCACTTGCCCCGCTACTCTTAGGGTATATGTGGCCGCTCTTTCGGCTTGCCACGCCCTGATTGATGGGGAACTGCTTGGGAGGCACCCTCTGCTTTCCCGCTTCCTTCGTGGGGCCAGGAGACTGAGGCCTCCAGTCAAAACCAAGATCCCTTCTTGGGACTTAGCTATAGTCCTTGAGGGTCTGGTTGAAACCCCGTTTGAACCTCTAGAATCAGCATCTGACAAACTTCTGACTCTTAAAATGGTTTTTCTAATGGCAATAACTTCCTTAAAAAGAATTGGGGACATGCAGGCTCTGTCTATCGCGCCATCCTGCTTAGACTTTGCCCCAGGAATGGTGAAAGTGATTTTGCATCCTCATCCTGATTATCTGCCCAAGGTGCCATTCTCGGCTGTACATCCGGTCATTTTAGAAGCCTTCTGTCCTCCACCGTTCACAACGCCGGAGCAGGATAATTCTCATAGACTGTGTCCAGTCCTGTTAGCCAGTGGCGTAAGTCGGAGCAACTCTTCGTCTGTTATGGCCCCCATAACAGAGGAGCAGCTGCCACCAAGCAGACCATCTCTCATTGGGTCAGGGATGCTATAGCTCTTGCCTATGAGGTGCGCGGTCAAGCTTCGCCTATAGGCCTTAGGGCTCACTCCAACAGGGGGGTCGCCTCGTCCAATGCGTTGGCAAGGGGTGCTCCCCTACAACAAGTTTGTGATGCGGCAGGCTGGTCCTCTCCGCACACATTCATAAGATTTTATAGCTTGGATGTTCATGCCACTCCGGGCTCTCATGTCCTTGAGTCAACATCACAAGCTAATGTCTAGGCCTTCTTGCGTTCTTGTGAAACACACCTGCACAACCGTAGGAGTCCAGACATATTCAAGCACGGCGGCGTGGGTATTCTCGTTCCCAATGCGCTTAGCAGCGCAGCATCGACTGTAGCTTTCAAAAGGGAACAATCTCAGGTTACTTGACTGTAACCTTGTTCCCTGAGAAAGCGGAACGAGATGCTGCGCTACTTTGCCGTGCTGAAGATGTCCCAGGACTGCTCTTCAGACAAAATATCCTGACGATGCACCTGTGGCTCATCTATTTATAGCCTCGTGCGCGTGCGCTCCGGTGACGTCACCAACCGAGGCTATACTGCCGTTTAGTCAATTATATTGACGTTTTACATACAATATTCACAGCTGGTCACTTCTAAAGACGTTCCCAATGCGCTTAGCAGCGCAGCATCTCGTTCCGCTTTCTCAGGGAACAAGGTTACAGTCAAGTAACCTGAGATTGTTTTCCTCAAAGACTTTAATTTCTTTTCAACTGAAGAAAGACATGAACATCTTGGATGTCACTAGAGAAAATAAATATCTCATGATCACGATTTCTTCACACTCTTTATCTCAGTTATTATAGATCTTGATTTTTTACAGTTTGCTGAAAGATTGAACTTTTGTTCAGATATTCATAACAGGCCAGCTGAGACCAATCTGGTGTGAAATCTGGCAAGCGCTCCATCCTTAAAACTTCAAAGAGTAACTCTCACACATAAGGTGAAGTTAGCGTAAATGCAGACACGCGCTAATCCATCCGGTAGGCAGATTAATGGATCAAGTTCACACCACTGAGCTATAAATGTGTACAGGGTCGTACAACCATTCGGTGAGTCAGTAGCGCGTCGGTTAAACCTGCGGTTATTTGCAGTTGTTGTCAAATATCTGATTGGTCTTACAGTCGTATTTCTTCTTGCAGCATTAACACGGCAATAAAATCCTGAGTGATTTCAGATAAGATTTTCCAGGATGAAACCAAACATCGTATTTTTAAATGCTCCCCATATAACGGATAATTAATCTGTCCTGAACGCCTTTAAAACCAGAACCTTACACTGGCCGGTTCGACCAAGTGATGATATAATTACACAAGTCTTGAGGAATTCAACCACTAATCTCCAGCGCAGCTGCGGCAACAAAGCCTGCTGGTGCCAGTGCAACAGTTGTGAACTCACAAGGAGTTAGTGTTGTGTAATATCACTGGATAAAAAAAAAAAGAACTCACATTGGCTATCTGAACTGAATGATGAATAGTTTTTAATAGAGGTTCTGTGTCTGGCAGTCTTTCAGATTCAATTTTTGCGTGTGCTACATTGCAAGAAAGGAAAACAGGCCAGGGATGTGGCTGTCTAGGGATTGCAGTTCCCCGTGGGGACGATTATGAAATGCCGAGTAATACCTTCAACCCATCTGTCACGCTTAGTATCGACGCAGAGAGACAGATGAGGTTGAATGTTACTTCCCCTCCCATATGCACTCAGAGAAAATCTGGCATCCCAAACCAAAAAGAAATGTCCTTTGAATATCTGCGTCTGAAATGATTGTCATAGGGTCCAAAAATGGGACCTACTCTCTCAAAGAAAATTGATTTTCAAATGATGCCGTCTTTCGGGATGGATGAGGGATGATTATGTCATCCGTTTTCGGTACCAGAAACCATTTCTTTGGCTTTGATTCCTTACCTCTTTGTCTTTGAGATTGTTTCGGACAGTTTGTAAATGCAGAGTTTTGTAGCGTCTAGTTTTAAATTAGCAGTAAACACTTCACAGTAACTAGCAAAAAACAACACGTTGACAGACTCTAACTGGCAGAATTGGTGCTTTGAGAAAAAACTGTTTAAAAGGGACTGTGTTTTGAGGTGAAATTGGCTAATCAAGTGTTTCTGTCTAACTGGATTCATCTGCTTTGTGTGTCTGTGGTAACCTTAGTGATACTAATTGAGAGTCTTGACGAAGAGAAGTTTAAGAGTCATTTAACAAGCTGACCTTTGATTACTGCCTGCTGTTTTACAAGGGGCTGTTTGTGTTTGTATCAGGACGGGTCAAGAGCTTTGTCGTTTATTACTGGTCTCCAGAGTTTTGTAGAATAGAGAAGCATCATATTTCCAATGAATTTGTCAGATGAAATGAAATGAAACGAATAAATTATTTTTTAATGTAGTAATTAATTTACAATTTGAAGAAATATAAAATTGTTAAAAAATGATCTAATTTCTTTGTCAAAGCATGAATAACTAAAATAGCCATAGTTGCCCTCATCACAATTTGTTTGAGATTTTCTGCAAATTCGCAGCTGACGTGCAGTGAAACTTTATACTCTAATAAAACGATTTTGAAAATCATAGAAGGCTTGACTTAATGTATATCATTAGATCATTAGAACAATTTGTTTTACACCCAGCATGACCTTTCTGAGTGCTATTATTTTGTTCAGTGGCTTATGTACATACACTGCCATTCAAAAGTTTGGGATCAATAAGACTTGTAGGCCCGGTTTCACAGACAGGGCCTAAACTAAGCCAGGTTTAGCCCATAGTTCAATTAAAACATTTAAGTAATTTTTTAAAAGGTGCCTTGGAAAAAAACATTACTGGTGTCTTGAGACAAAACAAAACGTCTTGGTTACGTATGTAACCCTCGTTCCCTGAAGGAGGGAACGGAGACGTCACGTCGGAGACCGACGAATTGGGATATCGCTTTAGAGATACCAATCCTCTTCGTGTGTAAACTAAACGAGCCAATGCACATTGGCATGCATGATTGCATCCAGCTGTCGCTGATCACAGCGTGAGCATAAATACACAGCAGGTGCAATGCATAGACAGGATTTCGCTGAGGAGCCGAGCTTGGGTCCGGCCGCACAGCGGTGGTACAGCAGCTGAGGCGACGGGACGTGACGTCTCCGTTCCCTCCTTCAGGGAACGAGGGTTACATACGTAACCAAGACGTTCCCTCTCAGTCGGTCTCTACGACGTCACGTCGGAGACCGACGAATTGGGATCCCTAGCAAAGCGCCGCAGCTGCTGCCCCCCTCCAGTGTCCTGAGCAAGCCACCTGGCCTCCAATTTTTGCTAAGGCCAAGGGCGGATCAGAAAAGACCAGTCACTGTATAACATAGCACTACCTACTTAGTGAAGCTGGAGCACTGGGAACGTGCGGAGCTCCCACCCATCCCGGAGGAGGTTCGGAGCAATACGCATATGGCTCAATTAGGACATATGGAAGAATGGAGGTGATTGAACCCTCGTGAAGATGGTAGAAGGTTACCGGGGAAACACGGTCTCTGTGGGTACCGTGGAAGACATATGGGATTCACTTAAGTCTCTCATGTATCCTAAGCCTTCTATCGGTTCTAAAGATTCATCGAGAGAGGCCTGGCGCCTAGACGCTCCGCTACGTCTGGAGCCGAGGAAGGAGGACTCGACAGGGTCTTCATGGACACTCTGGAGAAGATAGCAAGCCGACCTGAGCCAGTGCCTCTCAGTGCTTCTACCCGTTTGAGGTGAGAACACAGGAGGAGACTGGCTCTACACGAAGGCTATAAAACCTAGCGAACGTGTTAGGGGTCGCCCAACCCGCAGCTCTACAAATGTCAGATAGCGAGGCGCCACGAGCCAGCGCCCAGGAGGATGCAATACTCCTAGTAGAGTGAGCTCGCAACCTGAGCGGGCAGGGCACGCCCTGAGCTTGATAAGCCAAGGCGATGGCATCCACTATCCAGTGTGCCATCCTCTGCTTGGAGACGGCCTTCCCCTTCTGCCGTCCTCCGTGACAAATAAAGAGCTGATCTGAGGTCCTGAAGCTTTGCGTCCGGTCGACGTAGCATCTTAATGCTCGGACGGGACAAAGCAAAGCTAGGGCTGGGTCTGCCTCCTCCGGGGGCAGCGCTTGCAGGCTCACCACTTGGTCCCTGAAGGGAGTAGTGGGAACCTTGGGCACGTAGCCAGGCCGGGGCCTCAGGGTTACCTGGGAATCTGCCGGCCCGAACTGAAGGCACGAATCGTCGACCGAAAACGCCTGCAGGTCCCCTACCCTCTTGATGGAGGCCAATGCCAGCAGGAGCAGAGTCTTCATAGAGAGATACTTCAGCTCGACTGACTGTAAAGGCTCAAAGGGGACCCGCTGTAGTGCTGTGAGCACCAGAGACAGGTCCCAAGAGGGTACGGAGGGGGGCCTAGGAGGATTTAACCTCCTGGCTCCCCTGAGAAACCTGACGACCAGGTCGTGCCTACCTACTGACCTTCCTTCAACGGGGTCATGGTTTGCAGAAATAGCGGCTACATAGACCTTAAGGGTGGAGGGTGACAGCCTACGCTCCAACCCTTGCTGCAAAAAGGTAAGCACGACTCCGACCGAGCATCTTCGGGGATCCTCATTTCTTGAGAAAGCCCATTCGACGAACAGGTTCCACTTCAAGGCGTAAGCATGTCTCGTGGATGCAGCTCTCGCCGAAGTGATGGTGTCTACCACTCCTTGGGGTAGATCACTCAGAACCTCCGCGTCCCGTCCAGGGACCAGACATGTAGTTTCCAGAGGTCTGGACGCGGGTGCCACAGGGTGCCCCGTCTCTGAGTCAGTAAATCCTTCCTCAGAGGAATCCGCCAGGGAGGGGCTGTCGCGAGGAGCATCAGTTCTGGGAACCAGGTCCGAGTAGGCCAGTAAGGCGCCACTAACAGGACCTGCTCCTCGTCCTCCCTGACCTTGCACAGTGTCTGTGCGAGAAGGCTCACTGGGGGAAACGCATACTTGCGAAGGCCCCGTGGCCAGCTGCATGCCAGGGAGTCCGTGCCGAGTGTACCCTCGGTCAGGGAGTAAAAGAGCTGGCAGTGGGACGTCTCTGGAGAAGCAAACAGGTCTACCTGAGCTTTCCCGAAACGTCTCCAGATCAGCTGGACCGACTGGGGATGGAGTCTCCACTCTCCGGGAAGCGCAGCTCGTGAGAGCTCGTCGGCTGCACGGTTGAGCAAACCCGGAATGTGAATGGCACGAAGCGACCTCAGATGCTTCTGACTCCAGAGGAGGAGAGAACGGGCGAGCTGCGACATGCGACGGGAGCGTAGACCACCTTGTCGGTTGATGTACGCAACGGTCGCAGTGTTGTCCGTACGGACCAGCACGTGTTTGCCTCGAAGGCGCCCTTTGAGACGGTTCAAGGCAAGACGTACTGCCAGCAGCTCTAGGCAGTTGATGTGCCAGTGTAGCTGGGGGCTCGTCCAAACCCCCGACACTGCCTGCCCGTTGTACGTGGCTCCCCAACCGGTGGTGGAGGCATCCGTGTGTACCACAGCGTGCCTGGAGACCTGTTCTAAGGGAACTCCTGCCCGAAGAAAAGCTAGGTCTGACCACGGGGTGAAGGTTAGGCGACAGGCCGAGGTTACTTTGACCCGGAGAGTGCCGCGCTGCCACGCTCTCCTCGGGACTCGGCCATGAAGCCAGTGCTGAAGTGGTCTCATATGGAGCAGGCCAAGCGGTAAAACTGCCGTAGCTGCTGCCATATGCCCCAGGAGCCTCTGAAACTGTTTCAGTGGGACCACTTCTCTGCTCTTGAACGTATTCAAGCAGTTCAGCACCGACTAAGCCCGCTCTTGCGTGAGGCGAGCTGTTTGGCTGACCGAGTCCAGTTCCACACCAAGAAAAGAGATCCTCTGCACGGGGGAGAGTTTGCTCTTTTCCCAGTTGACCCGAAGGCCCAAGCGGGCGAGGTGTGCCAACACCAGGTCCCTGTGTTCGCATAACTGCTCTCGAGAGTGTGCTAGTATCAGCCAGTCGTCGAGGTAGTTGAGGATACGAACGCCCTGTTCCTTGAGGGGAACAAGGGCCGCCTCCGCGACTTTCGTGAAGACACGGGGGGAGAGGGACAGCCCGAAGGGCAGGACCTTGTACTGATATGCTCTGCCTTCGAACGCGAACCGCAGAAATGGTCTGTGGCGCGGAAGGATCGAAACATGAAAGTACGCGTCCTTCAGGTCGATCGCTGCGAACCAATCCTGGGGACGAACACATCTGAGGATGTGTTTTTGTGTGAGCATTCTGAAAGGTAGCTTGTGAAGAGCTCGATTCAAGATGCGCAGGTCCAGGACCGGTCGTAAACCGCCGCTTTTCTTGGGTACTATGAAGTAGGGGCTGTAAAACCCTGTCTTCATATCGGCTAGAGGGACCGGCTCTATTGCTTTCTTCGCCAGCAATGTAGCAATCTCTGCCCGTAGGACAGGGGCATCTGCTACTTTCACTGTAGTGAAGTGGATGCCCCTGAACCGAGGCGGACGCCGGGCGAACTGAATCGCGTAGCCGAGCCTGATGGTCCGGAGGAGCCAGCAAGACGGACTGGGAAGCCCTCTCCAGGCCCCCAGCCAACGTACAAGAGGGACCAGCGGGACCACTGACGTACCTGCGGGGGGGCAGCGAGGTGGAACGCAGGGACCCCGCTCGGGCGTCTCTATGCCGGTCCGAAGCGGGGTCAGAGTGTCTGTGTGTGGTGTGTGCAAGACATTTACCTGCGTTCTGGCAGCTGGTGCGTGAGTAGTCCGTCTTACCGCACTCTCCAACCGCCCAGCGCCATTTGCTGGCGGGAGGGGAGAGGGGGTGAAGCCCGGGGCTAACCCGTGCAACACCCGCTGTCCCCTCTGGGGACCCAGAGATAGTAGAAACTGCTCTTTTATTGAAAATTTGGGTGTCACCGACCGTGAGGCCGATGACGGGTTTCTTAAAAGAAACTTTTTTAAAGGAAACAAAAGATTCTCCGCCCGGCCCTCCTCCGGGGGAGGGAGTGGTGCGATCACCATCTCCCGAAGAGCAGCTTCCTCCATCTCTGGGTCGCCCGTCTCAGGGACGCTTGTTCTTGCGTTTCCCACTGGTCTTGGTGGGAGCCTGGACGGGCGGGGCGGCCGCCCTGGGACCGGCTCCACGGCGCCGCCGTGAAGGCTGCTGCGCAGGCTGCTGTGGAGCGGGGGCGGAGGCAGGGGGCCGCCCTCGGCGACGAGCAGACCGAGGTGCCGCCGGCGGCTGGGTGGAGGCAGCAGCGGGAGCACGCCGGGGCAGGATATGACTGATGGCCTCAGTCTGCTTCTGGGCGGCCGAAAACTGCTGGGCGAAATTTTCGACCGCGTCGCCGAAGAGGCCGGTCTGGGACACGGGGGCATTCAGGAACCTAACCTTGTCTGCTTCCCTCATGTCGGCCAGACACAGCCAGAGATGGCGTTCCTGGACCACCATCGTGGACATCGCACGACCCAGAGACCGCGCCGTAACCTTCGTCGCTCGTAGCGCGAGGTCCGTAGCGATACGGAGTTCACGTAGAACTTCCGGGTCGTGACCACCCTCGTACAGGTCCTTCAGTGCCTGGGCCTGATGGACCTGTAACAACGCCATAGCGTGTAGGGCGGAGCCAGCAGCGCCACAAGCCGTGTAGGCACTGCCGATCAGAGCCGACGAGTGCCTACAGGCCCGGGAGGGGAGCAACGGGTTGCCCCGCCAAGTGGAAGCGGCGCCGGGACACAATTGCATCGCCACCGCACGCTCCACCGGCGGGACAGCCGCGTACCCCCGCGCTGGTCCGCCATCAAGGGTGGTGAGGGAGGACGTGCCACTGGAGCGGTTTCTGGCAGTAAAAGGTGCCGTCCACGTCCCAGTAAGCTCGTCATGCACCTCCGGGAAGAAGGGCACTGGGGTGGGACGCTGAGAACCAGCGCGGGCCACCCCAAGATACCAGTCATCCAGCCGAGAGGGGTCGGGACGTGATGGAGGGTTCCATTCAAGCCCTACCCTCTCGGCGGCCCGGGAAAGCATAGCCATCATTTCGGGGTCGGTATCCGGCACCGCTGACCGCCCAGTGGACGGCAGCGATCCGGAATCGTCCTCCCCCGAGAAGTCTGGCTCACCCCCCGATGCAGCGATTGACATCCGGTCGTCAGGGGGAGCCCCAAAAGTAATGAGCGGTACCTCACGAGGAGGACCCGAACACTCTTCTGGGAGCTCCGGATGGAACGGACTGTCGGTGGAAGGAGGAACCCCCAGCGGATTATCTGCCGGGAAATTCCCCACCGTCACCGTCAGACCAGTCAGCCCTCTGCCAGAGGTAGAGTCCCCCCGGCGTTTGCCGGGGGGAACGGTAGATCTGGGCAGAGGAACTGGCACCCCGCCCCTTTGCAGGAAGCGGAGTCTGGTCCGCAGCTCCGTGATGGACATGCCGCCGCAATGACAGCATGACTCATCCACAAACGCCGCCTGAGCGTGCTCAATACCCAGACACGTCAGACAGCGTTCGTGACCATCACCTGGCGCCAGGTAACGACCGCATCCAGAAACGCACGGGTGAAACGGCATTGTGTTTCAAACACCTCGTCTTTAAAAAGACGTTCACCCGTGATACTCTTTTAGAAAACTGCTCAGTGCTGAAGCACACAGGGGAGATGGCCGCTGCGACACAGAAGGCAGGTAGTGCAATCCTTGACTGCGCGCTTTTTCCACCCACAGGAGACCACCACCGCTGACGCGCCGTACCGCCAACACCGCAGTGAAGAGTTCTTTGTAAGAATGGCTCGTTGCGTCTCTCATTGAGAAGATCGGCTCCGATGCGAAATGCTGTCTATGCATTGCACCTGCTGTGTATTTATGCTCACGCTGTGATCAGCGACAGCTGGATGCAATCATGCATGCCAATGTGCATTGGCTCGTTTAGTTTACACACGAAGAGGATTGGTATCTCTAAAGCGATATCCCAATTCGTCGGTCTCCGACGTGACGTCGTAGAGACCGACTGAGAGGGAACAGGCACTGACATATTTTTAGATCGGTCAGTGCAAGTTTTTTTCAGTTGAAACAGTTCAGATTTACGTTTTAGTCCAGGACTAGGCTTAAGCCTTGTCTGTAAAACTGGGTGGGTAAGGTTTTTTAAAGAAGTCTCTTACGTTCATCAAGACTGCATTTATTTGATCAAAAATAAAGAGGAAAAAAAAACCAATAATACTGCAAAATATAAAACATTGGTTTGTATTTTAATATCCTTTTTTTTTTTTTTTCCTGTGATGCAAAGCTGAATTTTCATCAGCCATTACTCCAGTCTTCAGTGTCACATGATCCTTCAGAAATCATTCTAATATACTGAATAATTATTAGAATTTCAATGTTGGCAACAGCTGTGCTACTAAATAATATTTTTTGGAACCTGTGATAGTTTTTTCAGGATTCTTTGATGAATAAAAAGTTAAAAAGAACAGCATTTATTCAAAATATAATTTTTTTCTAACAATCTAAGTCTTTGCTATCACATTTTATCACTTTAACAAAAAAGTAAATAAAAGTTGCTAAAAAAAATATTAATTTCTTTCAAAAACAAAAAGAATTCAAATTTACTGACCCCAAACTTTTGAACAGTAGTGTATATTATTAAAAAATATTTCAATTCTAAATAAATGCTGTTCTTTTAAATGTTTTTATTCATAAAAGAATCCTGAAAAAAGTATCACAGGTTCCAAAAAAATATAAAGCAACACAACTGTTTCCAGTACTGACAATAAATCAGAATATTAGAATGATTTCTGAAGGATCATGTGACACTGAATACTGGAGTAATGATGCTGAAAATTCACAGGAATAAATCATATTTTAAAGTATATTAAAATAGATAAAACACTATTTTAAATTGCATTCATTTTCACAATACTACCGTTTTTTTTTTCTGTATTTTTAATCAAATAAACGCAGCCTTGATGAGTAGAAAAGTTTCCTTTAAAAACATTGAAAATCTTACTGATCCCAAACTTTTGAGTGGCAGTATACATACCTACATACATATATACTTATTCATTTATTTGCCAAGATAATGAATTTGATCAACTGGAGTCTGAAACAAAAGTTTCCAAGTACTGTGAGAGCTATAGAGACAAGATGGCTCTTTATGCTTTCAAATCGCTCTTGCAGTACTTTGATGTCATCCACCAATCAATCTGCACAGCGCTGCTTCAAGTCGAAGCACACCTAATAACTACAGTGCATTAGCATCAGTGGTTCGCAAGCTCAATCACAAGTTACTGTCGTTACTGTTAGTTACTACAACCTGCAGTTTGCTAGCTAGTTATGCCTTCTTCATGTAAATGCATACCTGGTTGTGATATTACCTATAGTTGGTCTCCTTATTTAAATTAAACTGCTAGATGGAGCATCTATTCAAGTTGTAGCGGTATTTGACAGTTAAGAAGGGCGCCAGCTTTCCTAAGAGTGGGCGTGGCTTCAGCACTAACAGCGGACACGCCCCCAGCGTTTGAGAGCTGAGAGCAAAGTGTTTGCTTATTTTTGATTTTGATACCTTACAATGGCATAACCAGCTTGAATTATTGTTTGTGAAAATTATGCTAATGATCAAGTCTCCTGGAAGTCATATTTTGTAGGTTTATAAAATATCAAGAGCTGAGGTGATCAGATTTTGTCTGAGGTCATGAACTGCTGTGATTGTTTGTGTAGGCATTATTGATGTAATTCTGAAATCAAAATTCACAGATCCAAGCATGTGTAAAGTTCAGGCCGCTCATTACAAACCCGTGATCAACTGTAATACAGAGCCCACTCAATGTAATTAACACTGAAGTACCAGGAGCTTGTAATTTTTCTGTTCAAATGGCTTTGTTTCCCTGATGGCTGTGTGGGGTTTCACAATATACTATAAGCACTAATTGAATTTTCCTTATCAATCATTGCTTTATATTTAAATTTTTATATAATATTTAAAAAAGATGTTCACTTCCAGAACAAAAGTTTACAAATAATTTACACACCCCCTTGTCATCCAAGATGTTCATGTCTCTCTTTCTTCAGTCGTAAAGAAATTATGTTTTCTGAGGAAACTATTTCAGGAATGTTTTCCATATAGTGGACTTCTATGGTGCCCATGAGTTTGAACTTCCAAAATGCAGTTTAAATGCAGCTTTGAAGGGTTCTAAATGATCCCAGCCGAGGAAGAAGGGTCTCATCTAGTGAAACGATTGGTTAATTTCTAAAAATATTTACAATTGATATACTTTTTAACCTCAAATGCTCGTCTTGTCTAGCTCTGCGTGAAATCTGTGTATTCCAGTTCATGACAGTCAGGGTATACCAAAAAAAAAAAAAAAAACATCTCATTTTCTCATCCAACTTTAAAATCATCCTAAAGGTCATGATATTTTTTTTTTTGTAAAGGGTGTTTGACCCTCCTTGCACATTCACTGGGTCACAAACACTGGGTCTGTATTTCTGCAGCGATGTAGGATGAGTTGGAGGAGAAAATGAGATGGGAGTTTTTCGACATACCCTAACTGTATTGACCCGGAATGCAGAGTTCACGCAGAGATAGACAAGACAAGCATTTGCAAAAAAAAAAAAAAAAAAAAAAAAAAAATATATATATATATATATATATATATATATATATATATATATATATGTATATATAAACTATAAATCTCTTTAGAAAATAACTGTCTCGCTAGATAAGACCCTTTTTCCTTGGCTGGAATTTAGAGCCCTTTAAAGCTGCATTTAAACAGACATTTTGGAAGTTCAAAATCACAGGCACTATTGAGGTCCACTATATGGAGAAAAAATCCTTAATGTTTGCCTCAAAAAACATAACTTCTTTACGGCTGAAGAAAGAAAGACATGAACATCTTGGATGATAAGGAGGTCAGTCTTCTCCTTTGATAATAATACACATTGCATTTATTTCATTGAATATAAATGTATTACCATCTTCATTTAAAGGCATTTTATGCACTTCACTAACCTTAACAC
>NC_133361.1:49127619-49235119 GCF_049309525.1 Garra rufa
AGCAACTGAGATCTACATGACACTATTATAAAGATGGCGTTTATTAAAGAGGAGAGTGAAGACATGAAGATTGAAGAAACATTCAGAGTTAAACAAGAAGATACTGAGGAACAAACAAGATGGTGTTTATTAAGGAGGAGAATGAAGACATGAAGATTGAAGAAATATTCAGAGTCAAACATGAAGATACTGAGGAACAAACAGGTTGGTTTTCATTCTTAAAGCTGAAATGAATATGAATAATGTCACACAGGTGTAGAAATATTGAGACATTCGACAGAAGTGTTGAGATCACATGACAAATACTAACACCGCCTTCAAGTGACATCATACATTAAGATTTTAACAATAATATGGAATTAGCCTAAACAATATATATATATATATAATATTTCTGTAACATTAAACCCAATATTCACTTCTAATATTAAAACCATTTATTTCTAGCACTTTGGGCTAATTATGCAAAAGTAAGAATTATTTATTTTGTGCAAAAGCAAACTTGAAATGTCTCAAAACTATTTGAAATGAAATATAATTTTCATTCTTAGTATTAACTTATTTAAACATTATGTATTTCAAATAATTTGTGTAGCCATCTGCGACGCATTCATGCAGAAAGTAAGATTTTGCGTGTTCTGCGCGTGCAGGCTGCGGATTGCGCAAGAGATATGCTGTGGGGTTACAGCACTCATATTTGTCTAAATATTCTTTTCTTCATTACAAATCTTGTTTGGTTTTATTTTGTATCATTGCATGTCAAAAATAATTTACTTTTATGCAGATGCAAAATGCTAGACTACGAATAAGATTAGGCTAGTTTCCCATTTTATAAATATTAGTACTAATATATATATATATATATATATATATATATATTAGGGGTGTGCAAAGCAGTCGGTATTTGTATCTGTATTTGTATTTGTTGAGGGGGGAAAAGTATTTGTATTTGTATTCGAGTAAAATTCAAAATAGGTGTAAAAATCCTGTTTTTTTTTGTGCGCTAAACTTTTAATTTACGTTATAGTGTAAGTATTCTTCAATTATATCCATTATAATAATTATGGATATGCAATATTGGTTGATGTTTTTGAATATGTAACAAGGAACGTCATTAAAAAAAAAAAATAACATGACAGCCATTACCTCATCATTGGTTAAACCAACTAATAAAATACCATTATGAACATTATGAACCCCACCACCACCTGTCCTTGTTGGAGGATGCTGAACAGACAGAATTAAAATAAAAATAAAAATGTTCTTCTTCTGAAAGAACTTCTTTCTCGTGGTGTCTGCCGTTGCTAAGCAACCATGACCTGATCACTCAATGACGACTCGGAAGTTTCAGCAAAGCATAAATGGATTTCCAGCATTAAAAATCGCTTGCATTAGCTCTGCTATTAAATGTCTTTAAAAATGGTTATTCATGTACAGATATGATCAGCTGTTCCTCCAACATGGCTGTTTTTTCAATGGTATAAGGGAAAGGGTGAAGCTGATTTGTTGGTTCTTGACACATGACCTGCGTGCGCATGTGGCATTCTGAAAAGTTGAGATGTATTTATCCAAAAACTATTTATCTCGATGCGGCGCGGACGCGCCTGGAGAAAACGAGCGCGTAGCACCGTGTGAGCGTTGCTTTAATTATGAGCGTGCATACCGCGCGTCTACATTTGAAATAACGACGAACTTTAGCGCGCATTTGAACGGCCTCTAATAGAATAATCTCCCGATCAAACTCTGCTTCCCAAAGTTATAAAAAGTTATAAACCCAGTTAAGGTACAGAAATATATTCATCAAAAATAGTGACGCAGTGAAGTATTTTTTTCACCAGCCGAGTCTTCTCTGTTGCTGTGTGGAGCAGCCTGTGTCAAGGTGCGTTCACACCGGACGCGAATGAAGCGGCAAGCGCGAGTGATTTACATGTTAAGTCAATGCAAAGACGCGAATAGCCATCCTGCGGCGCGAATGGCGCGGCGCGCATTGAGCGTTTCAAGCGATTGCCGCACCATTCGCGCGAGTTCAAAAATCTGAACTTCAGCGGAATTCCGCGCCGCGGTAATCAATCAGGAGCTTGCTCTAGTAGTGACGGAGGCAGAAATCCGAAACAACAATGGCGGACAAAATCACCGTTGCTGTCTGTGGTTCCTCGGAGCTGTACGATACATCTTTGGACTTTTGTAGAAACAGGAATAAAAGGGATCTTGCTAGGAATAAAGTGAGTGAAGAGGTCGGACAATCTGGTTAGTTTTAAAAACTCTCTTTACTCAATTTGACCTACATATACATACATATTGAGACTACAAGCAAGCTAAAGCTGGCAAATTGAGCTCATTCACCTATTTTACAACTACTTTCCCGCTGACGAGTGGCAGAAGCCCCTCCCTTGACGCAAATTCGCGTCTGTTGTGAAGAAAATGTCACGCGCGAATGACGCGAGTAAACTCAAATGTTCAAGCGTTCAACTACGCGCGAATAGCGCGTTTTTTCCGCGCAAGTCGCGTCCGGTGTGAACGCACCATCAGTCACCTCTTTTACCCCCACCCCCGACTCCTGAATGTCACTCACTCACTCATGCGGGCATACACTGACTGCGGTCTGCTGAGGAAACGCAGCTTTTTTGATAGAAAGTTTTTCTTGTTCCCGAATACAAATATTTATTAAGGTATTTGTTCGAAATAAGTATTCGTAAAAAACACGGTTCGGCTCCACCCCTAATATATATATATATATATATATCTCCCGCATTAACAACCTGTTTTGTATCTTTATTATTTAATGCATAAGCTATTTATTAAAACAAGTTTATGACTGCGACATCAGCGTAATCTTGATCAACAGCAATAATGATCAACGATTTGGAGCGGCATCGACCTATTAGATAATTTTGAAACGTCAAATATATCTTTCAATTTGCTGGTTATAACGGCATTTCTCTCGGATGTAGACTTTGTGAAGATTTATTTTAATGCGGATCCCACACTCTAGCGTTAACCTTAAATATGCTATTATTGATATTCAAGTGTTTGTGCGGAAAACTAATGCGCATTCATGACAGGGAGTTGTCCGCGTGATCACTTTTTTTCTGATAAATAATTTTTTTTCTGATAATGAAACAACTTAAAATAATAATAATAAAAAAAGAAATAACTTAAAATAGGGGTGCATCTGCCTCATATACATCAAAAATATGTAAAATATCAAATACATCTAAAGAAAGTAAAGTTTAATTAGTATTGATAAATAATTACAACGTCTTATTTTGTCAATCATTGCTTCTTTTGCCTGCGCTTTGTGGCAAACGTTATGTGCAGGGGAGTTGCTAGACCTAAAGCTACTGGGGCACAGGTCCCCCATTACTCTTTATGTAGGCTACTTCTGCGTGAAAGGCTGCACGACGTGTACATTGCAATTAAATACATTGACGTGTGCGGGCATGGATATCTGAGTGCATAGTCTTATAAATGGCATTGCTTTTAGAAGCGTTAATTCATTGTTGTATAGGCTATAGTTTAATGTCATAATTTCGGGATTATAAAAGTATATTAAAACTCAAATTTGAGATTTTACTGGGGCACAGCAGATTTGTGTCTAGTGACAGAAGTGTCTAGTGACGCCCCTGTGCTTAAACAGATAAACAAAAACTGAATTAAAATTTATATTTTATTCTTTGTGAATGGCCAACTTTTCTCCCTTCGGCAGAAATGCTGCTCGTTTGTGCATCTATTGTAGTCTACGACGCTTCATAACGGCGCGTATGTTTACTTCGTTGCTGATGACTGATCTGCTATGACTAGTTTTAGGCTTACCATAGCCTATAGCATTTTAGAAACAAATTAATTCCAAAAACATAAAAAAAAAATCACATTCTCAGTGAGAACTTCGCGGAGATAGCCAAAGCATTTGCATTTGCATTTGTCCGCGTATAGATTAGGCATGGGCCGGTATAAGATTCTGACGGTATGATAACCTTGGATAAAAATATCACGGTTTCACGGTATCACGGTATTGTAATTACTGCTCTACAATGTTATATTTAAATGTCTGGGTAAAAAACAACATATATATTTTTTTAACTGATCATAGTATATTTTATTTCAGGAAACATATAGAACATTTTGTAACATGGAACATCAGGCAAAATAATTAAAATAAATAATTGAATCTTCTTAATTAAATTTAATTTCAGTCACTTGTGTGAGCCTAAGCCTGCAGCTCAACAATAATAAACAAAATAAAATTTTCAAAAACAAATCCTTTTCCAAAAATATGACCATCAGTGACAGTTCCAAAAATAAACAAATACTCAAAGACAGGTGAGAGCCAGCAAGTTTTTTTTAATGCCGTGATTTTGAAAAGATGTTAAAGATGCACTGTGTAATATTTAAGATGATCTCTAGACACAGGTGCAATAACTATGTTTTCAGGGGTGCATAAAGACCTTAATGAACCATTATGTTTTTATTAACTTAGAATTATCAGCTTGTGGGAAAAAAACACTGACTCAATGATGAACAAGTAACAGTAATATTTTTAATAATATAGTTTTATTGAATGATCAATAAATAATTCCTTAAATTACGTTTTAAAAGAAATCTCACTATTCGTTGCTGTCAAAAACGGCTAGATTTTAATCCTCTATCTGCATCCGTAGTTCTGGAAAGGGAGGGGTGAGAGGTGGACTGTTGCAATTCACAATTTCGCCGCTAGATGCTGCAAAAACCTACACACTGCGTGACCTTTAACGTGGCAGAAGGCTTAAAAGCAAAGACGTGATTTCACTTTAACTTAATTGTTGTACTAATGTTCAATCACAGAAATGTAAAGTTAGTACATAAAGTCTGCTATTCCCCACTCCCACCTTCGGCCATCCTGAACTTATATTACTGCTGAGTCTCACTGACTGTGGATCACGTGCACAATCACAGACACGCGACTGCAGCACTAACCGCTGGGGGAGGGGCTGCATTGTTTTCGCTGCAGGTACACACATGCACAACCTAGTAGAGTCCTGCGCTTTCACTTTGACGACACAGAAAATGCACATATTGTAGGAACGGTATTACTTTTTTTGTTTGCGGTTTTGAAACCGTGACTTTTTCAAACCGCGGTAAACCTTGAAACCGGTTATCATCCCATGCCTAGAATGCACCACAAATCATATTGCATATTTCAATAGCATGCTTGCTCAACACGCAAAATATTGTACTCAGCAAGAATGCAGCGCAGATAGCGGCAAGTTATTTGCAACACACAAAAGTTTTAAATTATATGATGTTGATAATGAACATTATATGACATTTAAAAAAAAAAGGTTATGTCCGCCTGTGCATATAGGCTATCTATACTAGGCATGGAATGATAACCGGTTTCAAGGTTTACCGCGGTTTGAAAAAGTCACGGTTTAACATCTTTTCAAAATCACGGCACTAAAAAAAAAAACTCGCTGGCTCTCACCTGTCTTTCAGTATTTGTTTATTTTTGGAACTGTCAGTGATGGTCATATTTTTGGAAAAGGATTTGTTTTTGAAAATTTTATTTTGTTTATTATTGTTGAGCTGCAGGCTTAGGCTCACACAAGTGACTGAAATTAAATTTTATTAAGAAGATTCAATTATTTATTTTAATTATTTTGCCTGATGTTCCATGTTACAAAATGTTCTATATGTTTCCTGAAATAAAATATACTATGATCAGTTAAAAAAAAAAAATGTTTTTTTTTACCCAGACATTTAAATATAACATTGTAGAGCAGTAATTACAATACCGTGAAACCGTGATATTTTTATCCAAGGTTATCATACCGTCAGAATCTTATACCGGCACATGCCTAGTGCATTCACAAGCAAACATTCGCCGCCTGTCGTCTTATATTCGCCGTCTTGGCAGTCTTGGCACCTCCAGTGTTAACATACGCAAATGTACGTTTTTGGCCCATATTCAAGTGTTTGCACAGAATATTAATATGCATATGACAGGGAGGCGACTGCGCAATCACTTGCATTTTTTTTTTAAATAATGAAACAACTTAAAATCAGTTCTAAACTGATTTAATGTAAATTTATAATACAAAGCGTTTCTTTCTTTCTTTCTTTTTAAAAAAAAAGTTAAATGTCTCCTTTTTGTATACAATAATTAGTTAAATAATGGCTTAAACGAATGTTTATTATTTACTATTAGACGTCTCTGTTCAAGTTTTTAAAGCATTTTATACGCATTTTCATAGTCGGATAAATTCCGCTTTCAGAACGGTCACGTCCGTAACGGAGAGATGTCACGTCCGTAACGCCGATTTTTCCTCTGAAACATAACAGTGAAAATTTAAACAAAATTAATATTTTAGGTTTTGTAAATAACCAACTCTTGTCAATTTGGCAGATATTGTTACTTCTGGTTTGTGCACTGTAAATCGCAGAAATTTTACAAAATATGTTGTCTCCCAGAAACTCGTGTCTTTTTTTGTCACGTCCGTAATGCATGTGTACTTCTCTCATTTAAAATATAAAACAGGGTTTTAGAGTGAACGTTTTCTGATGTCTGGACTCTTTTTTTTTTTTTAAGGGGTTTCGAAAAATATAAAAAGATGGTTTAATGTATTGGTAAAGAATAAAATTTATGAGAATTTTTATTTCAGGTTTTGACCTTGAATGTCACGTCCATAACGCTGGAATTGCTCAATTTCAAAGATTGTTCATTATTAATAACCTCGTTTAGATGCTGGTTATGGTTCTACAGTACAATCCTAATAATATGAAGAGAAAAAAGAATGAAAAAAATCCATTCACTCTATTGGGTGTACCCGCAGAGAAATTGACCAATGTCCGGCCGGACAGCTTACATTGGTTAACTGCTCTCATCCAATCCCCTGCTCCACTCGCGTCTCCACCCACCGCACCCCACCCTGACTCCGCCCCCTCCTGCGACATGAAATTTCGCGCGAAATTAGGCAGCATCAACTCAGCAATGGAGAAAAACCAACAAACAGACAGCAGCAAGCGGCCCCTGCTCGCCCCAACAGTCAAGGTTGGAAGAAAGAGAAAGTCAAATGAGGAAAGGGCAGAGATTAAAAAAAAATGTGAAGAACGCCGGACTCAAAGCCGAATCAATATAGGGTCCACCATTGCCCGTTGGAGGAAGCTTCAGAGAAACCTTGGACTTAAAACCGACGCTGACATGGCTGACTTTTTGTTGAGCAGGTAAGCATTTATTTATACTTTTTATGGTGTGGTGTATTACATAAATAGCTTTTTATCAGTCTGACAACATGATCATGCTACCGGTCGGCATTGGAATGTTAGCCGTTCAGCATCGCCTATCACGGGTCAAAGTAAGTATATTTCTTGAAGTGCTTGACTATTTCAGTAGGCCTAACGTTAGCGGTTTTCTGTTCGAGCCGATAGAACATTGCATGTGTTGCTTATCTTGCGCGTGCGTGAACTCAAACGTGTGCCTCTGAGCTATTTTGTTAGGACAATGGTGACATTGCATTGTTGATGAAGCAACTACGTTCAAGTGTCGAAAGTTAACTTTACATATGATGTGTCATTAGCAAGGTCATTAGATTGAAGCGACTAAGCAATGTTGTGAAAGTAAATGACGTCAATCAGTCATAATTGTAAGTGTTCATTACTTCAAGGCTTTGTGTGTTCACATCTTTCAGCTATGAGAGAGGACCAGTTTCATCTACTCCAATGAAGACGGGATTCAAAGACATCGCACATGGTACATCTCTGTTCCATGTTTACTCCTGCTTGACTGAGTGAACGTTGTTCAGGGGCCCGTTTCAGAAAGGAGGTTAAGTGAAAACTCTGAGTATGTTAACCCTGAAATGAGGGAAACTCTGGGTTTTCGGTTTCAGAATGGGAGGTATGTTAAACCTGAGAAAGCAGAGTAAGTCAAGCCCGTTTCTGAAAGAGAGGTAACTTATACTCAGAGTCAGTTACCATGGCAACTTACTCTGTGAACCTAACCTGGTCGGGAGCAGGTTTTCTTCGGTAAACCCAGAGTTTCTTTCGGTCTCCTCCCCCTTTTTAAAGCGCAAGTGATGTTTAAATACATCATTCATTCATTTATGCTTCAAAAATGCTTTTCTTAATGAGTGTTTTGGAATGTAAATTTAGTGCATTTTACTTAAAACATGAAAAATAATCTTAATGCAACTGGAAACAAGATTATTTTTCTTACCCAATTGACAGATAATATGCAAAATAAGAAAAATGCACTTAAAAGATTAAATAAACACCTTACACTGTACACTGTAAAAAAAAATATAAAAAATGAAATAAAGTGCAAAAACAATAATTTTACAGAGAGAAGTTTTTACAGAAAAAAGTTATTTTACAGATTTTTCGTTGTTTCAATTATGATATTTAACTTTAATTTTAAATTTTTTGTTTGGCAGACACAGCTTCCAGTCATTTGACCGTTTTTTTACGGGACCTTTTTTACAGTATAAAACCTTTATTTTACAAAATTTCCCTTGTTTCAGTTACAATATTTTACTTAACTTTGTGGTTTTTGTTTGGCAGCTGTATCTGCCAGTGGTTTGACTGTTTTTTTACAGTGTAAAACCCTTATTTGACAGATTTTACCTAGATTACTACAATAAAAGCACTAAATGTTCTACAGAGAAACACTGTTATTTTACAAATCATTAAAATAAAAAAAACCTTCAATAAAGTTTCAAAGCATGCTCACGGTGGAAAATGGACAGTTTTATTTAAAAGACAAAATACAAAGTCTTTACAAATGCCATATAAAATGTACATTTTAAATTTTTAGCTTTTTTTTAAAAGAAATACAGCACAATTACATTTAAAATACTGTGCTGATGAAGAACATGGAACAGTTTCATCAGAATGTTTAATTAAATATATATTCAACTTAAGACAACTTCACTTGCAGAGAAAATATGTCCTGATAATTTACTCACCCCCATGTAATCCAAGATGTTCATGTCTTTCTTTCTTCAAATAAAAAAAAAAAGTAAAGTTTTTGAGGAAAATATTCCAGGATTTTTGCATATAGTGGACTACAATGGGTTGAAGTTGAAGTTTCCAGTGACCCTTATTCCTTGGCTGGGATCATGTAGAGCCCTCTGAAGGTGCATTGAAACTGAAATTTGGACCTTCAACCTGTTGGCTCCCATCGAAAATTGGAGAAAAATCCTGGAATGTTTTTTTCAAAAACCTTTTTGACAGAAAAAAGAAAGACATTTTGATTTAAGAATCTTTAGATTTTTTTTTTTTTTTAATTGGAAACAACAAGACAATACTAAGTAAGAAAAGCATTTTTAGGTGCATTAATTTATTGCACATATTTTCATCATGCAGACACTGTCAAAGTGACAAAAATGGCATGTCCTTTCATAAATAAGATTATTATTTATCATATAGTATAGGATTATTTTGATTAGACATGTGTATTTATTTGACCTGTGTCATTTTTAAATGGTAGTCAGAGCACATTAGTACAGACACTGTATGCAGAGCGGTAAAGAAAGTGTGCCTTGCTCTAATGCTCTTTCTGAGAATTTTAGTGTCATTGCCTACTGAGCACACAGCCATCAAATATGAAGCTGATTGCTGTATGGAAGAATGGCAGATGAAAATGTATAATATATATATATATATAACCACCACCACAGCTGTTAAATTTACTAGGTCATCTTTTTTTCCTATAAATGCACAAATGCAACTTTTATTCTTTTTTTTCATGTTGGATTTTAATATTCTTCCAATACTTCCATCTCCTCTTCATCTGTTCTTCATCATTTTGCGAGCCTTCATGCTGTTGGCTTCATTTCATTACTCTAATTAAGAAATGCAACCGTTTGGATTAGAGAACATTTCATTTTGTGAAAGAGCATTAGACTATGTGGAAAAAGCTGCTGCAAAGTGAAATTAGACACATAATTGTTTTTTTATATGACATATTTTAATGTCAAATATTTGTAAAATCATGTAGCCTACACTCATGAACCCTTTATGCTTAAAGCTTTACCTGGTTGAATTATGTTTACTTCCATGTTTAGCTGTTTTCTTCTTCTAATTATTATTTTTTATTTTATTTTATTTTATTTTTTTGCCTGTTTGATACCATGAAAATTAATAGTTCAGTAACTTACCGTTCTGCCAGTTTTTACCTTTGATATTCTAATTATTAATAATTAAATAATTATATTCTTAATAATTATTAAGAATTAAAGTTAAGCATTGGCTCGAAATATGCAGAGGTCTTTTTGGCGGGAGCGGTTGCCATGGTGAATCATAATTTCGGAGCTCCATTGATCAGGGCTTTTCATAGTCAAGCTGCAAGCACTAAACTCAGAGTCAACCTACTCAGAGTGGATTGAACTAACTCATTTCAGCTGTTCTGTAACCGAAAACTCAGAGTTTCCCATCTCAGGGTAAGTCAACTCAGAGTTCAAGTTTTAACTCAGAGTTGGTTGAACCTCCTTATTGAAACAGGCCCCTGGTCGTTTCTCGGTGGAAGGGATCAGGTAGCACAGAGGGGAGGGGTGTGCGTGTGGAGGGGCAGGATGAGTTTTTTTAAAAATTCAGGCTTTCTCGACATCGTAGACTACAGCTTTAACTAGCAAGTTCGTTTCCACAACAATGCATCGTACTATGGAAGTTAATCAGCGAGTTACGTCGTTGTATGGGAAACGCATCCCTGGTGGATTTTAGTGCCCCACTCCGCCCCTGACAGAGAGCAATCCACAAATATGCGCAGCGATCTACAAATGCACAGTATGCGATTCACAAAATATTTTTGAGTATGTTTTTTATTTGCAATTCTAATTTTTTTACTTGTGAATATAATTCATGTTTGTGTAACTAAGATTTATTTCTGTATCTCATTCTATTTATTTGTGAATATGCTTGGTTTTTGTCAATCGCTTTACATTTATTTGTGGATCATAATGTATTTATTTGGAATCATGCAACAATTCTAACTCCATACCCCAGTCTAAAATTAGTCAGAAATTATTTATGTTCATACTGTTTCGCTGTGGCATATATTTCTTGCAAAAATATATCTCATATAAAGCGCAACACTACTTTTAGAGTCGGCGGCGCCGGCGCGGTCCTTTGCATTGTGGAAATATTATAAATGTCTGCTTTAGTTTATGTACTGTCACAATAATATAACAAAATTTATATTATCCCTCCTGCAGTAACTCCCGCAGCGTGCAAATACTCGTGCCAACTTAGCTTGCTCACATAATGTAAATGTCTTCTGGAAGAAAAAAAAAATAACATATCGTTATTATGACACGTCGTTATTACCAGATAAATTGTGTTGTTTTAATTAGAAAATTCTGTACTTTCAATGACATATTATTACAAACCTACTTTTAACAATTTCATTATTCCCTTGTCAAAAATTCGTAAAGGAATCCTCTACACTCTACAGGATTCAAATTATAATATCTATCAGATTCTGGACAGGACAAGTCAAATATCCTGTATAATTTGGACAGGATTATAATGGGGTCCTGTTTTATTTCAAAGCATCCTTCAAGAATTTTGAAGAATCCTAACACTATTCCTATCAAAATCCTATAGGAATAATTCCAAAATATGATAGAATTTCCTATTAGAATACTGTACAAGCTTCTTATTAGAGTCCTTTGTATGTTGCTTGTCCAAAATCCTAATGAACAATGTCTACGTCAGGGATACCAAAAAGTTATCCATTTAACTAGATAAATATGTCGTTTTAATGAGAAAAGTTTACGTTAAAATGGTAAAACAAGGTATCTTAAGACAGAATTGAGTGGAAAATATAATATTAGCAATGAGTCCACTAGGCAGCTTTGCCTTAATAATGGGTTGCATTTGATGGCAGGCGGTGGAAAAACTAAAATAAACACCGTTACAAATAATTAATTGTCCTCTAAGGTGCCATGAATAGTGTGCATGTGCATAAAGGGAACCCCAGAGTATGACGTAAGTATGTGTGCGCCCTTTAAAGTGTCGTTTTGAAGTGCCCAGATGCGACCTTGTTCGGGAAACAGTTGTGACTAGCTTGTTCGTTTTCACAACGGTGCATATACTATGGATGTTAACTAGTGAGTTACATCGTTGTACGGGAAACGCACCCCTGTATGAGTTTTTTTATTTTGCTAAACATAGATTAAGATATTTTAAAGAACGTTTACATTTTTGGCTGCACCAACCCTTTAATGCTGACACAGTTGTATTGCATTATGCCTGTGTCTATTTTATAACTGCATTAATACTTGTTTCAGATGGAGAATCGTAATTCATGGTGGGATTGATGGATTCAGCCGCATGATCACAATGCTGCAGGCATCAACCAACAACCGAAGTACAACAGTCATGAAACTGTTCATGGAGGCTGTTGAAAGGTATGGCGTTCCATCGCGTGTCAGATGTGACTACGGTGGTGAGAACAACTTTGTATGTGCATTTATGGAGGTATACAGAGGACTTGAACGGGGCAGTGCTTTAAGAGGACGAAGCACTCACAATCAACGTGTGGAGAGACTTTGGGGTGACCTTTGGAGAGGAATATCAAATACGTACTATGAGCTGTTTTCGTTTCTTGAGGAACAAAACATCAGTGTAGACAATGAAATGCACATCTGGGCTTTGCATTTTGTTTATATCCCGCGACTCAACAGAGACCTGCAAATGTTTGCTGCCCAGTGGAACAATCACGGACTTAGAACAGAGAGACAGAAAACACCCCGTCAAATTTTTGTTCGAGGCTGCCTGAATTTGCAGAACTCATCACTGACAGCAATTCAGGACATTTTTAGACAAGCTAGCTTACCTGCCTCAACTGCAGGTCCAAGTCAGTCAGCACAAGCTGCAACACGGACACAGTCTCTCTTTCAATGGCATGAAAGAGTTCACGTGCCAAATACAGATTTTCAACTGGAGCACAATCACTTCCAGCAACTTGTCGAACAATGTGACCCTCTTAGCGGGGAAAGAGGCTCACTTGGAATCCCTGTACTACAAAGAGTTCTTGCATTTTTGAGACAACAGTAGTTTGTTATGTACGTGGCTGCTACCTGCATAAGGACCTTAAGGCTCAGGTTTTGGAAAGGCATATGTAGTTTAGTTTGTTTGTAAAATCTGTTATATTAATATGGTTCTGTTGTGCACTGCAGTTTTTTCATCGTTCTTTGCCTTTAAATGTTTAGTTTATATAAACTTTTTTACTTTTTTCCTTAATCATATGTTAATACAATACAATTTTATCACCCTATGTAGGCTACATATATGTTTCTGAAATTCAGCAAACCTTACAGTAAGTTAGACACTTACAGTAAGTTAAACAGGCACTTATCCAATAGGAGGGATAATAATGTTTGAGAGTAAGCTTTTTCCTATTTTGTTCGTGGATAAAAACAAATATTATGCTTTAACATTTTTTTTAATGTGTGGGCACCCTTAATACTTTAGTCTGATTATATATTAACTATATTGTTGATTATATAACATTAAATGAATATTTTGCTGAATCAAGCCGCATCGCGTTCTTCTTCTGGGTTAAATTCCAGGAATTACTGTAGGAATAGGCTCCGCTGCGCCTAGGCCTAGTAAGCTCAGAAGGAAAAGAATGTGCAGTATCTCTCGTTGAATATATACGAATTTAATAAACAAAAATATATTTTCCATTATTTTAAGTAGACATTTCAATCTGTCTATAAACAATGTCTAATGGGTATGTACATACCCTGTCAATATATTAGGATATAACAGTGTGGCAGAAAACGCAACCTGGTTTTTTTTTTTTTTCCGTCAGTTTTGTACCCTGAAATACTGTTATTTCGATGATGAAAAATTGATCAAGATGGTCATTAAATCAACATTTCTTCAACTCAACCTAAATCACTTATTTAACATTGAATTAACATAAAAACATTATTAAATCAATCATGCTTTTTACTTGTTCAATCAGAGAACATGCAGGACTGTAATTAATATGGTTTTGAATCAATAAGTGCCTCAAAGTAAACAACATCCTTCAGTTTACATGCAAATATGTTTATTTTTGGCCCCACACTATTTGAACAAGAAAATACAAAAACAACAACAAAAAAACTTTGTGGTGACTTATAGGCCCTGATTCGCAGACAGGGCTTAGCTTAAATCAGGGCTAGACCTTAGTTGCATTAGGATATTTAAACAGCATTTATAAAATCCAAGGGAAAAACACATTACTGATGTGCATCTGAGACAAAGCAATGGGACTAGTTTGGGACTAGCCTTGTGAAATGGGGGACAGAGCTTAAAATACAATATACATACAGGATATGATAAAATGAATGACAAAGTGGCCTAATACATGAAACAGTTAATTCTAAATTTATAAAGCAAATGGCAGGAAAATAGCCTGTAAAACTGACAACATATAACAAATGCAACCTGCATCTGAAAAATGGAAGTAAATTAAAACTTACCATCAAAGGCAGAAACACTAAAATACCACAGACTGAAACATTATCAGTTTGCTGTTTCTTATTCAATAAAGATGTCCATACTCCTTATTAAACAGATAGTCCATAGCCCATAGTCCATAGTTGAGAACTCAGGGCTTTCCACCATAAGGCCATGCCCCAAGCTATACAGGGCCAGACTGGAGCCATGTTGCACTGTCACACTGTTCAGCTTTGACTTGTTGTCAAGCATCTAAAGTATACAAACAGACAGGGCTGCGTTTCCCAAAAGCATCGTAAGCCTAAGAAGTTCGTAATTTCCAGAAAACACAGAATAAGATGGTGACTTCCTGTGCAAGCACATGCGAGTGACTGGTGTACTTGTCGGTGAATGGCAGATTCGCAGGAAGAATTTAATTTAATTTACGGGACGCATCATCAGTAGTGTTCCTCTGGGTCATGGGGTGTTTCGGCCTTTGACACTATACACCCTCCCCAGAGGCGGCCAGCTGTAGGTTGATCAGACCTCAGCTTGCGTCCCAAGATCAATCTATGAGAGTCACCATGAGGCGTCCTGTTCCCTGAGTCAAGTCAAAGCTGACTGCAAACATCCTGGCACACTACTTGGGGGCCCGACTAGGTTCATTTCTCTTCAGCCAAAGCCACTGGCTGCTTCTTTCTGCTGCCTCTGAAGCAGTTTTAATGGCTGTACGCTGGTTCTTGCCCTTAATTCCCAAGTCCCTCAGCGGTTTTGTGGTGGATGTTCCCACAAACCCTCTGCACCCAACTTCCACCGGGCGGACTTCCGCATTCCAGCCACGATGTTTTGCTTCGGCGGCTAGGTCGGCATAACGCAGATGCTTCCGCTCATATGCCTCCTCAATGGAATCCTCCCAGGGTACGGTGAGTTCGATTATATATACCTTCTTTATGGAGGGGGACCAGAGCACCAAGTCAGGCCTCAAAGTGGTGGTGGCAATTTCTTAGGGGAACACCAGCTGTTTACCAATATCTGCCAGCATCTTCCAGTCACGTGCTAGGCACAACTGGCTTCTCTCTGATGGTGTGGAGTTGCTCCTGGTGGCTGAAGCCCCTTCGCGGACGAAGACTGTTGCCCATGATGTTGTTAAGGGGTTAGGCATTGACGGTGATAGGGCGTTGGTGCTGGATCGCTTTTGCTCCAGTGTGGCAGCAAGGCTCTTCAAGACTTGGTTGTGGTGCCAAGTGTAGCGTCCTTGGGTAAGGCTGGTTTTACACCCGGTGAGTATGTGTCGGAGGGAGGCTGGCCTTGAGCACAGGACACAACCAGGATCTTCACCAAACCACTGATGGAGATTAACTGGTGTTGGGAGGACATCATATGTGGCTCTGATGGTGAAGCTCAAGTTCCTCGCTTCTATGGCCCATACATCCCTCCAACTCAACCTCCTCCTTTTGACACTTTCCCACCGTGTCCACAGTCCCTGTTTGCCGAGGGCAACTGCCTTGGCCCATCTTGCCATCTCTTCCTGACGCTGCACTTCCTCCACCACCATCTTCCTCCGTGCTGGAGCAGTAGCATTTCTCCAGGCTGGGCGGCTAGTTGTTAATCCAAGGCCTCCCCTTCCTAGCTGAAAATTCCCCACAATATCAGCATGTCTAAGAGCTGCTATTGCCTCCTCTACTGCTTTTGCTGGTCTCCGCTTGCGCCCAGTAACCAGGGTCGGGACATTTTCCCGAATCACCGGATCTTCGGATTCGTTCAAGGTCATCTGCAGTCGTGTTTGGGCACACTTGAACTCCTCCGTGAGACTGGTGAGTGGCAGCTTGAGGATGCTGTCTCCATAAAGACTTATGGTGGTGATGCAACGTGGAACACCAAGCCATTTTTTAATATAGGCTGTGACTCTTCTCTCCAGTTCCTCCACTGTCGTGATGGGCACCTTATAGATTGCCAGGGGCCACAACACTCGGGGTAGTAGACCAATCTGGAAGCACCAGGTCTTTAATTTCCCAGGTAGTTGGGTGTTGTCAATCGCCTGAAAGCCTGCTTTGATGTCATTGTGCAGTTGCTTCACTTGGTCTTTGTCTTTCAGGCTTGCATCGTAAATCCTTCCGAGGCTTTTGACTGGCTGCTCAGATACAGTGGGGATTGGGTCATCACCGATGAAGAACTGCAGGTCAGTAAGCACTCCCTTCACCACTGAGATGCTGCGTGACTTAGATGGTTTTATCTTCATGCGGGCCCACCTGATGTTCTCCTCGAGTTTTCTGAGTAGCCTCCTGGTGCATGGAACGGTGGTAATCAGGGTGGTAAGGTCATCCATGTAGGCTCTAAGGGGAGGAGGGCGACAAGAGCCAAGTCTTTGCCCACCAACAACCCATTTTGAGGCTCGGATGATAATCTCCATCGCCATGGTGAACGCCAAGGGAGAGACTGTACATCCAGCCATGATGCCTACTTCCAGGCACTGCCATGAGGTGGTAAATTCAGCGGTAGAGAAGCAGAATTGCAGGTCTTGAAAGTAGTCTTTGACCAGGGTTGTGATGGAGTCCGGGATGTTAAAAAACTTGAAAGTAGTCCAGAGGAGCTCATGTGGCACAGAGCCGAAGGCATTTGCAAGGTCTAGAAAGATCACATGGAGGTCCCTTTTTCCTATCTTTGCCGTTTGAATCTGGTGCCAGATCATGCTAGCATGTTCTAGGCAGCCAGAGAAGCCAGATATTCCTGCCTTTTGTACCGATGTATCCACGTACTCGTTTCTTTGCAGGTACTCGGCCATCCTTTTTGCATCGACCCTGAAGAAGATCTTACCCTCCACGTTGAGCAAGGTGATGGGGCGGAACTGATTGATGTTTGCTGCATCCTTCTCCTTCGGAATGAGGATCCCACCTGCCCTACGCCACGCTTTGGGTATGGTCTTCTTCTGCCATACTGTCCTCATGAGGCTCCACAGAAACCTACATACATCTGGTGCGTTCTTGTACACTTTGTATGGGACTCCGTTTGGCCCAGGTGCTGATGCTGTTCGTGCCCGATGGACGATCTTCTCCACTTCTTTCCACGTTGGTGGACCGATCTCAAATTGGTACTCTGGGGGGTTGTTTGGCGGAATGTCTTGTGGGATGGCCAGATGTTCATGGCACTTTGGATCAGAGTGCGTTGATTTCAGGTGCTCCTCCAGGTCGTCCTTTGTTGTTTTTAGAACTCCACTTTTCTCCTTAATGAAGAGAGTCTTCAGGAACTTGAAGGGATCTTTGTAGAACCGTGTTCTTGTTTGTTCTTTATTCCTCCTCCTTTTCCGTAAATTTTCTGCTCTACGGAGGGATGCCAGAAGTGTTGTAATGTCAGCTTGGAGGGTGCTTATGCCCTTCTTTTCCCCTTCCGAGGCCTTCTTCCAAAGTTTCTTGAGTTGTCTCCTTTCTTGAATGAGGCATTTGATTTCCTGCTGCCTCCTGGAGACTGGTGGAGTGGGAGCCTTTTTAGTGACTTTCGACTCTAGTACCCCAAAGCGTTCTGCTCCGTAGTTATAGATGATGTTTCCCATTTCCTCCAACTTTTTCTCCACTGTGCCTCGAAGTTGTTCGAGGGACAGGGCCAGGTCTTTGTTCACCGTTTCCCACAGCTTTTTCTCCGCAGCACTGGGCCATTTCACATGCAGTCTATAGCTTGGAAACCTCCGCTCGACTACAGGTCGGGGAGTTTGGGTGAGTTCCACCACTGATGTTTGTTCCACCGCTAGCTCTGTGCTTGAGTTTACCTCTTCCACGACGGGGGTGCTGATGCCCTCCAAACTAAGGTTTTCGTCCAGTTGGTGAGCTTCACTCGACTGATTTGACCCCTTCTGCAGAAAGTAATCAATGCGAGGCCCTCGACTGTCTTCTCTTAAGCACCTTTTCTTTCCCTGGTGAATCCTCAAACCCCGGAGAGATGTTACTCTCCTCCACCCACAGCTGCATGTCTGCAGCTTGGGGTCTGCTGCTTTGGCTGTGCTTGCGCTGCTTGCTGAGGTATTGTCATGCGCTGTGCTATCTTTACTCGGAGTCGTTTCCGGTCCAGTCGTTATCGTTTTGTCAGCCGATGAGTCTTCTTCCGCCCCCGCTCTCGCAGACTCTGGGGGTGTTCTCTTTGTTTGCCTCTTCGTAGCTAATGGAGGGGTGTCTCTTACATACTGCAAGGCATGAGAGACTACAGTCGTGGGCAGCTAACCCAAGACTGTCCCGTTGGGGTCTATTCCCTCCTGCCAGATGTCTCTCCATACCATCACAAGGACTTTCCCCTGTCGTCAGCTGATCTTTCTCAGCAGTCACTGGACAGGTCCAGATATTCAATTTCCAGAAAACACAGGATAAGATGGTGACTTCCTGTGCAAGCACATGCGTAAAAATGATCGTACGACTGATCTTAATATTACGGTCTGTTTCCCAAAAACATCGTAACTTAAGTAGCACTTAAAAATCTTCGTAGATCTACGAGTGCTCTTGAGTAATCGCAAAGCCTTAAGTGCTTCGTAAGGAGGGCACCTTCTTGACAACCGGCAAATTGCACCTAAAATGTACTTCTCTTCAAAGTAATTTTTCCTTTTATTTGTAGGTATATTTTATTCATTTCTATTTTCTACTCATTACACAATTCAATATAGAAATAATAACGAATAAAGAAATAAAATAATAAAATATATAATATTCACATGTTGCACACTGATTGTCATCTATTTCACTAATTGCAGAAGGCCCCACTTGAAAAAACTGAATCACTGATTTTAGAAATTGCATTAATTACCTCTTCCCTGAATTTATTCTCTTGTTAGGTTCATAATTGTCAAAGGTTGTCCTTTTATAAATGTATATGGAGAGTACATTTATATAAAACAGTGCTGATAAAGAATGTGCACATTAAACATTTTTCTGCACATATAAGGATAGGCTAATAGATAGGCCCTAATACTATATTGCCACACACACCCTCAAGACTCGACCTGTAGTAAAATACATACCCCTCTTTTCACAGACAAGGCTTAAGCCTAGTCCAGACTAAAATGCAAGTCTGAGCTTTTTCAACTGAAGGACACTTGCACTGACTGATCTTAAAATATCTCAGTCCCTTTATTTCATCTCAAGATGGACACCAGTAATGTTTTTTTCTAAGGCACATTTATAAAAAAAATACTTAAATCTAATTGAACTCGATTTCAAGTGTCTGTCAATAGGAGGTGAACCTGATTGCTCTTGCAAACCTGGTGTTTTTGTAGCTCCACCTCCTCTAAAATAATATTAATTTCCTCTTTTTGAAAAATGTATTTATACATATTGCAGAGTAATATCGCTGTACCTGAACGGCTGAGAAACAGATTTGGTTGCGACATGCTGAATGCGCTGTGAATATATTTGAATGGGATTAAGCAGGATACGCAGGAGTTTCGCTGTATTTGCAGCCATTTCTAGTAATTATTAACATATAATGTGCATTGATTTTGGTACTAAATAATATGCGCAATAATTATGATGGCCATTTAAAATTGTAATTTTTTAAAATATTAAATATTTTTCAAAACAGTATTGCCGGTGATAACTGCCCATTTTTTTGTGTGTTTTTGTTTTTCAATGTACATTTAGGCATTATCAAGCCATTTCATACGTGTTTTTAAATTGTTGCATTTTACCACCTAAACGCCGTCAATTTCGACGCTTCACAGGTCCACTAAACGCCGTCAATTGCGGCGCTCTTTACCATTTGAATTACTTATTATTATGATTTCGAATTAAAAACAAATATTATGATTTAATGTCTTTAATATGGAGTTAGAATTGTTGCATAATTCCAGATAAATACATTATGATCCACAAATAAATGTAAAATGATAAATAAAATTTAAAAAACAAAAACTTACATTTAACTAACAAAAATGCTCTGAATGTTATTCAAAATTAAATTAATAAAATAACCAAACGAAATATGCCATTTCATACAAAACTAAACTATTTTATCTAAACAATTTATGATGATCAAATTATTGTATAATATATTGACCAAACACTGAATTCAAATATTGTCCTTATCTTTAATTTTTTTGCGATAGAAATGCTATCCGTAATTTCTTCAACAAAAACATGCGGACATCGCAGCCCTTACCAAAATTAACCTTGATTTTATGGTAGTAAAACTGCTTATTTTTCTTTTGTGCGATTTTTGAATGCTTGAGACTATAAAATCAATCAGACAACTGTATTGAAAAAAGTGCAGCCACAGGTAAGTGTCTAGAGCTACAAATGCAATTTAATTACAATCATTTTATTTAGCCTACTTTAATACTTTACTATAGTTCACTTTTTTGCCCCTTTTAGTGGGTGTTTTTTATTTTTAATTTTTTTTACTTTCATAATATTTGAGGGAGGGGGCACTACAATGCAATTCTGATTAGGGCAAATATTTGGGCAGCAGCGGCCCTTCTAATAAAATCATGATTTTTCGCGCAAAAATCTTCGCCATCGACATTATCATATTGCTTAGGCCTGTATAAGTGCATGTATGCTAGAATAAGAGCAAAGCAGAGGTAATGTGACCAGAAAAGGCCAGCATTTAAAACAAATGTATTAATCAGAAATGTACCTATATTGTAGGCTACAATAGCATACTGCAAGCATAGCCTATACATAAACGAACAAAACAAGCGCACTCATACGGGAAATCAACTTTAATCAACAATAAAAACCGAAGCCACTGCTTTTCAGCTGATTCGGCTAGACTATTAATAATAATAATAATAATTCATTACATTTATATAGCGCTTTTCTAGACACTCAAAGCGCTTACAGTGTCAGGGGTATCTCCTCATCAACCACCAGTGTGCAGCATCCACCTGGATGATGCGACGGCAGCCATAGTGCGCCAGAACGCCCACCACACACCAGCTTACTGGTAGACAGGAGACAGAGTGATGAAGCCAATGGGAATATGGGGATGATTCAGAGGCCATGATGGTCAGAGGGCAATGGGCAAATTTGGCCAGGATCACACCTCTACTCTTTTCGAAAGACATCCTGGGATTTTTAATGACCACAGAGAGTCAGGACCTCGGTTTAACGTCTCATCCGAAGGACGGTGCTTTTTGGCAGTATAGTGTCCCCGTCACTATACTGGGGTGCTAGGACCCACACAGACCACAGGGTAAGCACCCCCTGTTGGCCTCACTAGCACCTCTTCCAGCAGCAACCTAGTTTTCCCAGGAGGTCTCCCATCCAGGTACTGACCAGGCTCAACACTGCTTAGCTTCAGTGGGCGACCAAGCTTGGGCTACAGGGTGATATGGCTGCCGGATGATATGAATAATATTAATAAAATAATCCTGTTATTTGCAGAAAGGACAAAGGACCTGTTATTTCTCCAGAATTGAAAGGACATGATTTACAATGAAAAGGAGAGAAAAGTGCATGATTAGACCTCAGACTGTCACTAAAAGCAAAACTGCAAGGTCGCAGTAAAGGCAGACCACAGCACTAACGTTACATAAATTTATCTTAAGCATAACGTACAAAATAATAATATAATTCGTGTACTTGTGATAAAGAAGACGAAGATACACATGCACCCAATGAAAAAAATAAAAATATTACATGATGAAAATCCAAATATTGGTCAGAACAGCATTAAAACCGTGTCCTTTATGTGGATCGCCATTCTACTAGTCATGTCTGACTGCCTACGTCATTAAAGGGGCTGGACTGCGTATGAAAGGAGGGGCTGATTTTAATATGACAGAAAACGCCGTTTTTTACGCCGTCTTTTTCAGACAGAGAGCCGTAAATTACGGAGTATTATGAATGGCCAAGCGGCGAAATAAACGGCGTTTCTTGATGCAATTTAAAACGCCGTTTATTTCGCCGCTTGGCCATTCATAATACTCCGTAATTTACGGCTCTCTTCTGCTGCGAAAACGCCGTTTTTTACGCCGTCTGTACTACAGAACACTGTATTTTGCGGAGTTTTTCACCTAAAATGCCGTAAAAGCAGGCGTTTTCTGGACAGCAGGCGTCTTGTTGATGGCGAATTATGACCCACTCGGCGTTCCATATCCGAACGTCCGTCAGCGAACGTTACAAAGCGGACGTACTGTGGACCTTAACGGACGTTCAAAACGTCCGGGGGACGTCCCCTGTTTGCTGGGAAGCCGGCTACAGCGAATGCAGAAACGCCTTGTAATGTTGGTGATGTCTGTTCTGATGCAAGAAGTGCTCTGCAACAGTTATTTATGCAGCAGCAATATTTGTAATATATTACATTAATAAATCACTTGAAAAGAAGCTTTGTTTTTATAACCTACACACAAATCTTTCATCTAACTTACACTACGTCTAACTCATCACATAGTTGTCTGTAACAACAGTTAATAGTGTAACTATTACTGAATAGGACCTGATTTACACAGGACACAAAAGGTGCCCCATCAGATAACCATTTAAGTAATGTGCCCATCAAAACATCATTTCCATATCAATATCTGCCTAATATAAGTGTCTTCTCTGGGCACCGCTTTGTCCATTGTGCGTTTTCATGGCTTTGTACTGCGCCCACAATTTCTTCAACTTGTCTCGAACTTAACTGGATATTTAGCTTCGCGAGTTCAGCAACGATGTATTTTATCACGTCTTCATTTCTGCAGAGGCCGTCAAACTGGCATTGTACATTGTCCTCGGCCCAAATACTCAGAAGAGCCCCGGTATCTTCCACAGACCAGTACTGACGATTCTCCATTTTAAGTTTTTTAATTTCTTTGCACGACGTAATACAGCGAAAAGCGCATTTTACCCCAAACACACGTTTACCTGGCTTCACGCTTACAAGAACTTTGCATAAACTCCGCCTTTCACTTTGACCACGCCTCAAGCCCCAGCTGGCCAGCTTTGGCCCAAGGTTTTCGTCGGGCCGAAAAACCCGGGCCGTTGGCCTTGAGGAAGCACCGACGATACACGATCAGGCCCCGGAAGTGACAGTGGAAACGCGACTGGCCTTGGCACGCACTAGCACGCCCGCTTTTGGCCCGACAGTGGAAACGCGGCTAATGTGTCTTTTCCTGATCTCTGTGATCATGAGTGCCATTGTTAGAGTATAGTATAGAACTGCTCACATCCTTTAAATACTGTGTTTAAGCTTGTGATCTGAGAGCTTTGTCTTCATCTGTAAGAATGGCCTCCTGAGATCTGTCTAAAACTCCAGTGATTGAGTGCTTTAGTCAGTCTGGATGACCGCAGCGACACACAGGACCAGCTCAAACAAGAATCTCCTGATCTTCATTTTCCTGCAGGTGTAGTAAAGTTAAACATTTAACTTCACTAAAATCATAACACTAATACAATATGACATACTTTTTTGTTTTTCTGAGAGATGTACTTCTAGTTAAAGTTTCTAATAAACAGTTTGTGTATTTATTATCTGAACCTTTCACTGTTGATAAAAGAAGACATTGAGTAACAATTGAATATGTTTGCATGTTTGTGCCAATTAACGAAACTGAAAAGATAAAAATCAATGAACCATATTCCGTTACACTGGAAAAAAATTATTTAAAACAAAATTGCTAACATAAAAGAACATTACCACTGAAATAAGTAAGATTAAATACAGACCATATTATCATTTATTTCTAATATTTACAGAAGATCTGTTTATTTTCATTGTGGATCTGTTATTAATGACTTTTGTTTGTAAATACATGTCCAGCTGTAAACTGAGATCATAATATGTAACTTGTTTATATTATAATAATATTTTAGCACAGATTATATGCACATTTAAAAAAAGATAATCTGGGGAAATGTAAATCATATTTCATTAACATTCACAATAAATAAACCTTTGAAGTGGTAAATAGAAACTGCGACATATATATTTTTGTGTCCTTGTTTGCCTCAATAGCAAAAGAAAAAGAAAATCCCTGACAGTTAAAAAAGGAATAAATAAATAACTTCACAAATAAACAAAATAACAAGAGATTGATAACAATAGTCAAAAAAAGTGATAGATCAAATGTGCCATCACACAACTTTTGTAACAGTTACACAGCAGCATGAACTCATTTTATGTGAATTTAATGGCAAGGTATATAAGAAAGTACAGTGTTATAAATGTACATTAAAAAACAGAATAATATTAATAGATTTACGTTATTAATAACTTTTGAAATGCATCATTGTATTGGTACGAAATCCTATTCTATAATCAACATTTCTATTATGTGTTTGTGATTCTAGAGAGCATTGAACGAAAGGGACTTTTATTTTGCTCTGGTGATGTGACGTCACAGAGCTTCGCCGCGCTTCTCATCTGTTGTGATTCACCTGAAGAAAGGTTTGTGGTTTTAAAGTTTTTAAACCAATGGACATTGTTGCATCAATAAAGCGTTTTTACAAGCTATGTAAAATAAATATTATGTTTATTCATTGTTACTTAAAACGTTAGCCTTTAGCAACAGAGAAGATGCGTTTCATTTCTCTCTCTATGTCATGAATCAATCGTTTGATGATAAGAAGAGATTAGAGAAACTGATAATCCGAATCATTTGAATCAAATCATTTGTGAAATGATTCAGTGAATCGATTCAGCGGCACGCGGACTACAAACGACAACAACAAACACAAACGAGTGAATCACAACCGAGAATGATTTCATTAAAGAGTAATATATTAGATATGATAAACAAATAATTGAATACCAAATATAAATCAAAATAGCCTATCTATAGCCTAGCCTAGAATATGAACAATCTGTGTAATTTGTATATATTTTATACATATATTAGTCTATTAACTGAGTCTATTTAAGTCGATTATTATTAACTACTCTCTGACTGTCGTAGCCTACTAGTGCACTAATTTACTAACCTAGCAGCTGATTGAGACGCATCCAGAGATTTAGTTTGCACTGATTTGTCTTGTTATTAATTATTATCATCTTAAACAGGACAAAGTGTAAAAACACACAGAAAAAAACTCCTGGAAAATCAACAGAGATCCATGTGACACACTATTATAAAGATGGTGTTTATTAAAGAGGAGAGTGAAGACATGAAGATTGAAGAAACATTCAGAGTCAAACATGAAGATACTGAGGAACAAACAAAGATAAGGTTTATTAACCCCTTAAGCTCTGCAGCTATTTGGGGGATTTCCGCCTGCATTTGGCCTTACCTAAATTCAAATGGGTCCCCTATACACATACAATGGAGGAAATAAAAAAAATGGTTTCATTGTATAGAAAACCATTTAAACTACATATTATCAGTGTAATTCTTTATAAATAACATTATATAGGTTTCAAAAACTACAATAAAAACTAAAAAATCATAGGCGCTTTTTGATTTTTTTTTTTTTCAAAAGTTTTTATTTGAAAGTCTGTTACTCAGGATTTAGGTGTCTCAGTTCTTTGCAAATTGTTTTGTTTGATTCCACTAGGTCTCAGGATATACCAGAAAAAAGATTTTTTCATATAACAGTTTCTAATTGAAAGTTATTGAATTATAACCGAAGGGAGTCGCATTGCCCCTTTTCCCCTTTCCCCCCCCCCTTTTTTCCCCCTAAAAGTGTCCTTCTGTTTCTTTGCAAAAACAGGCTTTATAAAGCACATTACCCCTTAGAATACTATTTTACTGTGTACCATAGCACTTTTCATGATAATTGACTGAATTATGTTTCATTTTTATGTTTGCCTGTGTATTTACTGAAACACCTACTGTACTTTACTGTCAATATTCAATATACACTCAATACATAGCTTAGCAGATTGTTTTGGTGTCCTTTACGTTTCAAAGTAATTATAAGAATAAAACAAACCTGAATAGAAGCACTGTTATACTTATAGACGCGCTTATGAGCCGCGGATCCTCTGCTCTCCATGGAAACGGCCCGTTATTTATTCATTTAGCGTCTATTTTGGATAATGGAGACCGCTATATTCCTCTGAGACGCATATCGGTTTAAGAGTCCAAAAACTGCATATCCCACAATGCCCTGCACCGTCGACACACACACACCTGTTTGAGCGGCTTAGAGCGCGTTTGGAAAGCCGCGGCCGTTCTTCCTTGAGCGCGTCTGGCAAAACAACGGATTTCTCAGCAATGGGGCAACGCAGAAACGTGAAAATGGTCTTGTTTGAAAGAAGAGATCCTAATCTAAAAGATAAAATGGAGTTTGTGGCTATTTGCGGCTAACTGAAGCAGTAGTATATGGAGGAAAGTAATAGAATTTATTATCATATTCTTCAAGTATATTCTGACATCGCGATTCAATTGAAGATTATTTGATCTGTGTTTGTCACACAATAAAATGATTTACATGGCACTTTCTTGTGATATATGATTTGTCTGTTTTGAGAAAAATATAAGAAATACACATTCTTTGTAATAATTATTCACAATCGTTAGGCGGAAATTTGTGTGTGGAACAACATAAATTCTAAGCATAATTTTACTACTTTATGTATCATAAAACTAAAAGTTATGGTATTCCTAGTAAAGAGGAGACTCTAAGCTTTCAAATGAGATCATTTATGGGCTGATACTATATGAGGAAGGTCATGTAAATGAAGCAGCAACATTTTGAAACAATTTTTATTATATTCTGACATCGCGATTTAATTGAAGATTATTCGATCTGTGTTTGTCACACAATAAAATGATTAATATGGTCAGATTCTTGAGAATGAGAGCTTTCTTGTGATATATGACTTGTCTGTTTTGTGAAAAATATAAGAAAAACACATTCTTTGTAATAATTCTTCACAATCGTTAGGCGGAAATTTGTGTGGAACAACATAAATTCTAAGCATAATTTTACTACTTTATGAATCATAAAACTAAAAGTTATGGTATTCCCCGTAAAGAGGACACTCTAAGCTTTCAAATGAGACCATATATGGGCTGATACTATATGAGGAAGGTCATGTAAATGAAGCAGCAACATTTTGAAACACTTTTTGAGTTTAAGAGGTTAAAAATCTATTAGTAATGTATTGTAGTAGAAGTAAATTTTCTCAAAAGTTGTACTTAAGTACACTTAATATGAATGCATTATTAGCACTAACACTTAAACTGATTTTGAGTGTAATTCTCCCAGGTTAAAAAAAAAGTGCACTAAAATACACTTTATTTAAGTATACTTAGTACACTTTTCAGTAATGTACTAAAAGTGCTCTATTTTCGCACACTAATTTTGTACTTATTGTACTAAAAAATAGTATTAAGTATATGTTAAGATAAACTTAATACCATCTAAGTGTACTCAACTGTGCTATTTTGAGACACCATGAAATTGAACTAAAATGTGCTTTTAACATACTATATCTGTATTTAAAAAATATATTTAGTTACAACTAGAAATACACTTGAACCCTACTTTTGAACATTTATAAATATATTTATGACTAATTTAAAGTATAGCAATAATATATTAAAAGAATATACAAAGTGTGAAAAAAGTGTGCTAAAATACAATTTAAGTACACTTAGTGCACTTCCCTAATGTACTTAAAGTGCTCTATTTTCGGCCACTGATTTTGTACTCAATATACTAAAAGTTATTCTTAAGTATATGTTAAGATAAACTTAAAATCATCTAAGTAACATATTTCATAAACCTTTAAATATACTAATTATACATAAAAAATTAACTTACTGATTATTTAAAATACATGAATAATATATAACAAATGTATACAAAGCGTATTTATAATGTATTGCCCAGATATTTTTATCAATAAAAAATACACTTGTTGATTATTTAAAATACATAAATATATAACAAATGTATGCTAGGCGTATTTATAATGTATTTCCCACATATTTTTATTACAAAAAAATACACTTGTTGATTATTTAAAATACATGAATAATATATAATAAATGTATACAAAGCATATTTATAATGTATTGCCCACATATGTTTAATAATAAAAAAATACACTTCTTAATTATTTAAAATACATGAATAATATATGATAAATGTATACAAAGTGTATGTCACGCCCTTGGACTGTTTGTCTTGGTTTTTCCCAGTGTTTCCCCCATTGGACTGTCTGTTTGGTTTCTCCCATGCCCTTTTTTGGTCTTCCTGCTCATTAGTGTGATCCCCTCCACCTGTTGTTGTAATTATCTCCCCTTTATAAGTTTGTTTGATTTCCTTGTTTCTTTGTCCGGCTACAAGCGTTACACCTATGTTCCTTCGTTGTGTGCACGTCTTCTCCCGCCATTCCTGTCTATTGTTACTCTGCCTGAGGATTTATTCAAGACTTTTTATTGAAGACGTTATTTTTTGCTTTCCTACACGTTTCGTGACAACGTATTTATAATGTATTGCCCATACATTTTTATTCATTATAATACACTTATTAATTAATTAAAATATATCAATTATATATAATAAATTTATACAAAGCGTAATTATAATGTCTTGCCCACATATTTTTATTAATAAAAAATACATTTATTATATATTATTCATGTATTTTAAATAATCAAGTATATTTTTTATTAATGAAAATATTTGGGCAATACATTATAAATACGCTTTGTATACATTTGTCATATATTATTCATGTATTTTAAATAATTAATAAGTGTATTTTTTATTAATAAAAACATGTGGGCAATACATTATAAATACGCCTTGTATACATTTGTTATATATTATCATTGTATTTTAAATAATCAGTAAGTTTATTTTTTATGTATAATTAGTATATTTAAAGGTTTATGAAATATGTTTCAATTGTATTATAAGTGGTAACAAAATACATTTTTGGAAATGCTGAGATAGTATGTTATAAGCACGTTTTAGTTCATCTTCATGGTGTCTCAAAATAGCACAGTTGAGTACAGATGATCTTAAGTTTATCTTAAGGAGTACTTAAGAATAACTTTCAGTATATTAAGTACAAAATCAGTGCCTGAAAATAGAGCACTTTAAGTACATTAGGGAAGTGCACTAAGTGTACTTAAATTGTATTTTAGCACACTTTTTTTCACACTTTGTATATTCTTTTAATATATTATTGTTATACTTTAAATTAGTCATAAATATATTTATAAATGTTTAAAAGTAGGGTTCAAGTGTATTTCTAGTTGTAACTAAATATATATTTTTAAATACAGATATAGTATGTTAAAAGCACATTTTAGTTCAATTTCATGGTGTCTCAAAATAGCACAGTTGAGTACACTTAGATGGTATTAAGTTTATCTTAACATATACTTAATACTATCTTTTAGTACATTAAATACAAAATTAGTGTGCGGAAATAAGGCACTTTTAGTACATTACTGAAAAGTGTACTAAGTATACTTAAATAAAGTGTATTTTAATGCACTTTTTTTTTTTTACCTGGGAAGAACAGATCGATTTTGGCCCATCTAATTAATATTCATGAGCCTCTCTTCTAATTGGCCTGTTGTTTTCTGAGTGACGCACAGCCAGGCCAATCACAGGTAACTACGGTCATGTATGCTGTAAACAAGCTCAGAGCAATAGAGAGAGCTGATACTCAACAGGATATTTCAGAACGATCATTAATGTTTTTTCTTTTTCAAACACCGAATGCAGTAAGCTACATAACTGTTGCTTTAGTAAAGCCCCTTTCACAATGCGCGCTGATTCCGGAAAATTACGGGAACGAGCGCTGTGTGAACAAAAGCAGAGCCAAAAAGGCAGTGTTTTAGTGATGATGCACGTTATCATGCGACTCTTCACGACAAAAAAATACGTGCAAAGTGGAATGAAGCGGCGATCATCAGGCAGAGCAAGCTCCTCACTATCAGCACTGAAGCACAGTTTGTTCAGGTTAGTTTCAGTTTAGTGAAACGTACGCGTCGCATTACATCTCACATCCAAACATCACGTCTTTATGGGTTGTGTGTAAAGCATGCACAGATTCCGGAAAACAACTGTGAATGAACCTAATTAAACAATTCCGGAACAAATCGTAGGACACATTATCCGTATATTTACCGGAATCACTGTGTGAAAGAGGCTGAAGTTGACGTGCCACTGGCCTCATATATTAATGTTGTTCGATAGCCTGTGTAATGATGTAGCTTGAAATCTATCGACTGAACAGGGTTTTCTCCACTTGTTTTCGTGTTGTAGTTGCTCAACAATGGAATGGATGCGTTGTTGTCTGGGTTTGACAAAAGGAGGGTTTAAAAAAACCCATGTAAATTTTCTATATTTACATGGGTTTCAGGAAGTGTTCCAGTCATGTTTTAAATCCTTGTAAAAGTTTTTAATGACCTGTTATTAGTTACTGACTTTGGTAATTATGCTTTCCTCTTGCTTTTAGATCTTACAGCGCCATTTGACACTGAAGACCATAATATCTTGGTTTCTCAATTAGAAAATTGCATTGGTATTAAGGGTACTGTGTAGTAATGGTGTCCTCTTCAGCGTCCTTCTCGTGTGGAGTTCCTCAAGGTTCCATTCTTGGGCCTGTGCTGTTCTCTATATATTTGCTTCCTGTAGGAAGTCTGGCATCTCGTTTCATTTTTATGCAAGCTTTCAGCTTTATCTGCCTTTGAAAAGGAAAGATGCAAAGTCGAAAGCACCATTGTTGGACTGTCTTGAAGACATTAAAGCCTGGTTGGCTCTAAATCTTTTTTTAAAGTTTAATGAAGAAAAGAAAAGTTGTGGTATTTGGATCTAGGGGTGCTCGTGACTCTTCTGAGTTGGATCTTGGTGTTTTAAGATTATATGTGAAGCCCAATGTAAAAAATGTGGGTGTTATTATGGAGTGAAAACTGGGTATACAGGTTAATTCAGTAATTAAAGCTAGTTGTTTTCAGTTGAGGCAATTATCCAAAGTGAAGTCTTTTCTGTCTTTTAGTGACTTTGAAAAAGTATGTTTAGGTATTAACCAGGCTTCTCTCACACATTTGTAGTTGGTACAGAATGCTGCTGCTGGTATGTTGACAGGAAAACACAAACGGGAACATATTACACCAATTCTGGCACCTCTCCATTGGCTTCTTGTTCATTTTAGCATTGATTTTAATCGATTTTGGTTTTAGTGTTTAAATCACTAAATGGACTAGCATATTCTGACTTAATACAGCTATACACTCCAACAAGAGCATTTAGATCCACTGAGCATTTACTTTTGTTTCTTCCTCACATAAAGTTAAAAACCGGGGGACCTAGTCTTAAAACTCATCTTTACTCGTTGGCTTTTAACAAAGTATGAGAGTTAAGTTTTTATGATTGTGTTGGACTCTTGTCTGTTTTACAGTGGTGTGAAAAAGTATTGGCCCCCTTCCTGATTATGAAATTCTTCATTCTTCAAAAAAAAAAAAAAAATTTAAATATTAATCAAAGATAACACAAGATGCAGTTTTAAAACAAAGGTTTCTTTTAATGAAGGGAAAACAAAATCCAATCCCACATGTCCCTGTGTGAAAGTGTGTTAAAACATAACTGAGTTCAGTTTCTCTAGCCACACCCAGGCCTGATTACTGTCACACCTTTTCGCAATCAAGAAATCATAAATAGGACCTGCCTGAATGAAGCAGACTAAAATGTCCTCAAAAGCTACAGAAACAGAAACAAAAGTAAAGGAAAGCAATTTAGTCCTATCAGTCTGGAAAAGATTATAAAGCCATTTCTAAAGCTTTGGGACACCAGCGAGCCATTATCTACAAATGGCGAAAACATGGAACAGTGGTGAACCTTCCCAGGATTGGCCGACCGACCAAAATTACCCCAAGAGTGCAGTGATGACTCGTCCAAGAAGTCACAAAAGACCCCACAACAACATCTAAAGAGCCTGCACAAATGCATGAAAGAGACTGGGCAAAAATGGCCTGCATGGCAGAGCTCCAAGACAAAAACCACTGCTGAGCAAAAAGAACATAAAGGCTTGTCTCAGTTTTGCAGGAATCTTGATGATCCCCAAAGACTTTTGGGAAAATACTCTGACGAGGGAATGATTGATTGCAGTTGTTGCTGCTAAGGGTGGGCCAAACAGTTAAGTTTAGGGGGCAAACACTTTTTCACACAGGGCCATGTGGGTTTGGATTTCCCTTCATAATAAAAAAAACTTCATCCAAAAACTGTTTGTTGTGTTTACTTGTTATCTTTGATTAAAGGTGCAGTGTGTAATATTTAAGATGATCTCTAGACAGAAATGAAATATAATATACATAACTATGTTTTCAGGGGTGTATAAATACTTTACTTAATTAACCATTATGTTTTTTTTTACCTTAGAATTATCAGTTTATGTCTACATACACCGCGGGTCCCCTCACATGGAAGTCGCCGTTATGTTTCTACAGTGGCCCTGAACGGACAAACTTCTCTTCAGATCGCGTTTCATCACTGTTGTTCTTTTTGAAAAACACTGACACAATGATGAACAAGTAACAATAATATTCCCAATAACATATTTTTATTGAATGATTAAGTAAATAGAATTCCCTAAATTATGTTTTAAAAGAAACCTCATAATTTTTTTCTGTCTAAAACGACGACGTCTTAATCCTGCGCGGCCACCGTAGATTCTGCAAAGGGAGGGGGTGAGCGGTGGAATAAACCGTTGATTGCAATTCAATAGACTCACCACTAGATACCACAAAAATCTACACACTGCACCTTTAATATTTAAATTAGTCTGATGATTTGAAACATTAAAGTGTGACACATGAAAAAAAAAAAAAATCAGGAAGAGGCCAACACTTTTCCACACCACTGTATGTGTTTATTGTTTTAAATTTAGTATGCTTGTACAGCACTTTAGTAAACACTTGTTTTTAAAAGTGATTTAAATTAGATAAATAAACTTTGACATTGACCTAAACATTGAGATCAGTCTGTATATAGATTATAGATGTAGATCCTAAACTCTGTCATTATATTTTCTAGGTTTTTTTTTTATTAATTGTATAACGGCCAGCCTAAACTCTGTAGGGTACCGGCTGAGCAGGATCAGGTTTGGTCACCCTGGTATAGGATCTAACACACATGCATTACATATCTACATGTTTTGATGTTAATTGTTTTGTGCCACATAACTGGGGTTAACTTTTATTCCTTTTTTTCCACCTTAGACCTAACAGCGCTGAAAAAGGAGAGAGAAGATCTGAATGAATCTGAAGAGAAAGATCAGGTTTTTTGTTCCTTACAGTCTGAAAAGACTTATAAACAAAAAGCGAGAGCTCAAACTACAGGAACTAGGAGTTATTTTTCTTGTGTTCAGTGTGGAAACAATTTCACTCAAAAAGGAAGCCTTAAAACACATATGATTATTCGCACTGGCGAGAAGCCGTACACATGCAAACAGTGTGGAAAGAGTTTCATTCTAAAAGGACACCTTAACAGACACATGATGATTCACACTGGAGAGAACCCTTTTACTTGCCAACAGTGTGGAAAGAGTTTCACTCTAAAAGGATGCCTTAACAGGCACATGATGATTCACACTGGAGAGAAGCCTTACACATGCAAACAGTGTGGAAAGAGTTTCAATCAAAGAGGAAACCTTGAAGTCCACCAAAAAATTCACACCATGGAGAGCCCTTTTACCTGCCAGTGGTGTGGAAAGAGTTTCAATGAAAAAGGAGCCCTTAACAGGCACATGTTTGTTCATACTGGAGAGAGGCCTCACACATGCAAACAGTGTGGAAAGAGTTTCAGTCAAAAAGGAAGCCTTGACAGGCACATGAAAATTCATAATGGAGAGAAGCCCAACAGATCCCCTATTGTAGAAAGAGCTTCAAACTAAATGTATAGAATGGAACTTTCTAATTAAAATTTTAAAGCATTATGTTTTGTCCGTAGTACACTTTAAGCTCAGTCCAACACAATATAGCTAGTTGACACGGTAATGCATAAAAGAGCAAGGAATAATATGGATGTGTTTACTCTGTCTACAATGTAAAAACTTCACATTTGTATCATGTAGAGATGCTCCGATCAGCATTTTTGGGGCCGATTACCAATCACCAAGATCATGATCTGCCGATTGCCGATCACTGCCGATCACAGAATGGCAGGGAAATGGGAATTTTTGATCTATAATCTAGCAGAGTTTGCACCATTTGTACAAAATGAAACTAACTCTAAATTAACTATATTGAAAAAAAACTCTAGAAATAGGCTACAGTCAAGATCTTGAAGAACCACCAATTTAGGGTTGGAGACGATAGTATCGTGTATCAACAATAGTTAGAGATATCGCCAGTTTCTGATGCCTTCCCTGCTGAAAAAAAAAAACAGCATATGCTGCTTAGGTATGTTTTGGTGCTGGGATGCTGGTTTAAGCTGGTTTATGCTGGTCCTTTGCTGGTTAATGGTGATCCTTTGCTGGTTTATGCTGGTCAAGGACCAGCATTAACCAGCCAAAGAACCAGCATTGGTATTGTAAATGTTCTTTGCTTGTTTCTTTGATATTGTAAATGTTCTTTGCTTGTTATTTGTAGCTGCTTTTTAAGATGATGTAAGGACTATATTATCCAGCATTGCAGTCATTAGGATAAAGGTAATAAAACGTGGTTTAGGCTGAATTAAATATGATATATCAGAATCTGTCTGTATATAGGAAACATAAACATTCACCTCAGTAACATCTATATGCGTTCATTAGAATCACGATGCGATAAAATGGTGCTAAACATACGCACGTGAATTACACGCGCACCGTTTCTCCACATTCTATATGGACTGAACTACAACATGAACTGATGACAACAATCAGACATACAGCAGTAACATTATTGCAATATGACGGGTATAGAAAGATACATTAATTTACATTCAAGCACGCACAATTACCACTCAGAATGAAACCGAAAGTATACTTTAACTTCTCCTGCAAAACTACAGGCAGCGCTCTCTACACGCACAACTTAGTCACATGCCCAATAACAAGACTACCCTTACAAAACTAATAAAGACTTTAGTACTCATGATGCCACTGGTAAGCTCCGCTCTGCTGTTGTTTACCTAGGCGCCGTGCATGCACTTGTGAAAAAGTTGCGAGAGTAATTTACGTCAAGTGATCGCCTTTTTTGATCGGCGCTTTTGGGGTTCGCCGATCAAGCTATTTTTAGCCAAAATCGGCCGATCATGATCGGTTGCCGATCAATCGGAGCATCACTAGTATCATGAATTGAAAGATCTCACAGAAGGTGCAGTTTTTTGGTTAAAGCACAATAAAGGACATTGTTAGCATTTTTAACATCACCTTTTCGGGTTACAACTACAACCCTTGTTCCCTGAGAAAAGGAGACACGAGGACATACAGAGACAGGCTCCTCCCTCCGTCGTCTCCACCTTGGACTCTGTTAATCATTTTCCTCCTGGATGTCCATTCTCCTCCTTCTGTTGTTCCATCAGTGCAAGGATGCGCCTTCCAGAAGGGGGACGATATGCCAGGAATATGGACCTGTTTTTGTTTCTGTGTGCCCTTTTTTGGTTGTGTTCCTTTCCTTTAGTCCAGTTAGTCATTCTATGCACCCGTGTTCCCCAGTTACCCCGTATATTAAAATCAAAGTCTGTGCATTCTGTCTCTGATGGGTCTCTATTTTCCAATACGTCTGTCTTCCCTATTTCCTTGTGTGGGTTACCCTGTGTCTTTGAACTATAATAAACTCTGTTCCTTTGATCCTTGATCAGAAAAATGGTTTTGTTGAATTTAGGCATACAAACAATAAAATTACATCCTATAACAAAGAGATGAATAAAAGCTTCCATCCTAACCATTATATTATGTCCGGGCAGAGGGAAACATACAGGCAGAACATGGTCATGGTAGGGATTCAAAGCAGTGATCTCCTGCACAAGGGCCAGAGTCGATATGGGATGTGTTCTGTGACCACTCACTGACAGAACACCGCATCAACAACCACTATGTTTTATTATTTCACATTTTTTTGACTGAATATTTATACGTTTAGCCCCTCACTGCTGAGTGTCCATTCAGAATGTCCTTAATTGAAAATTATTTAAAATGACTAATGACAGTGAATAGAAGAATCAACTGAAAACATGTCAATATATACTGTATTTAATTACCTAATCTTGAATGGGAATGTGATGCTTCAAAGTGACCTATCGCCTTTGCTCAAAAGTGTATGCTGCAAGAGGGAAGAAGTCTGTAAATTCCTGTTGCTCGAGGATGGTCACTTGTCTGGTGGGTTCTAATTCAAAAGCTCGAAGGTGCTCCCAGTACCAGGAATGAAGACACTTGGCAGCAAATGCAAGCCGGCCACGCACAATGAGGATGAGATTTAGTTCAACAAAGTCTGGAAGTCCACCAGTTGATCCATAAGGCAAGATCATTCCCACTGAGTAAGTGGTGCCATAGCAGGTCACTGTATTGGCCACCTGAATGCACGTTTCTCCAGGAAATATCTTTTGCACCGCTTCCTGTATGGTTTCCTTTAGGACATCCACAGGCACTGTGGACAGATTTGAGACACTGAAGGCTGGTTGGAGTATGTCTGTGCCATGCAAATGGTAAGCCAGCATGAACTGATGTTTTGCTGCCAGAGACAGTAAAATGTTTCGAAAACAGCTGGTATGTCGAACGAGTCGCTTAAAAAAGCTGTTTTGCTTCAAAACGCATCGTCCACAGAGCCACAAGAGGTCCAAAAGCCTTGATAAGTTCTGGATAATGTTCCAAAAAATGATGTTTTTCTCTGGGAAAACCTGAATGTACCTATGCCTGTGCTCTGATATTTTAACATCAAGCTCTCTAAATGTGTCCTCTGTGTGGAATGGAGAAACAACTAGCTCAACAATGTCTTTCAGGTCCATGAGGAGATGCCATGCTGGTTCGCTCTCTGGCACTTTGAATCCAATGATGAGAGGAAGGAGACGCAACAGGCTCCGATTCTCATGAGCATTTCCACCCACACTCTTTCGGGTGGCAAAGTTCAGCGGGACTGGCTGCGGGCTATCAGCTTTGTCAGTCCACTTGTAGGGGAACTGTCTGATCAGATCGTTGAGCTGAAATAAACTGAAATATTTTTTCTTAATCAGAACATTAAGGCACAAAGCCAACTCCAGAGGTACTATTCCTTCAAACAGGTCATGGAGCAGGTCTGGTGGATACCCTGATAATACATGAAAATACTGCAGTTTATTAGTTAAGGCACACTGCCTTTTCACACCAAAGCAGTGAGTTAGAGTGGGAATTTCTGCAGCTGTTTGAACATGAAGTTCTTAATTCTTTTTTCTTAATCTCAGAAAGCTCTCCCAAACAAAACCTGCAAACATGAGATCCAGAAAAACTTTCCACAAAGCCACCAATTGAATGGGCACCTAAATTGTCAGCTACTACACTAATTATTGTGCCTTTGATTTTCTTCAAGCGCAGGAATAAAGAGCCCTTCTTCTTCCAACTGGACAAGGTCTTTTAAGAGTGGCTCAAGTACTGCTTCATAGCCATATTTCTTGACATCCAAAGCCTTGCAAAGTACAGCTAAATAAATTGACTTCAGCTTAGCGCGAAACTGGTGGAATATTTGCCAACACCCAATACACTGCTGTAATCTTGTGCTTTTTGCGGGATGTTCCCAGAGGATTGCACACCTCAAAATTGTCAACGTAGAGAAGGCAAAAAAAGCATTTTCTTTAAAATGTGTTCCGTCATGAAACGACTCGTATCTGCCCTTGTGAGTAGTGTATGAAGAGTTGACAGCCTTCTCCTGGATGTCATTAAGGCATAATATCTGGGAAAATGACTGAAGAATGGGAACATATTGGAACGTTCGACCTTCCTTCTTGTCCAGAATGTATTCAACAGGCTGAACTACATAAAATGTCTTCTATAAGAACTCATGTCTTTTGAAAGTTGTAACTAGAGGACCATCAGCTCTTAAAACTGCGCTAATTGGGTTTGACTCACTCAACTGTTTGACTAAATCAGAGACTACTGAGTCATCAAGCACACAGCTATGTTTTTTTAAGCATGAGTTCACAGTTTTTCTTATGCCAGGACCTGACACCACAGAGGATAAAAACTGGAGTTCAGCTACTAATTCATTAATGCACTTGCTTGGCACATTGTAAATGCTCTCTAATTTCAATAAAAGGTGACCCAACTTCAGTTCAATTTCTTCTTCTTTCAGTTCTTCAGGTTCACACTCTCCTGAACAGTCATTTGCTCTTGAACACTCATATGCCTCGGAAAAATGTGCTTGAGCAACAATATCATCTGCAATATTTGACTGATCTATATGCTTGTGTACAATTTCGGCCCGAAAGTCATTTGAAGAATGTGCTATGTGTTCTCGGGATCTGTGTGATGCAAAGGTTCCAAACACATTTGTATAAAAATCACATTCTTTGAAGACACAGTGCACAGTTTGATTTTTCCTAAGATGAACTGCAAGATGGAAAAAATCCTTCTCAGTTGAAAAACTAGAACTGCAAAGTTCACAACTGAAACAAATCACTTCTGGTGTTGACTTGTTAGTTGGATGTTTCCTTGACAAATGTGATTTGAGGGTATTCTAGGTTTTAAAGGGGCAGGGGCAATCGGCGTGTAAACAGGGAAGAAATTCGCCTTAACCTGTAGTGCCTCAAAAGTTCATTTGTATCAGGGGCAACATAGATACAAATCTTGCAAATCCATCCCATAAGAATAAAAGCAAGAGTTGAGATCCAAGTGCATTCAGACCATGATGGAGGAGGAATGGGGTGCCCTCTTTGGAGGAGGTAAGGGCAGAAGTCAGCTGGGAGTTTCGGTGTGATGCCAAGTTATAGGCATGGGCTCAGCTTCTGTTTTGCACAAATTATACAAGAGCGTATGGAGATCAGTCAAATATTACAGAGGATATTGTAAATCATCATCGTTCCGAGAGTTCAGGACCTTATGACTGTACAGGAAGCTAAGAAATTGAAGGATTCAAAAAAAAAAAACTTAATTTAGACTACCTTTAATCTGGCAATCAGGTAAATCCATCTTTTATTCTGACAGTTTTATCTCGAGAAAATACAGTAATTTGTCTACAGGTAATCAGGAAACTTTGTCTTTTATTCCACATTTTGCACTGGGCTGCCAACACATTTATTAGTGAAAGAGCAGAATCTCTGCCCCCAACATAACTTTTTGTCTGATCTATTAACTAATTGATACAATCTAACATTTGCCCACTTTCCCCACAACAATTGCAATTGTTTTTACATACCTTCATCCAGTGAGCTTGACAAAATCAAATCACCTGGTAAGGATACAATGACATAGTTAGTAACTGACCACTAAAACTGTAAGACTCCAAATGCAGCAGATTTCTAATAAAACAATATGGATGGATATTTCAAATATATTACTATATAAACCAAGTGAATATCCAAGTTTAACATAAACTCAAATTGAAAATATGTAGGAGCATAAGTAGTTATGTGTGTGTGGTTCCAAATTAAGGGAAACGAACAAAGACAGCAACAAACAAACTTCCTGCTCTTATTTCACGGTGAACTAAAAGAAAACTTTTTTTTAAATTTAGAAAATTAGATAAGAGTCTAGAGTCTAAATGCCATTCAAATACATTTTAAATACACAAATATTATCAAATATCAATTAATTAATTTTATTTCACTATTTACAGTGTTTCTAAAGAATTTTTAAATATCAATTTAAGGCAATTTATGACCCTTTTTAAGAGCTGCACAAGTTAAATGAACAGTATGAGCGGGGTTGGACGATGTACGGTAACATATTAAGCCATAAAATGACATGATTTACAATTCAGATACATGTTTTCACAAAAGCAAAAAATCTTATACAATGGCATTTAAAAGGTATAAATCAAGCATATAATGTATTATATTTATTTAAAACATAAATATAACTGTCTTAATTGTTTAAATTTTTAGAAAGCACATTAACTTCTTTCACATTTACAACTCTATGTTTTTGCTGCATAAAAACATTGGTCGATATTTACAATAATCTGACTAAAAACAGCTGAAAATTTGGACATGCAAATTCATGCTATGTCACAAGGGGGCGCTTTAGGAGCGCTGAAATATTACTGTTTTCCTAGTAACGGCTGTAAGCAAAGCAGCATTAACACAGTTTTATCAGACATGAAATGAAAATGCCAACAACACGTTTCTGAGGACAGTCGGTTCCCTTCAGATACATTCATATAAAGACATCCCTGCAGAATTAGTCTTTAAAACGTGCAGTGTCCATATTTATTCAATGACATTATTGCCTCTTTGATTTATCCAGCCCTATCGCGATTCTCGTCTTTCTGTCCCCAAATGTGAGACCTCATAAAATTATAATTAAGCCTCTTTTGATATGGGAAGCTGCTCACTACGTCCGCGCATCCTAGCTTGGTGGCTATTTGAGTCCATATTCCATATATTTGAATGGAAGCGAGCTCGCCTACATCTTTGGCAGCAAACCAGCCGGGTAACGTTACCCAGTTTGTTTCAGCACGCACACCACCTCACATGATATCGCTCAGGTCCTACTCTCAACATATAAATAAATCCACGTAAATTTAAGAAGGAAGACCTGCACTTAACATATTGAAAAATTATCTACAAAAAAAATTGGGCTCGAAAATTTAATACCTCGTTGGATGACGTTTATTTACTTACTGAAATCCTATTTAAACTTATTATTATTAAGTTGGCTTGGGAAAGCCAACTTACTGAAATCCTATTTAAACTTATTATTATGTTGGCTTGGAGAGCCAACATACTGTTATGCTATTTAAACTTATTATGTTGGCTTGGAGAAGCCAACATATTGTTATGCTATTTAAACTTATTATTATGTTGGCTTGGAGAGCCAACATACTGTTATGCTATTTAAACTTATTATTATTATGTTGGCTTGGAGAAGCCAACATATTGTTATGCTATTTAAACTTATTATTATGTTGGCTTGGAGAGCCAACATACTGTTATGCTATTTAAACTTATTATTATTATTATGTTGGCTTGGAGAAGCCAACATATTGTTATGCTATTTAAACTTATTATTATGTTGGCTTGGAGAAGCCAACATATTGTTATGCTATTTAAACTTATTATGTTGGCTTGGAGAAGCCAACATATTGTTATGCTATTTAAACTTATTATTATGTTGGCTTGGAGAAGCCAACATATTGTTATGCTATTTAAACTTCTTATTATTATTATTATTATGTTGGCTTGGAGAAGCCAACATATTGTTATGCTATTTAAACTTATTATTATGTTGGCTTGGAGAGCCAACATACTGTTATGCTATTTAAACTTATTATGTTGGCTTGGAGAGCCAACATACTGTTATGCTATTTAAACTTATTATTATTATTATATGTTATTATTCTTATGGTACACGAATTTACAAACGCTACTCCTCCTAGGGCTTGAATGCCACAAGCCCCAAACTTGGCAGATACCTGGGTCCTGCTCTGAAGTTAGTTGCTATATCTTTTTAGACTGATCAGACTTACAGTTGATTTATTATTAATTTTTGAATATGACACATTTCCCAATGAATTACATGGGCTGAGAAAAAATGCGCCCTCTAACAGTAATACCTCTCGACTGAAGAGGCGGGACTCAAACCTCTCACTTACAGTCACTCTGAAATCGGTGGAAATACAAATAAATATCGCCTTAAAAATTTAATTATTACAGCGATTTAACTCTAAATACCCATTAGAACATATCAACAGTTAAATTCAGTGGTTTGTGAGTAGTTCTTGTAAAAGAAAAGCTCGCACCCTTCAGCGCTTATACAAGCCGTCAGCACTAGGCTACTCTCTCTGTGCATGTGCTCACAAACAACATAAATTGCACGAATTAGAACGCCTTTAAAATAAATATATTTCAGCGATTTGTTTGTAAATACTCATTAGAACACATCAACAAATCAGCCTTTTGTGATCTGTTTTATTTCAAAGTTAAAGCACTGTCTTCAGCAAATGTGTTACACAGACGAGCTTTCACGGCTCGGAACTAACTTACCCGACTGAGAATAATACATGACTGAACGTCTTTTAAAAGCATTTAAATAAAAACACTCCAGCGATCCAACACAATAAATATACAAGAATATTTTAAAGAACTACATTAGCTGCAAATGAGCTATTCAATAGGTTTCACTAACGAACATGTTACCGAGCTGTGACCTATACTTTCACTTTGACTTCGGTGGAAAATGCATATAAATAACGCCTTTAAAATTACAATATTCCAGCCATTTAATTGTAAATACCCATTAGAACACATCAAGACCTGAATTCAGCTGTTTGAGTGAATTTATTGAAACCCACCGCGTACAGATTGCTTTCAACGAGTATACATGGAGACGAACGACATAATTTGCACGAATTAGAACGCCTTTAAAATTACAATATTGCAGCGATTTAATTCAGTCCACCCATTAGAAAATATCAACAGCTAAATGCAGTTGTTTGTGAGCATTTTGTTTTCATACAGAGAGCGCTGCGTTCAGCTGTGTGTTAGACATGAGCTCCGAGATGTCCGACTGACAATTATACATGACTGCACGTCTTTTAAAGGCATTTAAATAAAAACACTCCAGCGATTCAACACAATAAATATAGAAGAATATTTTAAAGACCTACATTGGGTGCAAATGACTTTTTTCATAGGCTTAACTAACTAACATTGGATGCACTGCTCAGTCTTCGTCTGCATCATCAAACACATCATTTGCACGTCTTTTAAAGATATTTAAATACAAACACTCCAGCGATTAAACACAATAATAGTAGAGTAATATATTACACAGCTTAAATGCTTGCTTATTTCTGCTTTTAGGCTCAACCGCACAGCAAGCGTCGTGGGTTTCAAGCACAGGCTGCAAACTTGTTGTATGGCAAGCCGTTTTAACGTAAAATCCACACACGATCCTCTATGTTTTAGCCTAAAATATACTAAGCATTTCTTGTCGTACTGCCATTTTTACTAGCAACAATTCAATCAGAGAGCTCTAAGTGTTCTGGGCTGGCCCTTTTGCCCCAAGGCTGCCCAATTTTGCTCTACAAGCCAACATTTAAAGTTTGTCATCGAACTTTAGCTTCTAGTTATTATTATTATTATTATATGTTATTATTCTTATGGTACACGAATTTACAAACGCTACTCCTCCTAGGGCTTGAATGCCACAAGCCCCAAACTTGGCAGATACCTGGGTCCTGCTCTGAAGTTAGTTGCTATATCTTTTTAGACTGATCAGACTTACAGTTGATTTATTATTAATTTTTGAATATGACACATTTCCCAATGAATTACATGGGCTGAGAAAAAATGCGCCCTCTAACAGTAATACCTCTCGACTGAAGAGGCGGGACTCAAACCTCTCACTTACAGTCACTCTGAAATCGGTGGAAATACAAATAAATATCGCCTTAAAAATTTAATTATTACAGCGATTTAACTCTAAATACCCATTAGAACATATCAACAGTTAAATTCAGTGGTTTTATAGTTCTTGTAAAAGAAAAGCTCGCACCCTTCAGCGCTTATACAAGCCGTCAGCACTAGGCTACACTCTCTGTGCATGTGCTCACAAACAACATAAATTGCACGAATTAGAACGCCTTTAAAATAAATATATTTCAGCGATTTGTTTGTAAATACTCATTAGAACACATCAACAAATCAGCCTTTTGTGATCTGTTTTATTTCAAAGTTAAAGCACTGTCTTCAGCAAATGTGTTACACAGACGAGCTTTCACGGCTCGGAGCTAACTTACCCGACTCAGAATAATACATGACTGAACGTCTTTTAAAAGCATTTAAATAAAAACACTCCAGCGATCCAACACAATAAATATACAAGAATATTTTAAAGAACTACATTAGCTGCAAATGAGCTATTCAATAGGTTTCACTAACGATCATGTTACCGAGCTGTGACCTATACTTTCACTTTGACTTCGGTGGAAAATGCATATAAATAACGCCTTTAAAATTACAATATTCCAGCCATTTAATTGTAAATACCCATTAGAACACATCAAGACCTGAATTCAGCTGTTTGAGTGAATTTATTGAAACCCCTAAGCATTTCCTTCACCGCGTACAGATTGCTTTCAACGAGTATACATGGAGACGAACGACATAATTTGCACGAATTAGAACGCCTTTAAAATTACAATATTGCAGCGATTTAATTCAGTCCACCCATTAGAAAATATCAACAGCTAAATGCAGTTGTTTGTGAGCATTTTGTTTTCATACAGAGAGCGCTGCGTTCAGCTGTGTGTTAGACATGAGCTCCGAGATGTCCGACTGACAATTATACATGACTGCACGTCTTTTAAAGGCATTTAAATACAAACACTCCAGCGATTGCACACAATAAATATAGAAGAATATTTTAAAGACCTACATTGGGTGCAAATGACTTTTTTCATAGGCTTAACTAACTAACATTGGATGCACTGCTCAGTCTTCGTCTGCATCATCAAACACATCATTTGCACGTCTTTTAAAGGTATTTAAATACAAACACTCCAGCGATTAAACACAATAATAGTAGAGTAATATAATACACAGCTTAAATGCTTGCTTATTTCTGCTTTTAGGCTCAACCGCACAGCAACGCGTCGTGGGTTTCAAGCACGCGCTGCAAACTTGTTGTATGGCAAGCCGTTTTAACGTAAAATCCACACACGATCCTCTATGTTTTAGCCTAAAATATACTAAGCATTTCTTGTCGTACTGCCATTTTTACTAGCAACAATTCAATCAGAGAGCTCTAAGTGTTCTGGGCTGGCCCTTTTGCCCCAAGGCTGCCCAATTTGGCTCTCCAAGCCAACATTTAAAGTTTGTCATCGAACTTTAGCTTCTAGTTATTATTATTATTATTAAAATTCTTCTGAGACTAAAATTCTATACGCTACTCCTCCTAGAGCTTTAAGGCTACAAGCCCCAAACTTGGCAGAGACCTGGGCCCTTGTCCCGAAAGTGTTGCTATATCTATTTGGACTGATCAGATTTACAGTTGATTTATTATTAATTTTTTTACATTAAAAATTCCTAAAATTTCGCCCTCTAATGGAGCAATACCTCTCCACTGAATGGAACTCTCCACTGAATGGAAATATGTCCCATAGATTTGAATGGGCTGAGAAAAAAAGCGCCCTCTAAAGGAGTAATTCCTCTCTACTCAACAGGAGATCGCTGAGCTCTGACCAACTTCCACTTTGACTTCGATGGAAAATGCAAATAAATAACGCCTTTAAAATTAAAATATTCCAGCGATTTAATTGTAAATACCCATTAGAACACATCAAGACCTGAATTCAGCTATTTGAGCTAATTTATTCAAAACTCTAAGCATTCCTTCACCGTGTACAGCTTCAGCACGAACTCTCTCTGTATGTGCTCATAAACAACATAACTTGCACGAATTAGAACGCCTTTAAAATTAATATATTTCAGCGATTTATTTGTAAATACCCATTAGAACACATCAACAAATCAGCCTTTTGTGATCTGTTTTATTTCAAAGTTAAAGCACTGTCTTCAGCAAATGTGTTATACAGACGAGCTTTCAGGCTCGGAGCTAACTTACCCGACTGAGAATTATGACTGCACGTCTTTTAAAAGCATTTAAATAAAAACACTCCAGCGATCCAACACAATAAATATACAAGAATATTTTAAAGAACTACATTAGCTGCAAATGAGCTTTTCAGTTTCACTAACGACCATGTTACCGAGCTGTGACTTACTTTCACTTTGAACTCGGTGGAAAATGCATATAAATAATGCCTTTAAAATGACAGTATTCCAGCCATTTAATTGTAAATACCCATTAGAACACATCAAGACCTGAATTCAGCTGTTTAAGCGAATTTATTGAAAACCCTAAGCATTTCCTTCACCGCGTACAGATTGCTTTCAACGAGTATACATGGAGACGAACGACATAATTTGCACGAATTAGAACGCCTTTAAAATTACAATATTGCAGCGATTTAATTTAGTCCACCCATTAGAAAATATCAACAGCTAAATGCAGTTGTTTGTGAGCATTTTGTTTTCATACAGAGAGCGCTGCGTTCAGCAGTGTGTTAGACATGAGCTCCGAGATGTCCGACTGAGAATTATACATGACTGCACGTCTTTTAAAGGCATTTAAATAAAAACACTCCAGCGATTCAACACAATAAATGTAGAATAATATTTTAAAGACCTGCATTGGGTGCAAATTACTTTTTTCATAGGCTTAACTAACTAACATGAGATGCACTGCTCAGTCTTCATCTTCATCATCAAAGACATCATTTGCACGTCTTTTAAAGGTATTTAAATACAAACACTCCAGCGATTAAACACAATAATTGTAGAGTAATATATTACACAGCTTAAATGCTTTAATGCTTTTAGGCTCAACCGCACAGCAACGCTTTCAAGCACGCGCTGCACACTTGTTGTATGGCAAGCCGTTTTAACCTAAAATACACATAAATCCACTATGGCAAGCTGTTTTAACCTAAAATATACTACGCATTACTTATCGTAATAGCATTTTTACTAGTAACAATTCAATCAGAGAGCTCTAAGTGTTCTGGGCTGGACCTTTTGCCCGAAGGCTGCCCGGTTTGCTTCTCCAAGCCAACATTTAAAGTTTGTCATCGAACTTTAGCTTCTAGTTATTATTATTATGTTGGCTTGGAGAGCCAACATACTGTTATGCTATTTAAACTTATTATTATTATTATTATATGTTATTATTCTTATGGTACACGAATTTACAAACGCTACTCCTCCTAGGGCTTGAATGCCACAAGCCCCAAACTTGGCAGATACCTGGGTCCTGCTCTAAAGTTAGTTGCTATATCTTTTTAGACTGATCAGACTTACAGTTGATTTATTATTAATTTTTGAATATGACACATTTCCCAATGAATTACATGGGCTGAGAAAAAATGCGCCCTCTAATAGTAATACCTCTCGACTGAAGAGGCGGGACTCAAACCTCTCACTTACAGTCACTCTGAAATCGGTGGAAATACAAATAAATATCGCCTTAAAAATTTAATTATTACAGCGATTTAACTCTAAATACCCATTAGAACATATCAACAGTTAAATTCAGTGGTTTTATAGTTCTTGTAAAAGAAAAGCTGGCACCCTTCAGCGCTTATACAAGCCGTCAGCACTAGGCTACTCTCTCTGTGCATGTGCTCACAAACAACATAAATTGCACGAATTAGAACGCCTTTAAAATAAATATATTTCAGCGATTTGTTTGTAAATACTCATTAGAACACATCAACAAATCAGCCTTTTGTGATCTGTTTTATTTCAAAGTTAAAGCACTGTCTTCAGCAAATGTGTTACACAGACGAGCTTTCACGGCTCGGAGCTAACTTACCCGACTGAGAATAATACATGACTGAACGTCTTTTAAAAGCATTTAAATAAAAACACTCCAGCGATCCAACACAATAAATATACAAGAATATTTTAAAGAACTACATTAGCTGCAAATGAGCTATTCAATAGGTTTCACTAACGATCATGTTACCGAGCTGTGACCTATACTTTCACTTTGACTTCGGTGGAAAATGCATATAAATAACGCCTTTAAAATTACAATATTCCAGCCATTTAATTGTAAATACCCATTAGAACACATCAAGACCTGAATTCAGCTGTTTGAGTGAATTTATTGAAACCCCTAAGCATTTCCTTCACCGCGTACAGATTGCTTTCAACGAGTTTACATGGAGACGAACGACATAATTTGCACGAATTAGAACGCCTTTAAAATTACAATATTGCAGCGATTTAATTCAGTCCACCCATTAGAAAATATCAACAGCTAAATGCAGTTGTTTGTGAGCATTTTGTTTTCATACAGAGAGCGCTGCGTTCAGCTGTGTGTTAGACATGAGCTCCGAGATGTCTGACTGACAATTATACATGACTGCACGTCTTTTAAAGGCATTTAAATACAAACACTCCAGCGATTGCACACAATAAATATAGAAGAATATTTTAAAGACCTACATTGGGTGCAAATGACTTTTTTTCATAGGCTTAACTAACATTGGATGCACTGCTCAGTCTTCGTCTGCATCATCAAACACATCATTTGCACGTCTTTTAAAGGTATTTAAATACAAACACTCCAGCGATTAAACACAATAATAGTAGAGTAATATATTACACAGCTTAAATACTTGCTTATTAATGCTTTTAGGCTCAACCGCACAGCAACGCGTCGTGGGTTTCAAGCATGCGCTGCAAACTTGTTGTATGGCAAGCCGTTTTAACGTAAAATCCACACACGATGCTCTATGTTTTCGCCTAAAATATACTAAGCATTTCTTGTCGTACTGCCATTTTTACTAGCAACAATTCAATCAGAGAGCTCTAAGTGTTCTGGGCTGGCCCTTTTGCCCCAAGGCTGCCCAATTTGGCTCTCCAAGCCAACATTTAAAGTTTGTCATCGAACTTTAGCTTCTAGTTATGTTGGCTTGGAGAAGCCAACATATTGTTATGCTATTTAAACTTATTATTATTCAACCTTCTTCTGAGACTAATTTTCTATACGCTACTCCTCCTAGAGCTTTAAGGCTACAAGCCCCAAACTCGGCTGAGCCCTGGGCCCTGGTCACCAAAGTGTTGCTATATCTTTTTGGAATGATCAGACTTACAGTTGATTTAATATTAATTTTTTTACATGAAAAATTTCTATAGGATTTCAATGGGCTGAGAAAAAATGCGCCATCTAGAGGCGCAATACCTCTCCACTGAAGAGGCGGGACTCAAGCCTCTTGCTTACAGTCACTCTGAAATCGGTGGAAATACAAATAAATACGGCTTTTTAAAATGTAAATATTACAGCGATTTAACTCTAAATACCCATTAGAACACATCAACAGCTTAATTCAGTGGTTTGTGAGCAGTTCTTGTAAAAGAAAAGCTTGCACCCTTCAGCGAGTACAAGCCGTCAGCACGAACTCTCTCTGTATGTGCTCATAAACAACATAAATTGCACGAATTAGAGTGCCTTTAAAATTTATATATTTCAGCGATTTATTTGTAAATACCCATTAGAACACATCAACAAATCAGCCTTTTGTGATCTGTTTTATTTCAAAGTTAAGTTAGCTCCGAACCGTGAAGCTCATCTGTATAACACACATTTGCTGAAGACTGCTTTAACGTTACCCGACTGAGAATTATACATGACTGCACGTCTTTTAAAAGCATTTAAATAAAAACACTCCAGCGATCCAACACAATAAATATACAAGAATATTTTAAAGAACAACATTAGCTGCAAATGAGCTATTCAATAGGTTTCACTAACGAACATGTTCCCAAGCTGTGACCCACACTTTCACTTTGACTTCGGTGGAAAATGCATATAAATAACGCCTTTAAAATTACAATATTCCAGTCATTTAATTTTAAATACCCATTAGAACACATCAAGACCTGAATTCAGCTGTTTGAGCGAATTTATTCAAAACCCTAAGCATTTCCTTCACCGCGTACAGATTGCTTTCAACGAGTATAATGGAGACGAACGATATCATTTGGACGAATTAGAACGCCTTTAAAATTACAATATTGCAGCGATTTAATTCATTCCACCCATTAGAAAATATCAACAGCTAAATGTAGTTGTTTGTGAGTATTTTTTTTCCATACAGAGAGCGCTGTGTTCAGCAGTGTAGACATGAGCTCCGAGATGTCTGTCTGAGAATTATACATGACTGCACGTCTTTTAAAGGCATGTAAATACAAACACTCCAGCGATTGCACACAATAAATATAGAAGAATATTTTAAAGACCTGCATTGGGTGCAAATGACTTTTTTCATAGGCTTAACTAACTAACAGGAGATGCACGGCTGCATTTATGTGTCTGTTAACAAAGACATCATTTGCACGTCTTTTAAAGGTATTTAAATTCAAACACTCCAGCGATTAAACACAATAATAGTAGAGTAATATACTACACAGCTTAAATGCTTGCTTATTTCTGCTTTTAGGCTCAACTGCACAGCAAGGCGTCGTGGCTTTCAAGCACCCGCTGCACACTTGTTGTATGGCAAGCCGGATTAACCTAAAATACACATAAATCCTCTATGGCAAGCTGTTTAGCCTAAAATATACTAAGCATTACTTATCGTAATAGCATTTTTACTAGCAACAATTCAATCAGAGAGCTCTAAGTGTTCTGGGCTGGCCCTTTTGCACGAAGGCTGCCCGGTTTGCTTCTCCAAGCCAACATTTAAAGTTTGTCATCGAACTTTATCTTCTAGTTATGTTGGCTTGGAGAAGCCAACATATTGTTATGCTATTTAAACTTATTATTAAGTTGGCTTGAGAAAGCCAACTTATTGATATTCTATTTAAACTTATTATTTTTCTTCCTCTTCTTCTTCTTCTGAGACTAAATTTCTGACTGCTACTCCTCCTAGAGCTTTAACTCTACAAACTCCAAACTCAGCCCAGATCTTAAAACTGTTCTAACTCGAGTTGCTATATCTTTTCTAACTGATCGGACTTACGGTTTTCCTAAAAATGCCGATTAAAATTGGGGAAAAATCTCATTGACTTACATTGACGGAATGTTCAAATGAGCCAAGACTTTTCAAACTCCAACTGTCAAAATTCAAATTTAAACTGCCAGAATCCTTTGAGACTCAATCAGGCTTCCCTTCTATGAACTATACTTCTAATCCATTCAAACTCATCTATCTATCTATCTATCTATAAATCTATCTATCTATAAATCTATCTATCTATAAATCTGTCTATCTATTAATCTGTCTGTCTATCTATCTATCTATCTATCTATCTATCTATCTATCTATCTATCTATCTATCTATCTATCTATCTATCTATAAATCTATCCATCTATGAATCTATCCATCTATGAATCTGTCTATCTATAAATCTATCCATCTATGAATCTGTCTATCTATAAAACTATCCATCTATTAATCTGTCTATCTATAAATCTATCCATCTATTAATCTGTCTATCTATAAATCTATCCATCTATTAATCTGTCTATCTATAAATCTATCCATCTATTAATCTGTCTATCTATAAATCTATCCATCTATTAATCTGTCTATCTATTAATCTATCCATCTATTAATCTGTCTATCTATTAATCTATCCATCTATTAATCTGTCTATTAATCTGTCTATCTATAAATCTATATTTATAAATCTGTCTATCTATAAATCTATATCTATTAATCTGTCCATCTATAAATCTATATATCTATAAATCTATCTATCTATCTATCTATTAATCTGTTTATCTATAAATCTATCTATTAATATGTCTATCTCTCCATCTAACTCATGCTAACAATATGCTAATCATGCAAAAATCATGCTGGTGACTTGCTAGTAATGCTAAAATCATGCTAGCGACTTTGCTAGTCATGCTAAAATAATGCAAGCGACTTGCTAGTCATGCTAAAATCATGCTAGCGACTTGCTAATCATGTTAAAATCATGCTAGCGACTTGCTAGTCTTGCTAAAATCATGTTAGCGACTTGCTAGTAATGCTAAAATCATGCTAGTGACTTGCTAGTAATGCTAAAATCATGCTAGCGACTTTGCTAGTCAGGCTAAAATCATGCTAGCGACTTTGTAGTCATGCTAAAATCATGCTAGCGACTTGCTAATCATGTTAAAATCATGCTAGCGACTTGCTAGTCTTGCTAAAATCATGTTAGCGACTTGCTAGTCATGCTAAAATCATGCCAACAACATGCTAGTAACCACCCTGGGTAACCTAGTAACCGCATAGCAACACCTTAGCAACCACCCTGGGTACCTTAGCAACCACATAGCAACACCTTAGCAACCACCATGGGTACCTTAGCAACCACATAGCAACACCTTAGCAACCACCCCAGGTACCCTAGCAACCGCATAGCAACACCTTAGCAACCACCCCGGGTACCCTAGCAACCGCATAGCAACACCTTAGCAACCACATAGCAACACCTTAGCAACCACCCCGTGTACCTTAGCAACCGCATAGCAACACCTTAGCAACCACCCCGGGTACCTTAGCAACCGAATAGCAACACCTTAGCAGCCACCCCAGGTACCCTAGCAACCACATAGCAACACCTTAGCAACCACCCTGGGTACCTTAGCAACCGCATAGCAACACCTTAGCAACCACCATGGGTAACTTAGCAACTACATAGCAACACCTTAGCAACCACCCCAGGTACCCTAGCAACCGCATAGCAACACCTTAGCAACCACCCCAGGTACCCTAGCAACCGCATAGCAACACCTTAGCAACCACCCCGGGTACCCTAGCAACCGCATAGCAACACCTTAGCAACCACATAGCAACACCTTAGCAACCACCCCGGGTACCTTAGCAACCACATAGCAACACCTTAGCAACAGCATAGCAACACCTTAGCAACCACATAGCAACACCTTAGCAACCACCCGGGTACCTTAGCAACCACATAGCAACACCTTAGCAACCGCATAGCAACACCTTAGCAACCACCCCGGGTACCTTAGCAACCGAATAGCAACACCCTAGCAACCACCCCAGACACCATATCTATCTATCTATCTATCTATCTATCTATCTATCTATCTATCTATCTATCTATCTATCTATCTATCTATCTTTAAAACTGCTAAAAACTTTAAACTATTTCAGACTGAAAACCATCAAACTTAAAACTTTTTAAACTTTTACTACTTTTTAAAGCTTTCAAAACTTCTTTAAATTTTAAGGCAAAGCTTTCTCAAGCCAACTTAAAGTTTGTCTCGACGAACTTTTTTATCTAGTTATTATTAAACTTCTTCTGAGACTAAAATTCTATACGCTACTCCTCCTAGAGCTTTAAGGCTACAAGCCCCAAACTCGGCGGAGCCCTGGGCCCTGGTCACCAAAGTGTTGCTATATCTTTTTGGAATGATCAGACTTACAGTTGATTTAATATTAATTTTTTTACATGAAAAATTTCTATGGGATTTCAATGGGCTGAGAAAAAATGCGCCATCTAAAGGCGCAATACCTCTCCACTGAAGAGGCGGGACTCAAACCTCTTGCTTACAGTCACTCTGAAATCGGTGGAAATACAAATAAATACCGCTTTTTAAAATTTAAATATTACAGCGATTTAACTCTAAATACCCATTAGAACACATCAACAGCTAAATTCAGTGGTTTGAGAGCAGTTCTTGTAAAAGGAAAGCTTGCACCCTTCAGCGAGTATACAAGCCGTCAGCACAAACTCTCTCTGTATGTGCTGATAAACAAAATAATTTGCACGAATTAGAACGCCTTTAAAATTAATATATTTCAGCGATTTATTTGTAAATACCCATTAGAACACATCAACAAATCAGCCTTTTGTGATCTGTTTTATTTCAAAGTTAACTTAGCTCCGAGCCGTGAAGCTCCTCTGTATAACACACATTTGCTGAAGACAGTGCTTTAACGTTACCCGACTGAGAATTAGACTGCACGTCTTTTAAAAGCATTTAAATAAAAACACTCCAGCGATCCAACACAATAAATATAAAATAATATTTTAAAGAACTACATTAGCTGCAAATGAGCTATTCAATAGGTTTCACTAACGAACATGTTACCAAGCTGTGACCCACACTTTCACTTTGACTTCGGTGGAAAATGCATATAAATAACGCCTTTAAAATTACAATATTCCAGCCATTTAATTTTAAATACCCATTAGAACACATCAAGACCTGAATTCAGCTGTTTGAGCGAATTTATTCAAAACCCTAAGCATTTCCTTCACCGCGTACAGATTGCTTTCAACGAGTATACATGGAGACGAACGACATAATTTGCACGAATTAGAACGCCTTTAAAATTACAATATTGCAGCGATTTAATTCATTCCACCCATTAGAAAATATCAACAGCTAAATGCAGTTGTTTGTGAGTTTTTTTTTTTTCATACAGAGAGCGCTGTGTTCAGCAGTGTAGACATGAGCTCCGAGATGTCCGTCTGAGAATTATACATGACTGAACGTCTTTTAAAGGCATGTAAATACAAACACTCCAGCGATTGCACACAATAAATATAGAAGAATATTTTAAAGACCTGCATTGGGTGCAAATGACTTTTTTCATAGGCTTAACTAACTAACAGGAGATGCACGGCTGCATTTATGTGTCTGTTAACAAAGACATCATTTGCACGTCTTTTAAAGGTATTTTAATACAAACACTCCAGCGATTCCACACAATAAATATAGAAGAATATTTTAAAGACCTACATTGAGTGCAAATGACTTTTTTCACAGGCTTAACTAACTAACATTGAATGCACTGCTCAGTCTTCGTCTGCATCAAAGACATCATTTGCACGTCTTTTAAATGTATTTAAATACAAACACTCCAGCGATTAAACACAATAATAGTAGAGTAATATATTACACAGCTTAAATGCTTGCTTATTTCTGCTTTTAGGCTCAACCGCACAGCAACGCGTCGTGGCTTTCAAGCACCCGCTGCACACTTGATGTATGGCAAGGCGTTTTAACCTAAAATACACATAAATCCTCTATGGCAAACTGTTTTAGCCTAAAATATACTAAGTATTACTTTTCGTGATAGCATTTTTACTAGCAACAATTCAATCAGAGAGCTCTAAGTGTTCTGGGCTGGCCCTTTTGCCCGAAGGCTGCCCGGTTTGCTTCTCCAAGCCAACATTTAAAGTTTGTCATCAAACTTTAGCTTCTAGTTATGTTGGCTTGGAGAAGCCAACATATTGTTATGCTATTTAAACTTATTATTATGTTGGCTTGGAGAGCCAACATATTGTTATGCTATTTAAACTTATTATTATTATTATTATGTTGGCTTGGAGAGCCAACATATTGTTATGCTATTTAAACTTATTATTATTATTATTAAAATTCTTCTGAGACTAAAATTCTATACGCTACTCCTCCTAGAGCTTTAAGGCTACAAGCCCCAAACTCGGCGGAGCCCTGGGCCCTGGTCACCAAAGTGTTGCTATATCTTTTTGGAATGATCAGACTTACAGTTGATTTAATATTAATTTTTTTACATGAAAAATTTCTATAGGATTTCAATGGGCTGAGAAAAAATGCGCCATCTAGAGGCGCAATACCTCTCCACTGAAGAGGCGGGACTCAAACCTCTTACTTACAGTCACTCTGAAATCGGTGGAAATACAAATAAATACCGCTTTAAAAATTTTAATATTACAGCGATTTAACTCTTAATACCCATTAGAACACATCAACAGCTACATTCAGCTGTGAGCTGTTTTGTATAAAAGTTAAACCGCTGTCTTTACAGAGTGTGTTACAGATGAGCTTCACATCTCCGTCTGAGAATTATACATGACTGCACGTCTTTTAAAAGCATTTAAATAAAAACACTCCAGCGATCCAACACAATAAATATAGAAGAATATTTTAAAGAGCTACATTGGGTGTAAATGAGCTATTTCAAACGTTTTACTAACGAACATGAGATGTATGGCTGCATTATCAGTCTGTCAACAAATATATCATTTGCACGTCTTTTAAAGGCATTTAAATAAAAACACTCCAGCGATTGCACACGATAAATATAGAAGAATATTTTAAAAAGCTGCATTGAATGCAAATGACCTGTTTCAAAGGTTTTTAATAACGAACATGAGATGTACGGCTGCATCCGTCTGTGTCAACAAAGAATTCATTGGCACGTCTTTTAAAGGCATTTAAATAAAACATTCCAGCGATTGCACACAATAAATATAGAAGAATATTTTAAAGAGCCGCATTGAATGCAAATGACCTGTTTCAAAGGTTTTTAATAACGAACATGAGATGTACGGCTGCATCCGTCTGTGTCAACAAAGAATTCATTTGCACGTCTTTTAAAGGTAATCAAATAAAAACATTCCAGCGATTGCACACAATAAATATAGAAGACTATTTTAAAGAGCTGCATTGAGTGTAAAGGAGCTATTTCAAACGTTTCACTAACGAACATGAGATGCACGGCTGCATATATGTGTCTGTTAACAAAGACATCATTTGCACGACTTTTAAAGGTATTTTAATATAAACACTCCAGCGATTCAACACAATAATAGTACAATCATATAATAAAAAGGTTAAATGCTTGCTTATTTCTGCTTTTCGCCTCAACCGCACAGCAACGCGTCGTGGCTTTGAAGCAAGCGCTGCACGAATCTCGTCTGGCAAGCCGTTTTAACCTAAAATACACATATTAATCCACTATGGCAAGCTGTTCAATTACAGAGCTCTAAGTGTTCTGGGCTGGCCCTTTTGCCCCAAGGCTGCCCAATTTGGCTCTCCAAGCCAACATTTAAAGTTTGTCATCGAACTTTAGCTTCTAGTTATGTTGGCTTGGAGAGCCAACATATTGTTATGCTATTTAAACTTATTATTATTATTATTATTATTAAAATTCTTCTGAGACTAAAATTCTATACGCTACTCCTCCTAGAGCTTTAAGCCTACAAGCCCCAAACTCGGCGGAGCCCTGGGCCCTGGTCACGAAAGTGTTGCTATATCTTTTTGGAATGATCAGACTTACAGTTGATTTAATATTAATTTTTTTATATTAAAAATTCCTAAAATTTCGCCCTCTAATGGAGCAATACCTCTCCACTGAATGGAAATATGTCCCATAGAATTGAATGGGCTGAGAAAAAGGCGCCCTCTAAAGGAGTAAATCCTCTCTACTCAACAGGAGATCGCTGAGCTCTGACCTACTTTCACTTTGACTTAGGTGGAAAATGCAAATAAATAACGCCTTTAAAATTAAAATATTCCAGCGATTTAATTGTAAATACCCATTAGAACACACCAAGACCTGAATTCAGCTATTTGAGCTAATTTATTCAAAACTCTAAGCATTTCCTTCACCGTGTACAGCTTCAGCACGTACTCTCTCTGTATATCTGCTCACAAACGACCTAATTTGCTCGAATTAGAACGCCTTTAAAATTAAAATATTACAGCGATTTAACTCTAAATACCCATTACAACACATCAACAGCTAAATCAGTTTGTGATCTGTTTTATTTCAAAGTTGAAGCAGTGTCTTCAGCAAATGTGTTACACAGACAAGATTCACGGCTCGGAGCTAACTTACGTTACCCGACTGAGAATTATACATGACTGCACGTCTTTTAAAAGCATTTAAATAAAAACACTCCAGCGATTGTACACAATAAATATAGAAGAATATTTTAAAGAGCTACATTGGGTGTAAATTAGCTATTTCAAACGTTTTACTAACGAACATGAGATGTACGGCTGCATTATCAGTCTGTCAACAAATACATAATTTGCACGTCTTTTAAAGGCATTTAAATAAAAACACTCCAGCGATTGCACACAATAAATATAGAAGAATATTTTAAAGAGCCGCATTGAATGCAAATGACCTGTTTCAAAGGTTTTTAATAACGAACATGAGATGCACGGCTGCATCCGTCTGTGTCAACAAAGAATTCATTTGCACGTCTTTTAAAGGTAATCAAATAAAAACATTCCAGCGATTGCACACAATAAATATAGAAGAATATTTTAAAGAGCTGCATTGAGTGTAAATGAGCTATTTCAAACGTTTCACTAACGAACATGAGATGCACGGCTGCATTTATGTGTCTGTTAACAAAGACATCATTTGCACGACTTTTAAAGGTATTTTAATACAAACACTCCAGCGATTCAACACAATAATAGTACAGTCATATAATAAAAAGGTTAAATGCTTGCTTATTTCTGCTTTTCGCCTCAACCGCACAGCAACGCGTCGTGGCTTTGAAGCAGGCGCTGCACGAATCTTAAGATATGGCAAGCCGTTTTAACCTAAAATACACATATTAATCCACTATGGCAAGCTGTTTTAGCCTAAAATATACTAAGCATTACTTATCGTAATAGCATTTTTACTAGCAACAATTCAATTACAGAGCTCTAAGTGTTCTGGGCTGGCCCTTTTGCCCCAAGGCTGCCCAATTTGGCTCTCCAAGCCAACATTTAAAGTTTGTCATCGAACTTTAGCTTCTAGTTATTATTAAACTTCTTCTGAGACTAAAATTCTATACGCTACTCCTCCTAGAGCTTTAAGGCTACAAGCCCCAAACTCGGCGGAGCCCTGGGCCCTGGTCACCAAAGTGTTGCTATATCTTTTTGGAATGATCAGACTTACAGTTGATTTAATATTAATTTTTTTACATGAAAAATTTCTATGGGATTTCAATGGGCTGAGAAAAAATGCGCCATCTAAAGGCGCAATACCTCTCCACTGAAGAGGCGGGACTCAAACCTCTTGCTTACAGTCACTCTGAAATCGGTGGAAATACAAATAAATACCGCCTTAAAAATTCTAATATTACAGCGATTTAACTCTAAATACCCATTAGAACATATCAACAGCTAAATTCAGTGGTTTGTGAGTAGTTCTTGTAAAAGAAAAGCTCGCACCCTTCAGCGCTTGTACAAGCCGTCAGCACTAGTCTTCTCTCTCTCTCGACATGTGCTCACAAACAACATAAATTGCACGAATTAGAACGCCTTTAAAATAAATATATTTCAGCGATTTGTTTGTAAATACCCATTAGAACACATCAACAAATCAGCCTTTTGTGATCTGTTTTATTTCAAAGTTAAAACATTGTCTTCAGCAAATGTGTTATACAGACGAGCTTTCACGGCTCGGAGCTAACTTACCCGACTGAGAATTATGACTGCACGTCTTTTAAAAGCATTTAAATAAAAACACTCCAGCGATCCAACACAATAAATATACAAGAATATTTTAAAGAACTACCTTAGCTGCAAATGAGCTTTTCAGTTTCACAAACGAACATGTTACCGAGCTGAGACTTACTTTCACTTTGATTTCGGTGGAAAATGCATATAAATAACGCCTTTAAAATTACAATATTCCAGCCATTTAATTGTAAATACCCATTAGAACACATCAAGACCTGAATTCAGCTGTTTGAGCGAATTTATTGAAACCCCTAAGCATTTCCTTCACCGCGTACAGATTGCTTTCAACGAGTTTACATGGATACGAACGACAAAATTTGCACAAATTTGACCGCCTTTAAAATTACATTATTGCAGCGATTTCAGTCAACCCATTAGAAAATATCAACAGCTAAATGCAGTTGTTTGTGACTATTTTTTTTTCATACAGAAAGCGCTGCATTCAGCAGTGTGTTAGACATGAGCTCCGAGATGTCCGACTGAGAATTATACATGACTGCACGTCTTTTAAAGGCATTTAAATAAAAACACTCCAGCGATTCAACACAATAAATATAGAAGAATTTTTTAAAGACCTGCATTGGGTGCAAATGACGTTTTTCATAGGCTTAACTAACATGAGGTGCACGGCTGCATTTATGTGTCTGTTAACAAAGACATCATTTGCACGTCTTTTAAAGGTATTTTAATACAAACACTCCAGCGATTAAACACAATAATTGTAGAGTAATATATTACACAGCTTAAATGCTTGCTTATTAATGCTTTTAGGCTCAACCGCACAGCAACGCTTTCAAGCACGCGCTGCACACTTGTTGTATGGCAAGCCGTTTTAACCTAAAATACACATAAATCCACTATGGCAAGCTGTTTTAACCTAAAATATACTAAGCATTACTTATCGTAATAGCATTTTTACTAGCAACAATTCAATCAGAGAGCTCTAAGTGTTCTGGGCTGGACCTTTTGCCCGAAGGCTGCCCGGTTTGCTTCTCCAAGCCAACATTTAAAGTTTGTCATCGAACTTTAGCTTCTAGTTATTATTATTATTATTAAAATTCTTCTGAGACTAAAATTCTATACGCTACTCCTCCTAGAGCTTTAAGGCTACAAGCCCCAAACTTGGCAGAGACCTGGGCCCTTGTCCCGAAAGTGTTGCTATATCTATTTGGACTGATCAGATTTACAGTTGATTTATTATTAATTTTTTTACATTAAAAATTCCTAAAATTTCGCCCTCTAATGGAGCAATACCTCTCCACTGAATGGAACTCTCCACTGAATGGAAATATGTCCCATAGATTTGAATGGGCTGAGAAAAAAAGCGCCCTCTAAAGGAGTAATTCCTCTCTACTCAACAGGAGATCGCTGAGCTCTGACCAACTTCCACTTTGACTTCGATGGAAAATGCAAATAAATAACGCCTTTAAAATTAAAATATTCCAGCGATTTAATTGTAAATACCCATTAGAACACATCAAGACCTGAATTCAGCTATTTGAGCTAATTTATTCAAAACTCTAAGCATTCCTTCACCGTGTACAGCTTCAGCACGAACTCTCTCTGTATGTGCTCATAAACAACATAACTTGCACGAATTAGAACGCCTTTAAAATTAATATATTTCAGCGATTTATTTGTAAATACCCATTAGAACACATCAACAAATCAGCCTTTTGTGATCTGTTTTATTTCAAAGTTAAAGCACTGTCTTCAGCAAATGTGTTATACAGACGAGCTTTCAGGCTCGGAGCTAACTTACCCGACTGAGAATTATGACTGCACGTCTTTTAAAAGCATTTAAATAAAAACACTCCAGCGATCCAACACAATAAATATACAAGAATATTTTAAAGAACTACATTAGCTGCAAATGAGCTTTTCAGTTTCACTAACGACCATGTTACCGAGCTGTGACTTACTTTCACTTTGAACTCGGTGGAAAATGCATATAAATAATGCCTTTAAAATGACAGTATTCCAGCCATTTAATTGTAAATACCCATTAGAACACATCAAGACCTGAATTCAGCTGTTTAAGCGAATTTATTGAAAACCCTAAGCATTTCCTTCACCGCGTACAGATTGCTTTCAACGAGTATACATGGAGACGAACGACATAATTTGCACGAATTAGAACGCCTTTAAAATTACAATATTGCAGCGATTTAATTTAGTCCACCCATTAGAAAATATCAACAGCTAAATGCAGTTGTTTGTGAGCATTTTGTTTTCATACAGAGAGCGCTGCGTTCAGCAGTGTGTTAGACATGAGCTCCGAGATGTCCGACTGAGAATTATACATGACTGCACGTCTTTTAAAGGCATTTAAATAAAAACACTCCAGCGATTCAACACAATAAATGTAGAATAATATTTTAAAGACCTGCATTGGGTGCAAATTACTTTTTTCATAGGCTTAACTAACTAACATGAGATGCACTGCTCAGTCTTCATCTTCATCATCAAAGACATCATTTGCACGTCTTTTAAAGGTATTTAAATACAAACACTCCAGCGATTAAACACAATAATTGTAGAGTAATATATTACACAGCTTAAATGCTTTAATGCTTTTAGGCTCAACCGCACAGCAACGCTTTCAAGCACGCGCTGCACACTTGTTGTATGGCAAGCCGTTTTAACCTAAAATACACATAAATCCACTATGGCAAGCTGTTTTAACCTAAAATATACTACGCATTACTTATCGTAATAGCATTTTTACTAGTAACAATTCAATCAGAGAGCTCTAAGTGTTCTGGGCTGGACCTTTTGCCCGAAGGCTGCCCGGTTTGCTTCTCCAAGCCAACATTTAAAGTTTGTCATCGAACTTTAGCTTCTAGTTATTATTAAAATTCTTCTGAGACTAAAATTCTATACGCTACTCCTCCTAGAGCTTTAAGGCTACAAGCCCCAAACTCGGCGGAGCCCTGGGCCCTGGTCACGAAAGTGTTGCTATATCTTTTTGGAATGATCAGACTTACAGTTGATTTAATATTAATTTTTTTACATGAAAAATTTCTATAGGATTTCAATGGGCTGAGAAAAAATGCGCCATCTAGAGGCGCAATACCTCTCCACTGAAGAGGCGGGACTCAAACCTCTTACTTACAGTCACTCTGAAATCGGTGGAAATACAAATAAATACCGCTTTTTAAAATTTAAATATTACAGCGATTTAACTCTAAATACCCATTAGAACACATCAACAGCTAAATTCAGTGGTTTGTGAGCAGTTCTTGTAAAAGAAAAGCTTGCACCCTTCAGCGAGTATACAAGCCGTCAGCACGAACTCTCTCTGTATGTGCTCATAAACAACATAATTTGCACGAATTAGAACGCCTTTAAAATTAATATATGTCAGCGATTTATTTGTAAATACCCATTAGAACACATCAACAAATCAGCCTTTTGTGATCTGTTTTATTTCAAAGTTAAAGCACTGTCTTCAGCAAATGTTATACAGACGAGCTTTCACGGATCGGAGCTAACTTACCCGACTGAGAATTATGACTGCACGTCTTTTAAAAGCATTTAAATAAAAACACTCCAGCGATCCAACACAATAAATATACAAGAATATTTTAAAGAACTACATTAGCTGCAAATGAGCTTTTCAGTTTCACTAACGACCATGTTACCGAGCTGTGACTTACTTTCACTTTGAACTCGGTGGAAAATGCATATAAATAATGCCTTTAAAATTACAATATTCCAGCCATTTAATTGTAAATACCCATTAGAACACATCAAGACCTGAATTCAGCTGTTTGAGCGAATTTATTGAAAACCCTAAGCATTTCCTTCACCGCGTACAGATTGCTTTCAACGAGTATACATGGAGACGAACGACATAATTTGCACGAATTAGAACGCCTTTACAATTACAATATTGCAGCGATTTAATTCAGTCCACCCATTAGAAAATATCAACAGCTAAATGCAGTTGTTTGTGAGCATTTTGTTTTCATACAGAGAGCGATGTGTTCAGCAGTTACACATGAGCTCCGAGATGTCCGACTGACAATTATACATGACTGCACGTCTTTTAAAGGTATTTTAATACAAACACTCCAGCGATTCCACACAATAATATAGAAGAATATTTTAAAGACCTACATTGAGTGCAAATGACTTTTTTCACAGGCTTAACTAACTAACATTGAATGCACTGCTCAGTCTTCATCTGCATCAAAGACATCATTTGCACGTCTTTTAAATGTATTTAAATACAAACACTCCAGCGATTAAACACAATAATAGTAGAGTAATATATTACACAGCTTAAATGCTTGCTTATTAATGCTTTTAGGCTCAACCGCACAGCAACGCTTTCAAGCACCCGCTGCACACTTGTTGTATGGCAAGCCGTTTTAACCTAAATACACATAAATCCTCTATGGCAAGCTGTTTTAGCCTAAAATATACTAAGCATTACTTATTGTAATAGCATTTTTACTAGCAACAATTCAATCAAAGAGCTCTAAGTGTTCTGGGCTGGCCCTTTTGCCCGAAGGCTGCCCGGTTTGCTTCCCCAAGCCAACATTTAAAGTTTGTCATCGAACTTTAGCTTCTAGTTATGTTGGCTTGGAGAAGCCAACATATTGTTATGCTATTTAAACTTATTATTATTCAACCTTCTTCTGAGACTAATTTTCTATACGCTACTCCTCCTAGGGCTTTAAGGCTACAAGCCCCAAACTCGGCGGAGCCCTGGGCCCTGGTCACGAAAGTGTTGCTATATCTTTTTGGAATGATCAGACTTACAGTTGATTTAATATTAATTTTTTTACATGAAAAATTTCTATAGGATTTCAATGGGCTGAGAAAAAATGCGCCATCTAGAGGCGCAATACCTCTCCACTGAAGAGGCGGGACTCAAACCTCTTACTTACAGTCACTCTGAAATCGGTGGAAATACAAATAAATACCGCCTTTAAAATTTAAATATTGCAGCGATTTAATTGTAAATACCCATTAGAACACATCAACAGCTTCATTCAGCTGTGAGCTGTTTTGTGTAAAAGTTCAACCGCTGTCTTTAGAGAGTGTGTTACAGATGAGCTTCACATCTCCGTCTGAGAATTATACATGACTGAACGTCTTTTAAAAGCATTTAAATAAAAACACTCCAGCGATTGTACACAATAAATATAGAATAATATTTTAAAGAACTACATTAGCTGCAAATGAGCTATTCAATAGGTTTCACTAACGAACATGTTACCGAGCTGTGACTTACTTTCACTTTGACTTCGGTGGAAAATGCATATAAATAACTCCTTTAAAATTACAATATTCCAGCCATTTAATTGTAAATACCCATTAGAACACATCAAGACCTGAATTCAGCTGTTTGAGCGAATTTATTCAAAACCCTAAGCATTTCCTTTACCGCATACAGATTGCCTTCAACGAGTATACATGGAGACGAACGACATAATTTGCACGAATTTGACCGCCTTTAAAATTACAATATTGCAGCGATTTAATTCATTCCACCCATTAGAGAATATCAACAGCTAAATGCAGTTGTTTGTGAGCATTTTTTTTCATACAGAGAGCGCTGTGTTCAGCAGTGTGTTAGACATGAGCTCCGAGATGTCCGACTGAGAATTATACATGACTGCACGTCTTTTAAAGGCATTTAAATAAAAACACTCCAGCGATTCAACACAATAAATATAGAAGAATATTTTAAAGACCTGCATTGGGTGTAAATGAGCTATTTCAAACGTTTCACTAACGAACATAAGATGTATGGCTGCATTATCAGTCTGTCAACAAATACATCATTTGCTCGTCTTTTAAAGGCATTTAAATAAAAACACTCCAGCGATTGCACACAATAAATATAGAAGAATATTTTAAAGACCTACATTGGGTGCAAATGAGGTTTTTCATAGGCTTAACTAACTAACATGAGATGCACTGCTGCATTTATGTGTCTGTTAACAAAGACATCATTTGCACGTCTTTTAAAGGTATTTTAATACAAACACTCCAGTGATTCAACACAATAATAGTACAGTCATATAATAAAAAGGTTAAATGCTTGCTTATTTCTGCTTTTCGCCTCAACCGCACAGCAACGCGATCGTGGCTTTGAAGCAGGCGCTGCACGAATCTTGTATGGCAAGCCGTTTTAACCTAAAATACATTAATCCACTATGGCAAGCTGTTTTAGCCTAAAATATACTAAGCATTACTTATCATAATCGCATTTTTACTAGCAACAATTCAATTACAGAGCTCTAAGTGTTCTGGGCTGGCCCTTTTGCCCGAAGGCTGCCCGGTTTGCTTCTCCAAGCCAACATTTAAAGTTTGTCATCGAACTTTAGCTTCTAGTTATTATTATTATTATTATTATTAAACTTCTTCTGAGACTAAAATTCTATACGCTACTCCTCCTAGAGCTTTAAGGCTACAAGCCCCAAACTCGGCGGAGCCCTGGGCCCTGGTCACCAAAGTGTTGCTATATCTTTTTGGAATGATCAGACTTACAGTTGATTTAATATTAATTTTTTTACATGAAAAATTTCTATAGGATTTCAATGGGCTGAGAAAAAATGCGCTATCTAGAGGCGCAATACCTCTCCACTGAAGAGGCGGGACTCAAACCTCTTACTTACAGTCACTCTGAAATCGGTGGAAATACAAATAAATACCGCTTTTTAAAATTTAAATATTACAGCGATTTAACTCTAAATACCCATTACAACACATCAACAGCTAAATTCAGTGGTTTGTGAGCAGTTCTTGTAAAAGAAAAGCTTGCACCTTTCAGCGAGTATACAAGCCGTCAGCACGAACTCTCTCTGTATGTGCTCATAAACAAAATAATTTGCACGAATTAGAACGCCTTTAAAATTAATATATTTCAGCGATTTATTTGTAAATACCCATTAGCCTTTTGTGATCTGTTTTATTTCAAAGTTAAGTTAGCTCCGAGCCGTGAAGCTCGTCTGTATAACACACATTTGCTGAAGACAGTGCTTTAACGTTACCCGACTGAGAATTATACATGACTGCACGTCTTTTAAAAGCATTTAAATAAAAACACTCCAGCGATCCAACACAATAAATATACAAGAATATTTTAAAGAACAACATTAGCTGCAAATGAGCTATTCAATAGGTTTCACTAACGAACATGTTACCAAGCTGTGACCCACACTTTCACTTTGACTTCGGTGGAAAATGCATATAAATAACGCCTTTAAAATTACAATATTCCAGCCATTTAATTTTAAATACCCATTAGAACACATCAAGACCTGAATTCAGCTGTTTGAGCGAATTTATTCAAAACCCTAAGCATTTCCTTCACCGCGTAAAGATTGCTTTCAACGAGAATACATGGAGACGAACGATATAATTTGCACGAATTAGAACGCCTTTAAAATTACAATATTGCAGCGATTGAATTCATTCCACCCATTAGAAAATATCAACAGCTAAATGCAGTTGTTTGTGAGTATTTTTTTTTTTCATACAGAGAGCGCTGTGTTCAGTGTAGACATGAGCTCCGAGATGTCCGTCTGAGAATTATACATGACTGAACGTCTTTTAAAGGCATGTAAATACAAACACTCCAGCGATTGCACACAATAAATATAGAAGAATATTTTAAAGACCTGAATTGGGTGCAAATGACTTTTTTCATAGGCTTAACTAACTAACAGGAGATGCACGGCTGCATTTATGTGTCTGTTAACAAAGACATCATTTGCACGTCTTTTAAAGGTATTTTAATACAAACACTCCAGCGATTCCACACAATAAATATAGAAGAATATTTTAAAGACCTACATTGAGTGCAAATGACTTTTTTCACAGGCTTAACTAACTAACATTGAATGCACTGCTCAGTCTTCATCTGCATCAAAGACATCATTTGCACGTCTTTTAAATGTATTTAAATACAAACACTCCAGCGATTAAACACAATAATAGTAGAGTAATATATTACACAGCTTAAATGCTTGCTTATTTCTGCTTTTAGGCTCAACCGCACAGCAACGCGTCATGGCTTTCAAGCACCCGCTGCACACTTGTTGTATGGCAAGCCGTTTTAACCTAAAAACACATAAATCCTCTATGGCAAGCTGTTTTAGCCTAAAATATACTAAGCATTACTTATCGTAATAGCATTTTTACTAGTAACAATTCAATCAGAGAGCTCTAAGTGTTCTGGGCTGGCCCTTTTGCCCGAAGGCTGCCCGGTTTGCTTCTCCAAGCCAACATTTAAAGTTTGTCATCGAACTTTAGCTTCTAGTTATTATTAAACTTCTTCTGAGACTAAAATTCTATACGCTACTCCTCCTAGAGCTTTAAGCCTACAAGCCCCAAACTCGGCGGAGCCCTGGGCCCTGGTCACGAAAGTGTTGCTATATCTTTTTGGAATGATCAGACTTACAGTTGATTTAATATTAATTTTTTTGCATGAAAAATTTATATAGGATTTCAATGGGCTGAGAAAAAATGCGCCATCTAGAGGCGCAATACCTCTCCACTGAAGAGGCGGGACTCAAACCTCTTACTTACAGTCACTCTGAAATCGGTGGAAATACAAATAAATACCGCTTTAAAAATTTAAATATTACAGCGATTTAACTCTAAATACCCATTAGAACACATCAACAGCTACATTCAGCTGTGAGCTGTTTTGTGTAAAAGTTAAACCGCTGTCTTTACAGAGTGTGTTACAGATGAGCTTCACATCTCCGTCTGAGAATTATACATGACTGCACGTCTTTTAAAAGCATTTAAATAAAAACACTCCAGCGATCCAACACAATAAATATACAAGAATATTTTAAAGAACTACATTAGCTGCACATGAGCTGTTCAATAGGTTTCACTAACGAACATGTTACCGAGCTGTGACCCATACTTTCACTTTGACTTCGGTGGAAAATGCATATAAATAACGCCTTTAAAATTACAATATTCCAGCCATTTAATTTTAAATACCCATTAGAACACATCAAGACCTGAATTCAGCTGTTTGAGCGAATTTATTCAAAACCCTAAGCATTTCCTTCACCGCGTACAGATTGCTTTCAACGAGTATACATGGAGACGAACGATATAATTTGCACGAATTAGAACGCCTTTAAAATTACAATATTGCAGCGGTTTAATTCGTTCCACCCATTAGAAAATATCAACAGCTAAATGCAGTTGTTTGTGAGTATTTTTTTTCATACAGAGAGCGCTGTGTTCAGCAGTGTAGACATGAGCTCCGAGATGTCCGTCTGAGAATTATACATGACTGAACGTCTTTTAAAGGCATGTAAATACAAACACTCCAGCGATTGCACACAATAAATATAGAAGAATATTTTAAAGACCTGCATTGGGTGCAAAGGACTTTTTTCATAGGCTTAACTAACTAACAGGAGATGCACGGCTGCATTTACGTGTCTGTTAACAAAGACATCATTTGCACGTCTTTTAAAGGTATTTTAATACAAACACTCCAGCGATTCCACACAATAAATATAGAAGAATATTTTAAAGACCTACATTGAGTGCAAATGACTTTTTTCACAGGCTTAACTAACTAACATTGAATGCACTGCTCAGTCTTCATCTGCATCATCAAAGACATCATTTGCACGTCTTTTAAAGGTATTTAAATACAAACACTCCAGCGATTAAACACAATAACAGTAGAGTAATATATTACACAGCTTAAATGCTTGCTTATTTCTGCTTTTAGGCTCAACCGCACAGCAACGCGTCGTGGCTTTCAAGCACGCGCTGCACACTTGTTGTATGGCAAGCCGTTTTAACCTAAAATATACTAAGCATTACTTATCGTAATAGCATTTTTACTAGCAACAATTCAATCAGAGAGCTCTAAGTGTTCTGGGCTGGCCCTTTTGCCCGAAGGCTGCCCGGTTTGCTTCTCCAAGCCAACATTTAAAGTTTGTCATCGAACTTTAGCTTCTAGTTATTATTATTAAACTTCTTCTGAGACTAAAATTCTATACGCTACTCCTCCTAGAGCTTTAAGGCTACAAGCCCCAAACTCGACAGAGCCCTGGGCCCTGACCCCGAGATTGTTGCTATATCTTTTTAGACTGATCAGACTTACAGTTGATTTATTATTAATTTTTTTTACATTAAAAATTCCTAAAATTTCGCCCTCTAATGGAGCAATATTCCAGTATGGCAAGCCGTTTTAACCTAAAATCCACACAGGATCCTCTATGGCAAGCTGTTTTAGCCTAAAATATACTAAGCATTTCTTGTCGTACTGCCATTTTTACTAGCAACAATTCAATTAGAGAGCTCTAAGTGTTCTGGGCTGGCCCTTTTGCCCCAAGGCTGCCCGGTTTGGCTCTCCAAGCCAACATTTAAAGTTTGTCATCGAACTTTAGCTTCTAGTTATGTTGGCTTGGAGAAGCCAACATATTGTTATGCTATTTAAACTTATTATTATTCAACCTTCTTCTGAGACTAATTTTCTATACGCTACTCCTCCTAGGGCTTTAAGGCTACAAGCCCCAAACTCGGCGGAGCCCTGGGCCCTGGTCACGAAAGTGTTGCTATATCTTTTTGGAATGATCAGACTTACAGTTGATTTAATATTAATTTTTTTACATGAAAAATTTCTATAGGATTTCAATGGGCTGAGAAAAAATGCGCCATCTAGAGGCGCAATACCTCTCCACTGAAGAGGCGGGACTCAAACCTCTTACTTACAGTCACTCTGAAATCGGTGGAAATACAAATAAATACCGCCTTTAAAATTTAAATATTGCAGCGATTTAATTGTAAATACCCATTAGAACACATCAACAGCTACATTCAGCTGTGAGCTGTTTTGTGTAAAAGTTCAACCGCTGTCTTTAGAGAGTGTGTTACAGATGAGCTTCACATCTCCGTCTGAGAATTATACATGACTGCACGTCTTTTAAAAGCATTTAAATAAAAACACTCCAGCGATTGTACACAAATATAGAATAATATTTTAAAGAACTACATTAGCTGCAAATGAGCTGTTCAATAGGTTTCACTAACGAACATGTTACCGAGCTGTGACTTACTTTCACTTTGACTTCGGTGGAAAATGCATATAAATAACGCCTTTAAAATTACAATATTCCAGCCATTTAATTGTAAATACCCATTAGAACACATCAAGACCTGAATTCAGCTGTTTGAGCGAATTTATTCAAAACCCTAAGCATTTCCTTCACCGCATACAGGTTGCCTTCAACGAGTATACATGGAGACGAAAGACATAATTTGCACGGATTTGACCGCCTTTAAAATTACAATATTGCAGCGATTTAATTCAGTCCACCCATTAGAAAATATGAACAGCTAAATGCAGTTGTTTGTGAGTATTTTGTTTTCATACAGAGAGCGCTGTGTTCAGCAGTGTAGACATGAGCTCCGAGATGTCCGACTGACAATTATACATGACTGCACGTCTTTTAAAGGCATTTAAATACAAACACTCCAGCGATTTCACACAATAAATATAGAATAATATTTTAAAGAGCTGCATTGGGTGTACATGAGCTATTTCAAACGTTTCACTAACAAACATCAGATGTATGGCTGCATTATCAGTCTGTCAACAAATACATCATTTGCACGTCTTTTAAAGGCATTTAAATAAAAACACTCCAGCGATTGCACACAATAAATATAGAAGAATATTTTAAAGACCTACATTGGGTGCACATGACGTTTTTCATAAGCTTAACTAACATGAGATGCACGGCTGCATTTATGTGTCTGTTAACAAAGACATCATTTGCACGTCTTTTAAAGGTATTTTAATACAAACACACCAGCGATTAAACACAATAATAGTACAGTCATATAATAAAAAGGTTAAATGCTTGCTTATTTCTGCTTTTCGCCTCAACCGCACAGCAACGCGTCGTGGCTTTGAAGCAGGCGCTGCACGAATCTTGTATGGCAAGCCGTTTTAACCTAAAATACATTAATCCACTATGGCAAGCTGTTTTAGCCTAAAATATACTAAGCATTACTTATCATAATCGCATTTTTACTAGCAACAATTCAATTACAGAGCTCTAAGTGTTCTGGGCTGGCCCTTTTGCCCGAAGGCTGCCCGGTTTGCTTCTCCAAGCCAACATTTAAAGTTTGTCATCGAACTTTAGCTTCTAGTTATGTTGGCTTGGAGAAGCCAACATATTGTTATGCTATTTAAACTTATTATTATTATTATTATTATTAAAATTCTTCTGAGACTAAAATTCTATACGCTACTCCTCCTAGAGCTTTAAGGCTACAAGCCCCAAACTTGGCAGAGACCTGGGCCCTTGTCCCGAAAGTGTTGCTATATCTATTTGGACTGATCAGATTTACAGTTGATTTATTATTAATTTTTTTACATTAAAAATTCCTAAAATTTCGCCCTCTAATGGAGCAATACCTCTCCACTGAATGGAACTCTCCACTGAATGGAAATATGTCCCATAGATTTGAATGGGCTGAGAAAAAAAGCGCCCTCTAAAGGAGTAATTCCTCTCTACTCAACAGGAGATCGCTGAGCTCTGACCAACTTCCACTTTGACTTCGATGGAAAATGCAAATAAATAACGCCTTTAAAATTAAAATATTCCAGCGATTTAATTGTAAATACCCATTAGAACACATCAAGACCTGAATTCAGCTATTTGAGCTAATTTATTCAAAACTCTAAGCATTCCTTCACCGTGTACAGCTTCAGCACGAACTCTCTCTGTATGTGCTCATAAACAACATAACTTGCACGAATTAGAACGCCTTTAAAATTAATATATTTCAGCGATTTATTTGTAAATACCCATTAGAACACATCAACAAATCAGCCTTTTGTGATCTGTTTTATTTCAAAGTTAAAGCACTGTCTTCAGCAAATGTGTTATACAGACGAGCTTTCAGGCTCGGAGCTAACTTACCCGACTGAGAATTATGACTGCACGTCTTTTAAAAGCATTTAAATAAAAACACTCCAGCGATCCAACACAATAAATATACAAGAATATTTTAAAGAACTACATTAGCTGCAAATGAGCTTTTCAGTTTCACTAACGACCATGTTACCGAGCTGTGACTTACTTTCACTTTGAACTCGGTGGAAAATGCATATAAATAATGCCTTTAAAATGACAGTATTCCAGCCATTTAATTGTAAATACCCATTAGAACACATCAAGACCTGAATTCAGCTGTTTAAGCGAATTTATTGAAAACCCTAAGCATTTCCTTCACCGCGTACAGATTGCTTTCAACGAGTATACATGGAGACGAACGACATAATTTGCACGAATTAGAACGCCTTTAAAATTACAATATTGCAGCGATTTAATTTAGTCCACCCATTAGAAAATATCAACAGCTAAATGCAGTTGTTTGTGAGCATTTTGTTTTCATACAGAGAGCGCTGCGTTCAGCAGTGTGTTAGACATGAGCTCCGAGATGTCCGACTGAGAATTATACATGACTGCACGTCTTTTAAAGGCATTTAAATAAAAACACTCCAGCGATTCAACACAATAAATGTAGAATAATATTTTAAAGACCTGCATTGGGTGCAAATTACTTTTTTCATAGGCTTAACTAACTAACATGAGATGCACTGCTCAGTCTTCATCTTCATCATCAAAGACATCATTTGCACGTCTTTTAAAGGTATTTAAATACAAACACTCCAGCGATTAAACACAATAATTGTAGAGTAATATATTACACAGCTTAAATGCTTTAATGCTTTTAGGCTCAACCGCACAGCAACGCTTTCAAGCACGCGCTGCACACTTGTTGTATGGCAAGCCGTTTTAACCTAAAATACACATAAATCCACTATGGCAAGCTGTTTTAACCTAAAATATACTACGCATTACTTATCGTAATAGCATTTTTACTAGTAACAATTCAATCAGAGAGCTCTAAGTGTTCTGGGCTGGACCTTTTGCCCGAAGGCTGCCCGGTTTGCTTCTCCAAGCCAACATTTAAAGTTTGTCATCGAACTTTAGCTTCTAGTTATTATTATTATGTTGGCTTGGAGAGCCAACATACTGTTATGCTATTTAAACTTATTATTATTATTATTATATGTTATTATTCTTATGGTACACGAATTTACAAACGCTACTCCTCCTAGGGCTTGAATGCCACAAGCCCCAAACTTGGCAGATACCTGGGTCCTGCTCTAAAGTTAGTTGCTATATCTTTTTAGACTGATCAGACTTACAGTTGATTTATTATTAATTTTTGAATATGACACATTTCCCAATGAATTACATGGGCTGAGAAAAAATGCGCCCTCTAATAGTAATACCTCTCGACTGAAGAGGCGGGACTCAAACCTCTCACTTACAGTCACTCTGAAATCGGTGGAAATACAAATAAATATCGCCTTAAAAATTTAATTATTACAGCGATTTAACTCTAAATACCCATTAGAACATATCAACAGTTAAATTCAGTGGTTTTATAGTTCTTGTAAAAGAAAAGCTGGCACCCTTCAGCGCTTATACAAGCCGTCAGCACTAGGCTACTCTCTCTGTGCATGTGCTCACAAACAACATAAATTGCTCGAATTAGAACGCCTTTAAAATAAATATATTTCAGCGATTTGTTTGTAAATACTCATTAGAACACATCAACAAATCAGCCTTTTGTGATCTGTTTTATTTCAAAGTTAAAGCACTGTCTTCAGCAAATGTGTTACACAGACGAGCTTTCACGGCTCGGAGCTAACTTACCCGACTGAGAATAATACATGACTGAACGTCTTTTAAAAGCATTTAAATAAAAACACTCCAGCGATCCAACACAATAAATATACAAGAATATTTTAAAGAACTACATTAGCAGCAAATGACCTATTCAATAGGTTTCACTAACGATCATGTTACCGAGCTGTGACCTATACTTTCACTTTGACTTCGGTGGAAAATGCATATAAATAACGCCTTTAAAATTACAATATTCCAGCCATTTAATTGTAAATACCCATTAGAACACATCAAGACCTGAATTCAGCTGTTTGAGTGAATTTATTGAAACCCCTAAGCATTTCCATCACCGCGTACAGATTGCTTTCAACGAGTATACATGGAGACGAACGACATAATTTGCACGAATTAGAACGCCTTTAAAATTACAATATTGCAGCGATTTAATTCAGTCCACCCATTAGAAAATATCAACAGCTAAATGCAGTTGTTTGTGAGCATTTTGTTTTCATACAGAGACCGCTGCGTTCAGCTGTGTGTTAGACATGAGCTCCGAGATGTCCGACTGACAATTATACATGACTGCACGTCTTTTAAAGGCATTTAAATACAAACACTCCAGCGATTGCACACAATAAATATAGAAGAATATTTTAAAGACCTACATTGGGTGCAAATGACTTTTTTCATAGGCTTAACTAACTAACATTGGATGCACTGCTCAGTCTTCCTCTGCATCATCAAACACATCATTTGCACGTCTTTTAAAGGTATTTAAATACAAACACTCCAGCGATTAAACACAATAATAGTAGAGTAATATAATACACAGCTTAAATGCTTGCTTATTTCTGCTTTTAGGCTCAACCGCACAGCAACGCGTCGTGGGTTCCAAGCACGCGCTGCAAACTTGTTGTATGGCAAGCCGTTTTAACGTAAAATCCACACACGATCCTCTATGTTTTAGCCTAAAATATACTAAGCATTTCTTGTCGTACTGCCATTTTTACTAGCAACAATTCAATCAGAGAGCTCTAAGTGTTCTGGGCTGGCCCTTTTGCCCCAAGGCTGCCCAATTTGGCTCTCCAAGCCAACATTTAAAGTTTGTCATCGAACTTTAGCTTCTAGTTATTATTATTATGTTGGCTTGGAGAGCCAACATACTGTTATGCTATTTAAACTTATTATTATTATTATTATATGTTATTATTCTTATGGTACACGAATTTACAAACGCTACTCCTCCTAGGGCTTGAATGCCACAAGCCCCAAACTTGGCAGATACCTGGGTCCTGCTCTAAAGTTAGTTGCTATATCTTTTTAGACTGATCAGACTTACAGTTGATTTATTATTAATTTTTGAATATGACACATTTCCCAATGAATTACATGGGCTGAGAAAAAATGCGCCCTCTAACAGTAATACCTCTCGACTGAAGAGGCGGGACTCAAACCTCTCACTTACAGTCACTCTGAAATCGGTGGAAATACAAATAAATATCGCCTTAAAAATTTAATTATTACAGCGATTTAACTCTAAATACCCATTAGAACATATCAACAGTTAAATTCAGTGGTTTTATAGTTCTTGTAAAAGAAAAGCTTGCACCCTTCAGCGCTTATACAAGCCGTCAGCACTAGGCTACTCTCTCTGTGCATGTGCTCACAAACAACATAAATTGCACGAATTAGAACGCCTTTAAAATAAATATATTTCAGCGATTTGTTTGTAAATACTCATTAGAACACATCAACAAATCAGCCTTTTGTGATCTGTTTTATTTCAAAGTTAAAGCACTGTCTTCAGCAAATGTGTTACACAGACGAGCTTTCACGGCTCGGAGCTAACTTACCCGACTGAGAATAATACATGACTGAACGTCTTTTAAAAGCATTTAAATAAAAACACTCCAGCGATCCAACACAATAAATATACAAGAATATTTTAAAGAACTACATTAGCTGCAAATGAGCTATTCAATAGGTTTCACTAACGATCATTTTACCGAGCTGTGACCTATACTTTCACTTTGACTTCGGTGGAAAATGCATATAAATAACGCCTTTAAAATTACAATATTCCAGCCATTTAATTGTAAATACCCATTAGAACACATCAAGACCTGAATTCAGCTGTTTGAGTGAATTTATTGAAACCCCTAAGCATTTCCTTCACCGCGTACAGATTGCTTTCAACGAGTATACATGGAGACGAACGACATAATTTGCACGAATTAGAACGCCTTTAAAATTACAATATTGCAGCGATTTAATTCAGTCCACCCATTAGAAAATATCAACAGCTAAATGCAGTTGTTTGTGAGCATTTTGTTTTCATACAGAGAGCGCTGCGTTCAGCTGTGTGTTAGACATGAGCTCCGAGATGTCCGACTGACAATTATACATGACTGCACGTCTTTTAAAGGCATTTAAATACAAACACTCCAGCGATTGCACACAATAAATATAGAAGAATATTTTAAAGACCTACATTGGGTGCAAATGACTTTTTTCATAGGCTTAACTAACTAACATTGGATGCACTGCTCAGTCTTCGTCTGCATCATCAAACACATCATTTGCACGTCTTTTAAAGGTATTTAAATACAAACACTCCAGCGATTAAACACAATAATAGTAGAGTAATATAATACACAGCTTAAATGCTTGCTTATTTCTACTTTTAGGCTCAACCGCACAGCAACGCGTCGTGGGTTTCAAGCACGCGCTGCAAACTTGTTGTATGGCAAGCCGTTTTAACGTAAAATCCACACACGATCCTCTATGTTTTAGCCTAAAATATACTAAGCATTTCTTGTCGTACTGCCATTTTTACTAGCAACAATTCAATCAGAGAGCTCTAAGTGTTCTGGGCTGGCCCTTTTGCCCCAAGGCTGCCCAATTTGGCTCTCCAAGCCAACATTTAAAGTTTGTCATCGAACTTTAGCTTCTAGTTATTATTAAAATTCTTCTGAGACTAAAATTCTATACGCTACTCCTCCTAGAGCTTTAAGGCTACAAGCCCCAAACTTGGCAGAGACCTGGGCCCTTGTCCCGAAAGTGTTGCTATATCTATTTGGACTGATCAGATTTACAGTTGATTTATTATTAATTTTTTTACATTAAAAATTCCTAAAATTTCGCCCTCTAATGGAGCAATACCTCTCCACTGAATGGAACTCTCCACTGAATGGAAATATGTCCCATAGATTTGAATGGGCTGAGAAAAAAAGCGCCCTCTAAAGGAGTAATTCCTCTCTACTCAACAGGAGATCGCTGAGCTCTGACCAACTTCCACTTTGACTTCGATGGAAAATGCAAATAAATAACGCCTTTAAAATTAAAATATTCCAGCGATTTAATTGTAAATACCCATTAGAACACATCAAGACCTGAATTCAGCTATTTGAGCTAATTTATTCAAAACTCTAAGCATTCCTTCACCGTGTACAGCTTCAGCACGAACTCTCTCTGTATGTGCTCATAAACAACATAACTTGCACGAATTAGAACGCCTTTAAAATTAATATATTTCAGCGATTTATTTGTAAATACCCATTAGAACACATCAACAAATCAGCCTTTTGTGATCTGTTTTATTTCAAAGTTAAAGCACTGTCTTCAGCAAATGTGTTATACAGACGAGCTTTCAGGCTCGGAGCTAACTTACCCGACTGAGAATTATGACTGCACGTCTTTTAAAAGCATTTAAATAAAAACACTCCAGCGATCCAACACAATAAATATACAAGAATATTTTAAAGAACTACATTAGCTGCAAATGAGCTTTTCAGTTTCACTAACGACCATGTTACCGAGCTGTGACTTACTTTCACTTTGAACTCGGTGGAAAATGCATATAAATAATGCCTTTAAAATGACAATATTCCAGCCATTTAATTGTAAATACCCATTAGAACACATCAAGACCTGAATTCAGCTGTTTAAGCGAATTTATTGAAAACCCTAAGCATTTCCTTCACCGCGTACAGATTGCTTTCAACGAGTATACATGGAGACGAACGACATAATTTGCACGAATTAGAACGCCTTTAAAATTACAACATTGCAGCGATTTAATTTAGTCCACCCATTAGAAAATATCAACAGCTAAATGCAGTTGTTTGTGAGCATTTTGTTTTCATACAGAGAGCGCTGCGTTCAGCAGTGTGTTAGACATGAGCTCCGAGATGTCCGTCTGAGAATTATACATGACTGCACGTCTTTTAAAGGCATTTAAATAAAAACACTCCAGCGATTCAACACAATAAATGTAGAATAATATTTTAAAGACCTGCATTGGGTGCAAATTACTTTTTTCATAGGCTTAACTAACTAACATGAGATGCACTGCTCAGTCTTCATCTTCATCATCAAAGACATCATTTGCACGTCTTTTAAAGGTATTTAAATACAAACACTCCAGCGATTAAACACAATAATTGTAGAGTAATATATTACACAGCTTAAATGCTTTAATGCTTTTAGGCTCAACCGCACAGCAACGCTTTCAAGCACGCGCTGCACACTTGTTGTATGGCAAGCCGTTTTAACCTAAAATACACATAAATCCACTATGGCAAGCTGTTTTAACCTAAAATATACTACGCATTACTTATCGTAATAGCATTTTTACTAGCAACAATTCAATCAGAGAGCTCTAAGTGTTCTGGGCTGGACCTTTTGCCCGAAGGCTGCCCGGTTTGCTTCTCCAAGCCAACATTTAAAGTTTGTCATCGAACTTTAGCTTCTAGTTATTATATGTTATTATTCTTATGGTACACGAATTTACAAACGCTACTCCTCCTAGGGCTTGAATGCCACAAGCCCCAAACTTGGCAGATACCTGGGTCCTGCTCTAAAGTTAGTTGCTATATCTTTTTAGACTGATCAGACGTACAGTTGATTTATTATTAATTTTTGAATATGACACATTTCCCAATGAATTACATCGGCTGAGAAAAAATGCGCCCTCTAACAGTAATACCTCTCGACTGAAGAGGCGGGACTCAAACCTCTCACTTACAGTCACTCTGAAATCGGTGGAAATACAAATAAATATCGCCTTAAAAATTTAATTATTACAGCGATTTAACTCTAAATACCCATTAGAACATATCAACAGTTAAATTCAGTGGTTTTATAGTTCTTGTAAAAGAAAAGCTCGCACCCTTCAGCGCTTATACAAGCCGTCAGCACTAGGCTCTCTCTGTGCATGTGCTCACAAACAACATAAATTGCACGAATTAGAACGCCTTTAAAATAAATATATTTCAGCGATTTGTTTGTAAATACTCATTAGAACACATCAACAAATCAGCCTTTTGTGATCTGTTTTATTTCAAAGTTAAAGCACTGTCTTCAGCAAATGTGTTACACAGACGAGCTTTCACGGCTCGGAGCTAACTTGTCTGAGAATAATACATGACTGAACGTCTTTTAAAAGCATTTAAATAAAAACACTCCAGCGATCCAACACAATAAATATACAAGAATATTTTAAAGAACTACATTAGCTGCAAATGAGCTATTCAATAGGTTTCACTAACGAACATGTTACCGAGCTGTGACCTATACTTTCACTTTGACTTCGGTGGAAAATGCATATAAATAACGCCTTTAAAATTACAATATTCCAGCCATTTAATTGTAAATACCCATTAGAACACATCAAGACCTGAATTCAGCTGTTTGAGTGAATTTATTGAAACCCCTAAGCATTTCCTTCACCGCGTACAGATTGCTTTCAACGAGTTTACATGGAGACGAACGACATAATTTGCACGAATTAGAACGCCTTTAAAATTACAATATTGCAGCGATTTAATTCAGTCCACCCATTAGAAAATATCAACAGCTAAATGCAGTTGTTTGTGAGCATTTTGTTTTCATACAGAGAGCGCTGCGTTCAGCTGTGTGTTAGACATGAGCTCCGAGATGTCCGACTGACAATTATACATGACTGCACGTCTTTTAAAGGCATTTAAATACAAACACTCCAGCGATTGCACACAATAAATATAGAAGAATATTTTAAAGACCTACATTGGGTGCAAATGACTTTTTTCATAGGCTTAACTGGGTCATTCCAGAATTGGAGGACATTTCATGTCCCCCCTATGAAATTTCAAATAATCTATGTATAATATACAAAAAAAATAGTCACTGTGTAAAAAACACTTGTCCTGAAACTAAATATATATAGACTTGAAGATTTTTTTTCTCCTAAATATTATTAATAATAAAAAAAAGTCTCTAGTACCCACTTAAATGCCATTTTTCTCTTGTCCCACCTTCTAGATGACCAAACTGAATGTTAAATATAACTGTTAAAATACATTTTAAATATCCTTTTTTTGTATGATTTTGTTTATATATGCCTCTTTTAATTGTTAAAGCATTTTTTAAATTGATATAAATATTTTAAATAATTGAAATGTTGCAAAAAAGTTATGTCCCCAACATAGTGCAACCCTGTTACCAAAATATTTAGACTGGCAGAAGAAGAAGAAAAAAACAGCGATTGACATGATACACAGGGAATTACATCACTAAGCAGTTTGCTGCCAGAATGGGTAGAACAAAGGTATATTCTCTCTTCGATTTTTCATGTTATTATATAATTTTTACTCTTTATTGAATGTGTCACTCTAACAAATGCAACCCTGTTACACTTATTATCAGAATAAGACAAATTAATTTGAAGGTTTTCTTCTTCTTTTTTACATAAGTAAGTTTGTCCTAAATATGACAGTTAGAGCTAGCTAAACAGCTAGTTTCTATTCATGAGAAAAAGCTAACATTAGCATTAATTTGCAACCCTGTTACTCGCAACCCTGTTACCATAATTATAGTAACAGGGTTGAATCTCCTTCAGTCCACTCATAAGGGACGATCTATCATCAATAGTTAAATGTTATTTAACAATGTGCCTGTGTTTCCTGAGCATTTGTCACATTGTTGACCTGATCTTTTATCAAAAGTAATCTATCTATCAATCCCTGTAGCTTTTTGCAACCCTGTTACTTAAATTTCAACCCTGTTACCGTATATTTTTTATTAAAATAATAATAAATTACCTTTTTTAGCTCACAGGGGCTTGAGCTATTGTCCTTACTGTAGTTTGAAGGATTATATGCATTATGCATTTTAGCAAATACTTGAAAATATATACTTTTTTCAGGTTCCCGAGTATTGGTAACAGGGTTGCATCGAGCACCAAAAAAATAAAATAGAGAGTATTATAAAAAATGTGCCTTTGATACCTGAGCTGGACGAATCAAATTATTTAATGGTATATTGGCTGTTTTTATGAAATACATAATAAAAAATAGTAAAATAAAGGGCCAATTTTTCAAAATTATGGATGCCTAAATGTCCTCCAATTCTGCAATGACCCAACTAACATGCACTGCTCAGTCTTCGTCTGCATCATCAAACACATCATTTGCACGTCTTTTAAAGGTATTTAAATACAAACACTCCAGCGATTAAACACAATAATAGTAGAGTAATATAATACACATCTTAAATGCTTGCTTATTTCTGCTTTTAGGCTCAACCGCACAGCAACGCGTCGTGGGTTTCAAGCATGCGCTGCAAACTTGTTGTATGGCAAGCCGTTTTAACGTAAAATCCACACACGATCCTCTATGTTTTAGCCTAAAATATACTAAGCATTTCTTGTCGTACTGCCATTTTTACTAGCAACAATTCAATCAGAGAGCTCTAAGTGTTCTGGGCTGGCCCTTTTGCCCCAAGGCTGCCCAATTTGGCTCTCCAAGCCAACATTTAAAGTTTGTCATCGAACTTTAGCTTCTAGTTATGTTGGCTTGGAGAGCCAACATACTGTTATGCTATTTAAACTTATTATTATTATTATGTTGGCTTGGAGAGCCAACATACTGTTATGCTATTTAAACTTATTATTATTATTATGTTGGCTTGGAGAGCCAACATACTGTTATGCTATTTAAACTTATTATTATGTTGGCTTGGAGAGCCAACATACTGTTATGCTATTTAAACTTATTATTATTATTATTATGTTGGCTTGGAGAGCCAACATACTGTTATGCTATTTAAACTTATTATTATTATAGTTATGTTGGCTTGGAGAAGCCAACATATTGTTATGCTATTTAAACTTATTATTATTATTATTCTTATGACCTAAAGAAATTTCTGACAGCTACTCCTCCGAGGCCTTTGAAGCCACAAGGCCCAAACTTGGCAGAGACCTGGGCCCTTGTCCCGAAAGATATGCTATATCTATTTGGACTGATCAGATGCACAGTTGATTTATTATTAATTTTTGAATATGACAAATTTCCCAATGAATTACATGGGCTGAGAAAAAATGCGCCCTCTAACAGTAATACCTCTCGACTGAAGAGGCGGGATTCAAACCTCTTACTTACAGTCACTCTGAAAACGGTGGAAATAGAAATAAATACCGCCTTAAAAATGTAAATATTACAGCGATTTAACTCTAAATACCCATTAGAACATATCAACAGCTAAATTCAGTGGTTTGTGAGTATTTCATGTAAAAGAAAAGCTCGCACCCGTCAGCGCTTATACAGGCCGTCGGCATGTAGCTCTGTATGTGCTCATAAACAACATAATTTGCACGAATTAGAAGGCCTTTAAAATTAATATATTTCAGCGATTTATTTGTAAATACCCATTAGAACACGTCAACAAATCAGCCTTTTGTGATCTGTTTTATTTCAAAGTTAAAGCACTGTCTTCAGCAAATGTGTTATACAGACGAGCTTTCACGGGTCGGAGCTAACTTACTCGACTGAGAATTATGACTGCACGTCTTTTAAAAGCATTTAAATAAAAACACTCTAGCGATCCAACACAATAAATATAGAAGAATATTTTAAAGAACAACATTAGCTGCAAATGAGCTATTCAGTTTCACTAACGACCATGTTACCGAGCTGTGACCTATACTTTCACTTTGACTTCGGTGGAAAATGCATATAAATAACGCCTTTAAAATTACAATATTCCAGCCATTTAATTGTAAATACCCATTAGAACACATCAAGACCTGAATTCAGCTGTTTGAGCGAATTTATTCAAAACCCTAAGCATTTCCTTCACCGCGTACAGATTGCTTTCAACGAGTATACATGGAGATGAACGACATAATTTGCACGAATTAGAACGCCTTTAAAATTAATATATTGCAGCGATTTAATTCAGTCCACCCATTAGAAAATATCAACAGCTAAATGCAGTTGTTTGTGAGCATTTTGTATTCATACAGAGAGCGATGTGTTTAGCAGTGTGTTAGACAGCTCCGAGATGTCCGACTGACAATTATACATGACTGCACGTCTTTTAAAGGCATTTAAATACAAACACTCCAGCGATTGCACACAATAAATATAGAAGAATATTTTAAAGACCTACATTGAGTGCAAATGACTTTTTTCATAGGCTTAACTAACTAACATGAGATGCACGGCTGCATTTATGTGTCTGTTAACAAAGACATCATTTTCACTTCTTTTAAAGGTATTTTAATACAAACACTCCAGCGATTCAACACAATAATAGTACAGTGATATAATAAAAAGGTTAAATGCTTGAATATTTCTGCTTTTCGGCTCAACCGCACGGCAACGCAACGCGGCTTTGAAGCAGGCGCTCTTCGCATATTCCAGTATGGCAAGCTCTTTTAACCTAAAATCCACACACGATCCTCTATGGCAAGATGTTTTAGCCTAAAATAAACAAAGCATTTCTTGTCATACTGCCATTTTTACTATCAACAATTAAATTAGAGAGCTCTAAGTGTTCTGGGCTGGCCCTTTTGCCCCAATGCTGCCCGGTTTGCTTCTCCAAGCCAACATTTAAAGTTTGTCATCGAACTTTAGCTTCTAGTTATGTTGGCTTGGAGAGCCAACATACTGTTATGCTATTTAAACTTATTATGTTGGCTTGGAGAGCCAACATATTGTTATGCTATTTAAACTTATTATTATTATTATTATGTTGGCTTGGAGAAGCCAACATATTGTTATGCTATTTAAACTTATTATTATTATTATTAAAATTCTTCTGAGACTAAAATTCTATACGCTACTCCTCCTAGAGCTTTAAGGCTACAAGCCCCAAACTCGGCGGAGCCCTGGGCCCTGGTCACGAAAGTGTTGCTATATCTTTTTGGAATGATCAGACTTACAGTTGATTTAATATTAATTTTTTTACATGAAAAATTTCTATAGGATTTCAATGGGCTGAGAAAAATGCGCCATCTAGAGGCGCAATACCTCTCGACTGAAGAGGCGGGACTCAAACCTCTTGCTTACAGTCACTCTGAAATCGGTGGAAATACAAATAAATACCGCCTTTTAAAATTAAATATTCCAGCGATTTAATTGTAAATACCCATTAGAACACATCAACAGCTAAATTCAGTGGTTTGTGAGCAGTTCTTGTAAAAGAAATGCTTGCACCCTTCAGCGAGTATACAAGCCGTCAGCACGAACTCTCTCTGTATGTGCTCATAAACAACATAAATTGCACGAATTAGAGTGCCTTTAAAATTTATATATTTCAGCGATTTATTTGTAAATACCCATTAGAACACATCAACAAATCAGCCTTTTGTGATCTGTTTTATTTCAAAGTTAAAGCACTGTCTTCAGCAAATGTGTTATACAGATCGAGCTTTACGGCTCGGAGCTAATTTACCCGACTGAGAATTATACATGACTGCGCGTCTTTTAAAAGCATTTAAATAAAAACACTCCAGCGATCCAACACAATAAATATACAAGAATATTTTAAAGAACTATATTAGCTGCAAATGAGCTGTTCAATAGGTTTCACTAACGAACATGTTACCGAGCTGTAACCTATACTTTCACTTTGACTTCGGTGTAAAATGCATATAAATAACGCCTTTAAAATTACAATATTCCAGCCATTTAATTATAAATACCCATTAGAACACATCAAGACCTGAATTCAGCTGTTTGAACGAATTTATTGAAAACCCGAAGCATTTCCTTCACCGCGTACAGATTGCCTTCAACTATGATACATGGAGACGAACGACATAATTTGCACGAATTTGACCGCCTTTAAAATTACAATATTGCAGCGAATTAATTAAGTCCACCCATTAGAGAATATCAACAGCTAAATGCAGTTGTTCGTGAGTATTTTTTTTTTCATACAGAGAGCGCTGTGTTCAGCAGTGTGTTATGAGCTCCGAGATGTCCAACTGACAATTATACATGACTGCACGTCTTTTAAAGGCATTTAAATACAAACACTCCAGCAATTGCACACAATAAATATAGAAGAATATTTTAAAGACCTACATTGAGTGCAAATGACTTTTTTCACTGGCTTAACTAACTAACATTGAATGCACTGCTCAGTCTTCATCTACATCATTTGCACGTCTTTTAAAGGTATACAAACACTCCAGCGATTAAACACAATAATAGTAGAGTAATATATTACACAGCTTAAATGCTTGCTTATTTCTGCTTTTAGGCTCAACCACACAGCAACGCTTTCAAGCACGCGCTGCACACTTGTTGTATGGCAAGCCGTTTTAACCTAAAATACACATAAATCCTCTATGGCAAGCTGTTTAGCCTAAAATATACTAAGCATTACTTATCGTAATAGCATTTTTACTAGCAACAATTCAATCAGAGAGCTCTAAGTGTTCTGGGCTGGCCCTTTTGCCCGAAGGCTGCCCGGTTTGCTTCTCCAAGCCAACATTTAAAGTTTGTCATCGAACTTTAGCTTCTAGTTATTATTAAAATTCTTCTGAGACTAAAATTCTATACGCTACTCCTCCTAGAGCTTTAAGCCTACAAGCCCCAAACTCGGCGGAGCCCTGGGCCCTGGTCACGAAAGTGTTGCTATATCTTTTTGGAATGATCAGACTTACAGTTGATTTAATATTAATTTTTTTATATTAAAAATTCCTAAAATTTCGCCCTCTAATGGAGCAATACCTCTCCACTGAATGGAAATATGTCCCTTAGAATTGAATGGGCTGAGAAAAAGGCGCCCTCTAAAGGAGTAAATCCTCTCTACTCAACAGGAGATCGCTGAGCTCTGACCTACTTTCACTTTGACTTAGGTGGAAAATGCAAATAAATAACGCCTTTAAAATTAAAATATTCCAGCGATTTAATTGTAAATACCCATTAGAACACACCAAGACCTATTTGAGCTAATTTATTCAAAACTCTAAGCATTTCCTTCACCGTGTACAGCTTCAGCACGTACTCTCTCTGTATATCTGCTCACAAACGACATGATTTGCTCGAATTAGAACGCCTTTAAAATTAAAATATTACAGCGATTTAACTCTAATACCCATTACAACACATCAACAGCTAAATCAGTTTGTGATCTGTTTTATTTCAAAGTTGAAGCAGTGTCTTCAGCAAATGTATTACACAGACGAGCTTCACGGCTCGGAGCTAACTTACGTTACCCGACTGAGAATTATACATGACTGAACGTCTTTTAAAAGCATTTAAATAAAAACACTCCAGCGATTGTACACAATAAATATAGAAGAATATTTTAAAGAGCTACATTGGGTGTAAATTAGCTATTTCAAACGTTTTACTAACGAACATGAGATGTACGGCTGCATTATCAGTCTGTCAACAAATACATAATTTGCACGTCTTTTAAAGGCATTTAAATAAAAACACTTCAGCGATTGCACACAATAAATATAGAAGAATATTTTAAAGAGCCGCATTGAATGCAAATGACCTGTTTCAAAGGTTTTTAATAACGAACATGAGATGCAAGGCTGCATCCGTCTGTGTCAACAAAGAATTCATTTGCACGTCTTTTAAAGGTAATCAAATAAAAACATTCCAGCGATTGCACTCAATAAATATAGAAGAATATTTTAAAGAGCTACATTGGGTGTAAATGAGCTATTTCAAACGTTTCACTAACGAACATGAGATGCACGGCTGCATTTGTGTGTCTGTTAACAAAGACATCATTTGCACGACTTTTAAAGGTATTTTGATACAAACACTCCAGCGATTCAACACAATAATAGTACAGTCATATAATAAAAAGGTTAAATGCTTGCTTATTTCTGCTTTTCGCCTCAACCGCACAGCAACACGTCGTGGCTTTGAAGCAAGCGCTGCACGAATCTCGTATGGCAAGCCGTTTTAACCTAAAATACACATATTAATCCACTATGGCAAGCTGTTTTAGCCTAAAATATACTAAGCATTACTTATCGTAATAGCATTTTTACTAGCAACAATTCAATTACAGAGCTCTAAGTGTTCTGGGCTGGCCCTTTTGCCCGAAGGCTGCCCAATTTGGCTCTCCAAGCCAACATTTAAAGTTTGTCATCGAACTTTAGCTTCTAGTTATTATTATTATTATTATGTTGGCTTGGAGAAGCCAACATATTGTTATGCTATTTAAACTTATTATTATTATTATTATTATTATTATATTTTATTATTCTTATGACCTAAAGAAATTTCTGACAGCTACTCCTCCGAGGCCTTTGAAGCCACAAGGCCCAAACTTGGCAGAGACCTGGGCCCTTGTCCCGAAAGAGTTGCTATATCTATTTGGACTGATCAGATGTACAGTTGATTTATTATTAATTTTTGAATATGACAAATTTCCCAATGAATTACATGGGCTGAGAAAAAATGCGCCCTCTAACAGTAATACCTCTCGACTGAAGAGGCGGGATTCAAACCTCTTACTTACAGTCACTCTGAAAACGGTGGAAATACAAATAAATACCGCCTTAAAAATTTAAATATTACAGCGATTTAACTCTAAATACCCATTAGAACATATCAACAGCTAAATTCAGTGGTTTGTGAGTAGTTCTTGTAAAAGAAAAGTTCGCACCCTTCAGCGCTTATACAAGCCGTCGGCATGTACTCTCTCTGTATGTGCTCATAAACAACATAATTTGCACGAATTAGAACGCCTTTAAAATTAATATATTTCAGCGATTTATTTGTAAATACCCATTAGAACACATCAACAAATCAGCCTTTTGTGATCTGTTTTATTTCAAAGTTAAAGCACTGTCTTCAGCAAATGTGTTATACAGACGAGCTTTCACGGGTCGGAGCTAATTTACTCGACTGAGAATTATGACTGCACGTCTTTTAAAAGCATTTAAATAAAAACACTCCAGCGATCCAACACAATAAATATAGAAGAATATTTTAAAGAACAACATTAGCTGCAAATGAGCTATTCAGTAGGTTTCACTAACGAACATGTTACCGAGCTGTGACCTATACTTTCACTTTGACTTCGGTGGAAAATGCAAATAAATAACGCCTTTAAAATTACAATATTCCAGCCATTTAATTGTAAATACCCATTAGAACACATCAAGACCTGAATTCAGCTGTTTGAGCGAATTTATTGAAACCCCTAAGCATTTCCTTCACCGCATACAGGTTGCCTTCAACGAGTATACATGGAGACGAACGACATAATTTGCACGAATTTGACCGCCTTTAAAATTACAATATTGCAGCGATTTAATTCAGTCCACCCATTAGAAAATATCAACAGCTAAATGCAGTTGTTTGTGAGCTTTTTTTTTTTTCATACAGAGAGCGATGTGTTCAGCAGTGTGTTAAGACATGAGCTCCGAGATGTCCGACTGACAATTATACATGACTGCACGTCTTTTAAAGGCATTTAAATACAAACACTCCAGCGATTGCAGACAATAAATATAGAAGAATATTTTAAAGACCTACATTGAGTGCAAATGACTTTTTTCACTGGCTTAACTAACTAACATTGAATGCACTGCTCAGTCTTCATCTGCATCAAAGACATAATTTGCACGTCTTTTAAAGGTATTTAAATACAAACACTCCAGCGATTAAACACAATAATAGTAAAGTAATATATTACACAGCTTAAATGCTTGCTTATTTCTGCTTTTAGGCTCAGCCGCACAGCAACGCTTTCAAGCACGCGCTGCATACTTGTTGTATGGCAAGCCGTTTTAACCTAAAATACACATAAATCCTCTATGGCAAGCTGTTTAGCCTAAAATATACTAAGCATTACTTATCGTAATAGCATTTTTACTAGCAACAATTCAATCAGAGAGCTCTAAGTGTTCTGGGCTGGCCCTTTTGCCCGAAGGCTGCCCGGTTTGCTTCTCCAAGCCAACATTTAAAGTTTGTCATCGAACTTTAGCTTCTAGTTATATGTTATTATTCTTATGGTACACGAATTTACAAACGCTACTCCTCCTAGGGCTTGAATGCCACAAGCCCCAAACTTGGCAGATACCTGGGTCCTGCTCTGAAGTTAGTTGCTATATCTTTTTAGACTGATCAGACTTACAGTTGATTTATTATTAATTTTTGAATATGACACATTTCCCAATGAATTACATGGGCTGAGAAAAAATGCGCCCTCTAACAGTAATACCTCTCGACTGAAGAGGCGGGACTCAAACCTCTCACTTACAGTCACTCTAAAATCGGTGGAAATACAAATAAATATCGCCTTAAAAATTTAATTATTACAGCGATTTAACTCTAAATACCCATTAGAACATATCAACAGTTAAATTCAGTGGTTTTATAGTTCTTGTAAAAGAAAAGCTTGCACCCTTCAGCGCTTATACAAGCCGTCAGCACTAGGCTACTCTCTCTGTGCATGTGCTCACAAACAACATAAATTGCACGAATTAGAACGCCTTTAAAATAAATATATTTCAGCGATTTGTTTGTAAATACTCATTAGAACACATCAACAAATCAGCCTTTTGTGATCTGTTTTATTTCAAAGTTAAAGCACTGTCTTCAGCAAATGTGTTACACAGACGAGCTTTCACGGCTCGGAGCTAACTTACCCGACTGAGAATAATACATGACTGAACGTCTTTTAAAAGCATTTAAATAAAAACACTCCAGCGATCCAACACAATAAATATACAAGAATATTTTAAAGAACTACATTAGCTGCAAATGAGCTATTCAATAGGTTTCACTAACGATCATGTTACCGAGCTGTGACCTATACTTTCACTTTGACTTCGGTGGAAAATGCATATAAATAACGCCTTTAAAATTACAATATTCCAGCCATTTAATTGTAAATACCCATTAGAACACATCAAGACCTGAATTCAGCTGTTTGAGTGAATTTATTGAAACCCCTAAGCATTTCCTTCACCGCGTACAGATTGCTTTCAACGAGTATACATGGAGACGAACGACATAATTTGCACGAATTAGAACGCCTTTAAAATTACAATATTGCAGCGATTTAATTCAGTCCACCCATTAGAAAATATCAACAGCTAAATGCAGTTGTTTGTGAGCATTTTGTTTTCATACAGAGAGCGCTGCGTTCAGCTGTGTGTTAGACATGAGCTCCGAGATGTCCGACTGACAATTATACATGACTGCACGTCTTTTAAAGGCATTTAAATACAAACACTCCAGCGATTGCACACAATAAATATAGAAGAATATTTTAAAGACCTACATTGGGTGCAAATGACTTTTTTCATAGGCTTAACTAACTAACATTTTGATGCACTGCTCAGTCTTCGTCTGCATCATCAAACACATCATTTGCACGTCTTTTAAAGGTATTTAAATACAAACACTCCAGCGATTAAACACAATAATAGTAGAGTAATATAATACACAGCTTAAATGCTTGCTTATTTCTGCTTTTAGGCTCAACCGCACAGCAACGCGTCGTGGGTTTCAAGCACGCGCTGCAAACTTGTTGTATGGCAAGCCGTTTTAACGTAAAATCCACACACGATCCTCTATGTTTTAGCCTAAAATATACTAAGCATTTCTTGTCGTACTGCCATTTTTACTAGCAACAATTCAATCAGAGAGCTCTAAGTGTTCTGGGCTGGCCCTTTTGCCCCAAGGCTGCCCAATTTGGCTCTCCAAGCCAACATTTAAAGTTTGTCATCGAACTTTAGCTTCTAGTTATTATTCTTATGACCTAAGAAAATTTCTGACAGCTACTCCTCCGAGGCCTTTGAAGCCACAAGGCCCAAACTTGGCAGAGACCTGGGCCCTTGTCCCGAAAGATATGCTATATCTATTTGGACTGATCAGATGTACAGTTGATTTATTATTAATTTTTGAATATGACAAATTTCCCAATGAATTACATGGGCTGAGAAAAAATGCGCCCTCTAACAGTAATATACCTCTCGACTGAAGAGGCGGGATTCAAACCTCTTACTTACAGTCACTCTAAAAACGGTGGAAATAGAAATAAATACCGCCTTAAAAATGTAAATATTACAGCGATTTAACTCTAAATACCCATTAGAACATATCAACAGCTAAATTCAGTGGTTTGTGAGTATTTCTTGTAAAAGAAAAGCTCGCACCCGTCAGCGCTTATACAAGCCGTCGGCATGTACTCTCTCTGTATGTGCTCATAAACAACATAATTTGCACGAATTAGAACGCCTTTAAAATTAATATATTTCAGCGATTTATTTGTAAATACCCATTAGAACACATCAACAAATCAGCCTTTTGTGATCTGTTTTATTTCAAAGTTAAAGCACTGTCTTCAGCAAATGTGTTATACAGACGAGCTTTCACGGCTCGGAGCTAACTTACCCGACTGAGAATTAAACATGACTGCACGTCTTTTAAAAGCATTTAAATAAAAACACTCCAGCAATCCAACACAATCAATATACAAGAATATTTTAAAGAACTACATTAGCTGCAAATGAGCTTTTCAGTTTCACTAACGAACATGTTACCGAGCTGTGACTTACTTTCACTTTGAATTTGGTGGAAAATGCATATAAATAATGCCTTTAAAATTACAATATTCCAGCCATTTAATTGTAAATACCCATTAGAACACATCAAGACTTGAATTCAGCTGTTTGAGCGAATTTATTGAAAACCCTAAGCAATTCCTTCACCGCGTACAGATTGCTTTCAACGAGTATACATGGAGACGAACGACATAATTTGCACGAATTAGAACGCCTTTAAAATTACAATATTGCAGCGATTTAATTCAGTCCACCCATTAGAAAATATCAACAGCTAAATGCAGTTGTTTGTGAGCATTTTGTTTTTTCATACAGAGAGCGCTGCATTCAGCAGTGTGTTAGACATGAGCTCCGAGATGTCCGACTGAGAATTATACATGACTGCACGTCTTTTAAAGGCATTTAAATAAAAACACTCCAGCGATTCAACACAATAAATATAGAAGAATATTTTAAAGACCTGCATTGGGTGTAAATGAGCTATTTCAAACGTTTTACTAACGAACATGAGATGTATGGCTGCATTATCAGTCTGTGTCAACAAATAATTCATTTGCACGTCTTTTAAAGGTAATCAAATAAAAACATTCCAGCGATTGCACACAATAAATATAGAAGAAAATTTTAAAGAGCTGCATTGAGTGCAAATGAGCTGTTTCATAGATTTAACTAACTAACATTGGATGCACTGCTCAGTTCTTCGTCTGCATCATCAAAGACATCATTTGCACGTCTTTTATTCATTCTTTTTTTCAATAAATATAGAATAATATTTTAAAGAGCTACATTGGGTGTAAATGAGCTATTTCAAACGTTTCACTAACGAACATCAGATGTATGGCTGCATTATCAGTCTGTCAACAAACATCATTTGCACGTCTTTTAAAGGCATTTAAATAAAAACACTCCAGCGATTGCACACAATAAATATAGAAGAATATTTTAAAGAGCCGCATTGAATGCAAATGACCTGTTTCAAAGGTTTTTAACGAACATGAGATGTAAGGCTGCATTATCAGTCTGTCAACAAAGAATTCATTTGCACGTCTTTTAAAGGTAATCAAATAAAAACATTCCAGCGATTGCACACAATAAATATAGAAGAATATTTTAAAGAGCTGCATTGAGTGCAAATGAGCTGTTTGCACTGCTCAGTTCTTCGTCTGCATCATCAAAGACATCATTTGCACGTCTTTTAAAGGTATTTAAATACAAAAACTGCAGCGATTTAACACAATAATAGTATAGTAATATATTACAAAGGTTAAATGCTTGCTTATTTCTGCTTTTCGGCTCAACCGCACGGCAACGCGAAGCGGCTTTGAAGCAGGCGCTCATCACATATTCTAGTATGGCAAGCCGTTTTGACCTAAAATCCAAACACGATCCTCTATGGCAAGCTGTTTTAGCCTAAAATATACTAAGCATTTCTAGTAGTACTGCCATTTTTACTAGCAACAATTCAATTACAGAGCTCTAAGTGTTCTGGGCTGGCCCTTTTGCCCGAAGGCCGCCCAATTTGGCTCTCCAAGCCAACATTTAAAGTTTGTCATCGAACTTTAGCTTCTAGTTATATGTTATTATTCTTATGGTACACGAATTTACAAACGCTACTCCTCCTAGGGCTTGAATGCCACAAGCCCCAAACTTGGCAGATACCTGGGTCCTGCTCTAAAGTTAGTTGCTATATCTTTTTAGACTGATCAGACGTACAGTTGATTTATTATTAATTTTTGAATATGACACATTTCCCAATGAATTACATGGGCTGAGAAAAAATGCGCCCTCTAACAGTAATACTTCTCGACTGAAGAGGCGGGACTCAAACCTCTCACTTACAGTCACTCTGAAATCGGTGGAAATACAAATAAATATCGCCTTAAAAATTTAATTATTACAGCGATTTAACTCTAAATACCCATTAGAACATATCAACAGTTAAATTCAGTGGTTTTATAGTTCTTGTAAAAGAAAAGCTCGCACCCTTCAGCGCTTATACAAGCCGTCAGCACTAGGCTACTCTCTCTGTGCATGTGCTCACAAACAACATAAATTGCACGAATTAGAACGCCTTTAAAATAAATATATTTCAGCGATTTGTTTGTAAATACTCATTAGAACACATCAACAAATCAGCCTTTTGTGATCTGTTTTATTTCAAAGTTAAAGCACTGTCTTCAGCAAATGTGTTACACAGACGAGCTTTCACGGCTCGGAGCTAACTTGTCTGAGAATAATACATGACTGAACGTCTTTTAAAAGCATTTAAATAAAAACACTCCAGCGATCCAACACAATAAATATACAAGAATATTTTAAAGAACTACATTAGCTGCAAATGAGCTATTCAATAGGTTTCACTAACGATCATGTTACCGAGCTGTGACCTATACTTTCACTTTGACTTCGGTGGAAAATGCATATAAATAACGCCTTTAAAATTACAATATTCCAGCCATTTAATTGTAAATACCCATTAGAACACATCAAGACCTGAATTCAGCTGTTTGAGTGAATTTATTGAAACCCCTAAGCATTTCCTTCACCGCGTACAGATTGCTTTCAACGAGTTTACATGGAGACGAACGACATAATTTGCACGAATTAGAACGCCTTTAAAATTACAATATTGCAGCGATTTAATTCAGTCCACCCATTAGAAAATATCAACAGCTAAATGCAGTTGTTTGTGAGCATTTTGTTTTCATACAGAGAGCGCTGCGTTCAGCTGTGTGTTAGACATGAGCTCCGAGATGTCCGACTGACAATTATACATGACTGCACGTCTTTTAAAGGCATTTAAATACAAACACTCCAGCGATTGCACACAATAAATATAGAAGAATATTTTAAAGACCTACATTGGGTGCAAATGACTTTTTTCATAGGCTTAACTGGGTCATTCCAGAATTGGAGGACATTTCATGTCCCCCCTATGAAATTTCAAATAATCTATGTATAATATACAAAAAAAATAGTCACTGTGTAAAAAACACTTGTCCTGAAACTAAATATATATAGACTTGAAGATTTTTTTTCTCCTAAATATTATTAATAATAAAAAAAAGTCTCTAGTACCCACTTAAATGCCATTTTTCTCTTGTCCCACCTTCTAGATGACCAAACTGAATGTTAAATATAACTGTTAAAATACATTTTAAATATCCTTTTTTTGTATGATTTTGTTTATATATGCCTCTTTTAATTGTTAAAGCATTTTTTAAATTGATATAAATATTTTAAATAATTGAAATGTTGCAAAAAAGTTATGTCCCCAACATAGTGCAACCCTGTTACCAAAATATTTAGACTGGCAGAAGAAGAAGAAAAAAACAGCGATTGACATGATACACAGGGAATTACATCACTAAGCAGTTTGCTGCCAGAATGGGTAGAACAAAGGTATATTCTCTCTTCGATTTTTCATGTTATTATATAATTTTTACTCTTTATTGAATGTGTCACTCTAACAAATGCAACCCTGTTACACTTATTATCAGAATAAGACAAATTAATTTGAAGGTTTTCTTCTTCTTTTTTACATAAGTAAGTTTGTCCTAAATATGACAGTTAGAGCTAGCTAAACAGCTAGTTTCTATTCATGAGAAAAAGCTAACATTAGCATTAATTTGCAACCCTGTTACTCGCAACCCTGTTACCATAATTATAGTAACAGGGTTGAATCTCCTTCAGTCCACTCATAAGGGACGATCTATCATCAATAGTTAAATGTTATTTAACAATGTGCCTGTGTTTCCTGAGCATTTGTCACATTGTTGACCTGATCTTTTATCAAAAGTAATCTATCTATCAATCCCTGTAGCTTTTTGCAACCCTGTTACTTAAATTTCAACCCTGTTACCGTATATTTTTTATTAAAATAATAATAAATTACCTTTTTTAGCTCACAGGGGCTTGAGCTATTGTCCTTACTGTAGTTTGAAGGATTATATGCATTATGCATTTTAGCAAATACTTGAAAATATATACTTTTTTCAGGTTCCCGAGTATTGGTAACAGGGTTGCATCGAGCACCAAAAAAATAAAATAGAGAGTATTATAAAAAATGTGCCTTTGATACCTGAGCTGGACGAATCAAATTATTTAATGGTATATTGGCTGTTTTTATGAAATACATAATAAAAAATAGTAAAATAAAGGGCCAATTTTTCAAAATTATGGATGCCTAAATGTCCTCCAATTCTGCAATGACCCAACTAACATGCACTGCTCAGTCTTCGTCTGCATCATCAAACACATCATTTGCACGTCTTTTAAAGGTATTTAAATACAAACACTCCAGCGATTAAACACAATAATAGTAGAGTAATATAATACACATCTTAAATGCTTGCTTATTTCTGCTTTTAGGCTCAACCGCACAGCAACGCGTCGTGGGTTTCAAGCATGCGCTGCAAACTTGTTGTATGGCAAGCCGTTTTAACGTAAAATCCACACACGATCCTCTATGTTTTAGCCTAAAATATACTAAGCATTTCTTGTCGTACTGCCATTTTTACTAGCAACAATTCAATCAGAGAGCTCTAAGTGTTCTGGGCTGGCCCTTTTGCCCCAAGGCTGCCCAATTTGGCTCTCCAAGCCAACATTTAAAGTTTGTCATCGAACTTTAGCTTCTAGTTATGTTGGCTTGGAGAGCCAACATACTGTTATGCTATTTAAACTTATTATTATTATTATGTTGGCTTGGAGAGCCAACATACTGTTATGCTATTTAAACTTATTATTATTATTATGTTGGCTTGGAGAGCCAACATACTGTTATGCTATTTAAACTTATTATTATGTTGGCTTGGAGAGCCAACATACTGTTATGCTATTTAAACTTATTATTATTATTATTATGTTGGCTTGGAGAGCCAACATACAGATCTGGCCATTTAAAATGCGCGCGGGAAGTAAAGTGGTCTCGCGTGACGCCGGTGTATTCCAAGGGAACACGGAAAATACAATGACATAGGAAAGACATGATCAGTAGGGGGCAGTCATGTAACGCACTGGACTGGAGCGGCAGCAAACATCGCTCTAAGCCCGAATGACTCGTTTGTACGGTGACCTGGAGGGGACATCTTCTTCGGACATTATTCGTTTATATTCGTTAATTTTCCTATCATTTCGATCTCATATATATATATATATATATATATATATATATATATATATATATATATTCATCTTTTTTCTAATTAATAGATAACCTATAAAGTGTTTCATTGTCGAGTGAATCATTCACGTTCCATTTGTAAATCGTTTATGGTCACACACGGGCATTAATACAATCATAAAGGCAAAACTTTATTGGCATAATTGTCGTTTACAATATTTGCTAAATATATGGCAAATAGGATATACAGAACGTTATTTAGGTTAAGCGATTCACAATAAACAAAAAAGTAGATAGCTCTAAATCACTTTATTATTAATAGGCTACTATTATTTTAATATCTGGTTAGGGCTATTTATTTTTAACACCTGACAATTATGCCAATAAAATTTTTGATTGTATTTCTCCCCGTGTGTGACGATAAATTAGCATGTTTTCATTTACAAATGAAACTACGTGAATGATGCATTCCTCAGTAAAACAGTTTAGTAATTATATAGTCTAGTCTATTAATTAGACGAAACAAAATAAAATATGTTCAATTCAACCTTTAAACTACATTCCAGTAAAATTCAGTCATATAGCATATGTCAAGCATTTACAGTATCATTTACATGAACGTTAAGTAAAGAGAGCAAAATTAAGGGTGGGGGAAACGAATATAAACGAAACTAAAAATATATACAATAATAACTGGCTAATAGTAATATTATTACTAATAGTAATAATAATGATAATGATAATAATATTAATACCAACACGGAAAAAAATACTATCAGTTAATATAAGGAATGTAGGCCTATTTCACTGTGTGACAATAAATTATTTCCAAATGAAACTACGTGAATAATTCACTCTTCAATGATTTGTATATTAATTGCAATTTGCAATTGTGTTAAGTGCACTTTTGGGAAAGGCACGTGAAACAATAACGAACGCTCACAAAATGAAAACGCTTTTAAGCACTAAAATTAATCGAAACGCAGCCCAGAATGTTATGTAAAGAGATCAAAATGAAGTTGAAAATAATGGATATAAACGAATAATACGGAAAAAAAGAGGATCAGTTAATGGACAAGACTGTGTGTGATGCATGAAATGTTTCTTGTAGGGCTTTTTAATTGGAAATACATGTAATATTTATTCATGATACACTTGTGAATGCTGTCTAAATCGCGCACAGACAGCATTGGCATATACAGCAACGCCTATATAATTATGTAATATTGTATTAATTTCTATAACAATTAATATAATAATTTCTTAACTCAAAATGAAATATTAATAAACCTATCTCTGATAATCCCGGGCTACTATGCTCACTCAGGTTTATTTATGCATTAAACTCGTGTTTATGCATTTTTATCAGTATTATCAGTATTATTTTATGTTTTTGATAACAGCAGATTCTGAACAACAACGTTAAAAAAGCTTATTTATTCAAGTGATCATTAATGTACATTTTATTTTCATTTTACAGTTTTGCCAATGCTTAGACATTTTTAAACAACTTTATACATCGTTACATTCCAGTATGTCCACCCTGATGTTTCACCACAGCCGGAAGAACTTTAAACAGTCTGTTTATGTACTTGTTGCATGCCACTGCTGTAAGTTCCTCAAACCAGAATTTATTTATGGCATCAATTAAGTCAGACTTTGTAGTTGGTTTTGCTACTTTTCGAATATAATCTTTCAGAGCATGCCACACCATTTCAATGGGATTCATGTCGGGGGATTCGGCGGGAGTCTTCACCCAGTTTACACCCTGTTCAGCAATGAGTCTGCCTGCAGCAGTGTGCTTCGGGTCATTGTCCTGGAAAAAACGGTGATGTGCTCCGAAGTTTTCCCTAATGTATGGGGCAGCAGTTTCTGTTACAATAGCATTTTCAAAGAAAGACCGGTCCATTATGCCTTCGAAGATTGCAATCGGTCCCGGACCCAGTCTGGATATTGCTCCCCAAACATGAACTTTTAGCGGGTGCTTTGGCTTTGGTTTAGACACGTGTCTCCCACTTCTACGAAATGACATGGTGGCAAAGCGGTCCAAAGCCACTGTTGTTTCATCAGTGAAAATTACATCGTGAAATGACTCCTTCTCAGCAATCCATTTTTGGGCTTGTTGGAGACGTAACTCTTTATTTTTGTCTCTGATCATGGGACAATGTTGAGTTTTCCCATACTTCCACCCAAGCTTTTGCCTTATCCTCCGAATGGATCGCTCGCTTATTTCCACTCCGCTGTCACGCCATAGCTGTTTTTTCACGGAACATGACACCAGTTCATCATTCTGATGAGTGATATTCTCTATGGATAGGACAATGTCTCTAAAATCAAGGGCAAAACAGAAAATAGTTAAACATTTGACAGTTTATGCATAACCACCACTTAGCATTAACCGGTATTTAGGCCAGTGTTTGTGTTCGCGTCATGCAGTGGGTAACTTACTCCGTTATTTTGCGAGGATTACGTTTGTGTGATGATCTTTCTTTGTAGTGTCTCCGGATAGTGCTCAATGTAGCGTGTACACCAATGGATTTCAGATGTCGGGATATTTCTTGAGTAGAACTTCCAGCAGACCTCATCACCCTGATGTCTTGGGAATGCAGCTTGCTGATTTTGGTCATTTTGAGATGACTTTACAGATGGATGGACTGTATATATTCGTACAGTGTGTCAGGGGTGTGGACACTAATGTTTTGTGATAAGAGGGTGTATCATAGGTGGAGCGTGTGAGGAAAGCTTTCCCCTTTTCCCTGGCATGCATTTGAATGCTGAATCCGCAATTAAACCGAATGCTACACAGTTGGACCCCCCCAAAAACAGTCTCAATAAAATGTTGATTACAAGGCAAAACAGGCAGCATTCACCCCCCATCCCCATTCGGCTATTCATAAACATTTCGCTCTTTATACTGCCGCTGATCGCCTCATTAACTGCTACTTTTAAAATAACTGAAAAAAACAAATAGTTCCCACTTCCCTTTGTGTCGAAATTGACACGGCTCATGGCTAGTGTTTGCATATTTCTTTCTATTGTGCAACCAGATTAGTGTTATATACTGTGCTGATAGTTCTGATCATTTTTATTTTTTTTTTATCGGACAATGCAACCTGAACTTTAAATTCAAAGTAGCCTAAAATAGCTGGATCTGCCAGTCTCAACTCCCGTTTACTCCACCGCCATCTAACAGCATTTTCACACCAGTGATACTAAATATTCTTGCAAACTGTCTAAACTTCAATATACAGTACATGAAGACACTAGAGGTTTTGCGATGTACACTGCATGAAAAAAGTGGTTTTCGTCATTTAACGACACTGTGAATTGTCGCAGAAGTTTCAGGTTAATGGCTGTTCACAGGAATGCGCAGTTAGCACAGATAATTGTAGGGAACTGCCAAAAATTGATGTGGAAGGCTTAGCACCTGACACCCCCCATGATTCATGTCACCTTGGCCTCGGTGTAGCTTTTATATGTAAATGATTACTGGAGCTATACAAATGCAAACCAGGGGAAGGGGGGTGGCTTGAGACTCACTGATCTAGAGCTGGCTAACTGTAGCCTTCTTTGACTCAACTACACATAACACCGCGACATGCAATAAAATTATATTTTTCATGTGAAACAGTTTTTTAAACAGATATCATTTAATATTTTTAAAGTGTATATTAACATTTGTGTGTACACATTTTGTTCTATATTTTGTTCTTGAACTATATTTTCTCTATTTTCATCTATCTATCTATCTATCTATCTATCTATCTATCTATCTATCTATCTATCTATCTATCTATCTATCTATCTATCTATCTATCTATATACGCGCACGCACGCACACAGATGAAAATATATAGAAAATATAGTTGTTGGTATATCGATATTTTCAAGACAAATATAACAACAACTACATTTTCTTTTCATTAATGAAAGCCAAGTCAGGCCAAGCAAATTACAGAACAAAATATATTTTTATTGTATACAATTTACAAATAGTAAAGCAAATGATCACTTAACAAATATTAGAACATTTTAGACCTCAACCACTGTACATAGTGGCATGACTATAGTCACTTTTTCTGTTGTTGTACTTAATTGCACCGTGGATGTATTTGACACACATCGTCCAGCAATGCGCTCAACAGGGAGAAATGATGCACTGTATTGTTATCGCCATTGCAAGCAGCGAATAAAATCTAAACAGTGACGTAAAAATGAAAGCAGCAAGCAAATTACAAGAAAGCAGAACGTCTTCATCTATATGTTTTGGATTCCGCGCTTTGATTCAGGACCTAGTCTGTGATTGGACAAATCGTCGACGTCACGTTCATGAACTCGTCCGTGATTGGACAAATCGACCACGTCACGTTCATGCCGCCCATGCCGTTTTACGGTCTTTTAAATCGGCTGCAAGTGAGCAACTGATAAAATAGACCTATTAACAAATTGTCACTGTGTGCATTTGTATTAACTGTGCGAGAAAGAAATGGAGGCCACAGCATTTTATTCAAAAAGGAGCGCTCCCACTTGTAGTAGCAAGCGAAAGGTATGTAGTCTATAATGTATTTTGGCCTAACGCTGCCTTAAATTTTTTGGTACATTCAGATGTTTGTTGTGTGCTAACCATCATACATATTGTCTCAATAGCATTCTGGCAAGGAGAACAAGCAGAGTCCACAGACCAAAAATAAAACAGGGACTACCCGGCTTGTAAAAAAGAAATCGGTGGGTATTTGATAAGTTATTTTTATGTAAGCAGCCCCATGTGCAGCAGCCTCATATACCTATCTGCGGTGTGAACATCATATTCAAAACTAATTTTAATGCTACCATCTACAGGCTGTTCTAATTGAACGTAGATGTCCTGCTGCAGTCACTGTTTCCAAGGAACAGATGTCTGAATTCACAAGAAGGCTTCTGAATTTAGAGGCACGGATTGGTTTGTTGGAGGCGCGTTTCAGTGAGAAAACTCATCCTTCGACAGCGGATCAATCCACATCCACAGACATTTCTGCCAATGTTCCTTCAACGTCGGCGGATACTCCAATGGACTGCCAACAGCCTTTTGAGATGTGGTCATCTCCTCAGTCTGCTCGCGAAGACCATTCGCTGTCAGCGCACCTGGTTGATGCTGATTTCGGTGTTCCTGCTGCAGCCTCTACACCACTGACTGTCCGGACGCTCAACCTACAAACCAGCCCAGATCATTCGTTAGCGGGCTCAACATCAGAAGGATTAACCAACAACCCAGTGGTGACGAATCCGATGCTCCATAATGAAAATTCGCCGAATCAAGATTATTCACGGGTTTCTCCTTCCATCATGACATCATTCCATTTGAGATTGCCTGAAACACCAACAAACACCTCCCATTCTCATCACCATCATCGTATTCGCCGGTCTCTCATGCAGGGAGTAATCCTTCCAGATGTACATTTAAATCATGTTTCAGTAGAGACCGAGAATAAACTGTATCTGGAATCAACAGGACCAGACGGGAAACCAAGGGCAGATCGTTTCGCTGTTCTTTTGTTTAAAAGGTTAATTCCCCTCAACCTTTATCAGAACTGGGCAGATTCTGTTAACTTTGACAGCTCCAGGGGGAAAAATGCACTACCCAACAACCTTCGTCAAGCACTTTCAGATGCTGTTGGTCGGAGATTCAACCCCGCAGTTCGTGACTGGAAGCTGATAAGAGACAGACTTAACGAACTTCTCCGAAATAGAAGAACAACTTTTCCACTTTTTTAAAAAGTAAAAAGTAAAAAAATATATATGTTTAAAAACTTGCAGAACTCACTGGAGCACTTGTGATACTGAACAATTGTATCCATTGTCAGTCACATAATAAAAGCCTTATTGTTTTGAAAAATGATCCTTCTGTTTATTTGTTGACATTATTTTTAATATTAGGATTATAATACTAGGGTATAGTACTTACATTGACATTAGGCCAAATCTAAATGGTTCCCTTTCCTTTTATGTATTAAAAAAAAAAAAAACTTCATTGGGCAGCGCGACATCATAATGTACAGCACAAAATGAAATAAAAGGAAATACTACTACTACTCACAATAATACATCAAATAATTTTTTTACACTCTAAACTATAGTTTATATTTCTCCTCTTGCACAAATCAATAAAATCAAGTGTATCTAAAATTGTATAAATGGTATGAAAAAGACGAGCTACCTCTCAAACATGTAAATCTTCATTTGCTGTGGCTTTAAAATATTGAATTTTATAATGTATTTTGTAATTTTGTACTTGCTATTTATTGTTATTTTTAAATTAATTATTTTGATTGCTCAGTGTTTGCGCGCCCTGTAATAAATTGTTTAGTCGGCGTATAACACAGCATGTGATGGAGTGCCTCGTCTTATTAGTTTTTGTTAATAAATGCTATATAAGTTAGTTTTATTTTATTTTTGTTATGCTGTTTAATTAAAAATAACAAATCCATCTTTTAAGAATTTGTTTTAATCTTAAAATTGATAGGTGTAGCCAATATGTAAGCAAAACCAAGATCATGAATTCAAAAGTAAAAGTGAAAAGCATCCTAGACATTACAATAGCGGAAATCCCGTTCACAAAATTAAAATAACTAGGCCTACTAACAAATATGCACAAAAGGGGGTTGAATGTTAAATACGTTTCCATAAAACAATACATTATGATAACAGACAAACTATTTATCAACAATGAGCTTTGATTAAGCCCATGTTGAAGAAACAAATAAATAAATAAAAATGAAACTAAAGCGCGACCAACTGAGAGCGTTATGCCGCGTTCCAGGCAACCCGTTACCCGTGTTTTTCCAAACTTCTACCAGTGAAAGTGCACTGGAACGGCAGTTAAAACCGTGAATTCCCACCCGTGAACTCGTACTAGATCGACGCACTCCCAGTTCCCAGTTCTGACATGACTTAGCCCAAGAAACAACAATAAAGGGGTGCGGTGTTTATGCAAGTGGCACACGGTGGAAAAATAGAGTAATATTTAGGACAATTTAACGTTGCAATCAAATTATTAATACTATAAAAATAATAAATTCTTGGCGTGACTTGCTTGGAACGCTACAAAGTTCTTTGAAGACGTGATTTACGAGCTCAAAAACCTGCCTGGAGCGCAGCATTTGTGTATCCTGTCACAAAATATGGCGAAAAATCCTACACAAGGGGAATAGTGTGATTAAGGTGTGTACATGTCTTCCATAATGCGACTAAAATAGGAATACTCCACCTGTCTTAATTCGATTTGTGTTTACTCAAAATATGACTTTAGTCGGATTAAATTAATTAAAATATATCATTTTACATGGTTACTTCTTAATCAGAGTATTTAATCGCGTTAAAATCGGAATATTGTTGTCCATGTAAACGTACTTACTGTCGAGTATAAAACTTTTTTCGCAGTACATCCATTATATTTCCATGTTACACTTTTAAGACGTATAGCCCTGCATTTTAATCCGTCAAAGATCAAATGCGGGCTAAAATTATGTTTTAACATTCAGTGGTGATTAAAAAAAAACTTGCAGCGCTGGTGGAAACACGGTCCTGTCAGCAGCATTGAGCGCACGTTCAGCACAGCTTGGAAGGGTTCCTTGTTTAAAGCTTGCCACAAAACACTGGAACAAGTAAATACCTTGACTGTCAAACAGTAAGGAGATATTTTAATTATTTATTTAGAAACTACTGTTTTCTGAGTCAGTGATGATGCAGTTAACAGTCCTCCTCAAATCCTCGTTTTTTTTCGTTAAGTAGTAATTTAAGTCTTTCTACATATTTATTTATCATGTCTGACAAAAAATAGTGGTTACATATTTTCCACTGAAAAAAATGTAACTGATCGAGCTTGATCCTTCATGTCCTAAAAATGTGTTTTGCACTCTCCGCACAAACGATTGGCACCTAATAGCACACATTTATATCTCTTAGTATTTAAATCTTTTGTTTTACATCTATGGATTTTATTTTAGCCAATTCGTGATTTGAGAAGGCAAATTGAAAAACAGAGTAGGTAAACTCACTGTCTGCCGCTTGGTCTTTAAGAAACAAAAAGCTTACGTTTAACGAACAAAAATGCTCCAAACTTTTTTTTTCTAAATTACCTTAATAAAAAAGAAACGAAATTATAAATACTTTGCCGTTACATACAGAATGAAATACAGACGTAAATACTGTCCAAATATCCCTCTTTGTGCAGGGTTTGGCTACAGAATGTTGTTCCTTGCGCCACCTGGTGGATATTGTATGAAGTGCAACCACGTTGTAAAAAAATCTAAAAAAGCCGCTGCGGCATGACGCGTGGCCTCGCGTGCCGAATTGCAGGCTGCCGCGTGAAAATAGACGCATTTTTAATGGCCAGATCTGTACATGTGTGTACCTGGTATTCATCACGTTGTGGGGACCAAATGTCCCCACAAGGATAGGAATACCAGTAGATTTTGACCTTGTGGGGACATTTCTCAGGTCCCCATGAGGAAACAGGCTTATAAATCATGCACAATGAGTTTTTTTGAGTAATTAAAAGTGTGCACAATCTCCTGTGAGGGCTAGGTTTAGGTGTAGGGTAGGTGTAGGGCGATAGAAAGTACGGTTTGTACAGTATAAAAACCATTACGCCTATGGAATGTCCCCATAAAACATGTAAACCCAACATGTGTGTGTGTGTGTGTGTGTGTGTGTGTGTGTGTGTGTGTGTGTGTGTGTGTGTGTGTTCTGCTCCAGTGCCATGGAGCCAGACGAACTGTCCATTGCTTTTGTGAGTAGAAGATTAATAGATGTGTGCTTGTTTTATCTCGGTGAACAGCGGACAGGAGTGTGAATAGAGAAACAAATTCAACCATGATTTCATAGGCAAAGGTGCAGAAATCCCTACAGTAAAGATTCGAATGTTATTAGCTTGACAAACACAGAAAAAAGTTATATCATACAGTTAAAAAAGTTAGATTTTCTTATTTGTTCGCTTTGTCTGTATGGAATTGTTTGAAACATCCAAAATTATCCAAAACACATCATGTTTGTGCAGTGTTTAGATGTTATGAGACAGATTGATTGCAAATACACAAAAGATCTGGTGAAAACAACAATGGATTATATTGTTGCTCAGTGGCTTCATTCACAGCTCTGCAGAAAGGACTCGCAGAGACACAAATGAATTTCCAGTTCATGCTGGTTTATTCTGGTTTGGTGCTGCCAGCACTGTTTTAAAGACACAGCATCAAAGCATCAAATAAACAGTATTATTCAACTTTCAAACACAATGCATTTCATATTCATCAAGCTTGAATTTTATGAAGGTAGAGATATTCCTATATATACAGTTGAGGTTAAAAGTTTACATACACCTTGCAGAATCTACCAAAATAAGAGAGATCATACAAAATGCATGCTAGTTTTTATTTAGTACTGACCTGAATAACATATTTCACATAAAAAAAATGTTTACATATAGTCCACAAGAGAAAATAATAGTTGAATTTATAAAAATGGCCCAGTTCAAAAGTTTACATACACTTGATTCTGTGTTGTTACCTGAATGATCCACAGCTGTTTTTTGTTTGTTTGTTTTGTTTTGTTTTGTTTTGTTTTGTTTTGTTTAGTGATAGTTGTTTATGAGTCCCGTGTTTGTCCTGAACAGTTAAACTGCCTGCTGTTCTTCAGAAAAATCCTTCAGGTCCCACAGATTCTTTGGATTTTCAGCATTTTTGTGTATTTGAACCCTTTTCAACAATGACTGTATGATTTTGAGATCCATCTTTTCACACTGAGGACAACTGAGGGACTCATATGCAACTAATACAGAAGGTTCAAATGCTTACTGATGCTTCATAAGAAAAAGTATGCATTAAGGCGTGTAAACTTTTGAACAGAATGAGGATCTGTTCATTTTTCTTATTTGGCGTAAATATTATTTTTTTCTTCATTTTTTTTTTTTTTTTTTTTTTTCCTCCAGAAGAAAAATAAGTTAAATTTACCCTGATCTTCAAATTCAAAAAGTTTTCACCCCTTGGGTCTTAATACATTGTTTTTCTTTCTATACACAAAATCGCTGAAAAAACAAAGAATTTGTGGGACCTGAATAATTTTTTTTTGATGGACGGCAGGCAGTTTAACTGTTCAGGGCAAACAAGGGACTTATGATCAACTATCACTAAACAAACAAACAAACAAAAAACCCCGAACAGGGTTATTTTTATAAATTGAACTATTATTTTCTCTACATGTCTTTTATGTAAAATATCCTATTCAGATCAGTACCACAGACTTCCCACTGAGGTGCCTTGATACAGCACTCTGGGAACAGCCTATTCGTTCAGAAATTTCTTTCTGTGTCTTACCCTCTTGCTTGAGGGTGTCAATGATGGCCTTCTGGACAGCAGTCAGGTCGGCAGTCTTACCCATGATTGCGTTTTTGAGTAATGAACCAGGCTGGGAGTTTTTAAAAGCCTCAGGAATCTTTTGCAGGTGTTTAGAGTCAATTAGTTGATTCAGATGATTAGGTTAATAGCTCGTTTAGAGAACCTTTTCATGATATGCTAATTTTTTGAGATAGGAATTTTGGGTTTTCATGAGCTGTATGCCAAAATCATCAATATTAAAACAATAAAAGGCTTGAACTACTTCAGTTGTGTGTAATGAATCTAAAATATATGAAATCTAATGTTTATCAGTACATT
>NC_133361.1:49240119-49282411 GCF_049309525.1 Garra rufa
ATGTGTTGAATAAATGTATATATCTGGCACTGCTTGGTAGGAACAGCGGCAGTTTGAATTTCATAACCGAGCTGACAGCTGAGAGCTACGCTACATGATGTTTCATTAACAAAGTTCGGGAGAAGCGCGTCAGATACTTAGCGTAAACAGCACAAGAGGAGCCCACTCAAGTCAATCAGCGCCATAGGTTAAATACAGCTGACTCACCTCCATTCACTTGATGGTTTATCAGTAACTGGTTCGCCTGTCCGCTACTACGTCGCAAAGACAAACTGCCACAAAAGAAGACGATTCCGACTCTCCTCCGGCCGGCTCCAGGACCGTGTCTTCCCCGCATTTCGTTTCAATTGAGCCCCAGGCCTCATCTCGCGGCCGCCGCTCGGCCCGGACCGCCTCACAACGCCTCGGCCTGCCCTCGCCTCCATCGGCGAGAACACCAGCCGATTCCCCAGCATCATCCGCTCGGTCAGGCAATCAATTCCGCCCATAGAGAAACGGACTATGGCGAGTATGAAACTAGCGCTGGCAAAATCCGATGTCCAGTCTTCACGCAAGTTAAACAAAACAGAAGTATTTAACTTGTACAATAATCTGCAACTAACTAACCTCTCCCCCTCTAACCCCAAAGTCGACCAAAAGGAAACACAAACCTCCGGCCGCGCCGACGCCAATGTCTTTCTCCCGTGCGAGGCCTCTCACAGGGCTGAGAATCGATTCCAAAGAATCGATTCCGAAGCATTAGGAATTGAGAGTCGATTCCAAAGTTTGGAATCGATCCCATCAAGGGGAATTGACTCCTTATTCAGAGCCGTGTTCCGTTCAACAACTTATATCTATGTATACAGATGCCTGTCAAACGAAAGACTGCATCCCACGAAGGCTGCATATCTCAGCTGCTAGTCATCAAATGTTGCCGAACGTTTTCGGCGATTCATGAAAATAAACTGAATGAAACGATCATTACAGAGCTCGTCTGAAACACCCATTAATTCGGCTCTTGCTCACTGATAATTATTAAAATTCTGTTAGATCGTTTGAATAAACTAGTCCAAAAAACTATAAGTTATTTTACGATGGGAGTCACTCATGTTGTCCACAAATTTGAGCGCTGCACGACGGATAGACGTGAATGACGTCATCTTATTTACACCCTATATATATAAATGCTATCTTTAACCTTTATCAGCCAATGATAATTCTGAAAGAAAATGCAGAGAGCACCAATCAGTGGTCTCTAGAGCGCACCTGGTTGACAGCTAATCCACAAGCTCTAACATTAGTGTTGTTGTTAAAGTTGTTTATTTTGTTTCACTGTATCGTTTGCTAATTTTGTGCGACGCATACTGTTAAAGTAAATATCATTCAGCTGAACTGTGGACATTAGACACTTCATGACTTGTTTTAGTATTGCAATAAATGCATGTCCACTGCTGAGCCCTGGGTTATGACTAATTCCATGGGCAATGCAGACAAATTACAATTTAAAATCTGTCAGAGCTACAAAAATATTGTACATTTTCATATTTTTACAATGAAGCTTCATATTATGAGAAAGCTACTTTCTTTGACTTCAATATCCTGCAGTCATTGCAAAATTAGCTTCCTCCAATTTAAATGGCAAGAATTGAAAACAACAGTGAGGAAATCGATTCTGAACCAGGAATCGAAATTGATTCCAAAAATTTCGGAATCAAACAACCCTACACAGAACAATGGCCGCAGCCCAGCCCTCCACCGCAGCTCCTCCTCAAGCAATGCCTGGGCCCGCAGCCCAAGCCAGCATTTGGCCGCTTCGTCTGCCAATCGCAGCCCTGGCCACCAACTTCTTTCTCGTGGAGTTTGCAGCCCAAGCAAGCGCTTGGCCACCAGTCTCAGCTCCGCCGCCCGCCCCCGGCAGCTCGGGGCTCGAAGCTCAAGCGAGCGCTTGGCCACAATGGCCGCCTCACACAGCCCCGCCTCCCGCTGCCGTCAGCTCGGATCTCGCAGCTCAAGCGAGCACCTGGCCACACTGGCTGTCACACACAGCCCCGCCTCCAGCTCATGTCAGCTCGGATCTCGCAGCTCAAGCGAGTGCTTGGCCGCACTTGCCGCCTCACACAGCCCCGCCTCCCGCTGCCGTCAGCTCGGATCTCGCAGCTCAAGCGAGCACTTGGCCGCACTGGCTGTCACACACAGCCCCGCCTCCAGCTCATGTCAGCTCGGATCTCGCAGCTCAAGTGAGTGCTTGGCCGCACTTGCCGCCTCACACAGCCCCGCCTCCCGCTGCCGTCAGCTCGGATCTCCCAGCTCAAGCGAGCACCTGGCCGCACTGGCTGTCACACACAGCCCCGCCTCCCGCTGCCGTCAGCTCGGGGCTCGCAGCTCAAGCGAGCACCTGGCCGCACTGGCTGTCACACACAGCCCCGCCTCCCTCTGCCGTCAGCTCGGGGCTCGCAGCTCAAGCGAGCGCCTGGTCGCACTGGCTGTCTCACACAGCCCCTCCACCAGCCTCCTACAGCTCACTCCTCCAACCACAGTACTCGCTCTTCACTGCAACACCAATGCCCATGCCATCAAATGCCACAGCTTCAGAGCCTCCCCAAGTGGCCCACAGCATCCGAGCACAGATACTGGCAGAAATTCAGGATGCTGGCTCCAGAGGCGGAACAATCCCCAACTCCAGTTCCTCATTATTCAGGATTAAGATTCCCCTAAACCACCCACTGAAACCCCTCCTCGACGCGTCCCTCAACACCATCCTCCAAGCATTCTCTCCATGAACCCTCCAGTCATACATAACTGCGTGGAAATGCTTCAAAGCTTTCTACCTCTCATACAACACACCCTTCCTGGATTTTTTCCCTACTCTCAATCACCTCATTCATCTCTTTTCTCGACAGGATCAAGGGACTCCAAGCCGGGCCCATCAAGGGCTACCTGAGCGCATTCAATTTTTCCACAAGCTGATGTTCGGGGCACCCTCTCCCGAAATAAATAACTCACAAACCTCTCTACTGATCAGGGGTTTCAACGATCCAGGCCCACCCGGCCCTACCCTAGACTTCCCATAATGCTAGACATCCTCTCACACACACTCCGCACCAGTTACCAGCCTCTCAGTACTGCCCGGACAGTCGATGCCATGTTCATTTTAGCCTTCTTCGGGTTCCTCAGATGCTTGGAACTCACCATCTCTTCTAAATTTGATCCAAATACCAACCCCACCATTTCAGATTTAACAGTACTCGATAACGGTACAATTTCCTTCCTAATTAAACAAAGCAAGACAGACCAAGCCAAAAAAGGCCACCTCATCTACATCTTCAACCTCCCTTCTCCAATCCAACCCTACCAGTCCATCCTTCAGTTTCTCTGCCTCAGAAATACCCAGGCTAAATCCCCCCGCGAGCCCTTGTTCTTAGACAAAGCCAAAAGACCTGCTAATAGCTTCTGGTTCCAAAAAACATCTCAAGTCCGTCCTGCAATCATCAGGCATCCCAGCAGGAAATTTCTCAAGCCACTCTTTTCGCATCGGGGCAGCAACATCAGCAGCCCAGAAAGGCCTCTCCAAACAGCAGATCCAAACCCTAGGAAGATGGACATCAGAAGCCTTTCAGAGCTAAATCAGAACTAGCCAGTGACATATCAAAGAAGCCCACAAAACCCTCTTCGGCCCATAAGCCATCCAAAGTAACCTTCCCACTCCAGGTCTCCCTATCCCCCCCCCCCCCCCCCCGCCTGGTGCAATGCTAGGAGTCTTGATCTCCCATCGTTGCCATGAGAGCCCTCCCAGGCGGGTCTTTTCTCCCTCCCGGCCCGGCGGGCCTAACCCTACACCTTCCCCTGCCTGGTGCAACACTAGGAGTCTTGATCTCCCATTATTGCCATGAGAGCCCTCCCAGGCAGGTTCTTTCACTTTCCCTTCCCGCCCGGCCGGCCAGACTCTATGCCTCCTCCCCCCGCCTGGTGCAACGCTAGGAGTCTTAATCTCCATAGCTGCCATGAGAGCCCTCCCAGGCGGGCTTGTCTTTCCGCCTCCCGCCCAGCGGGCCAAACGCTATGCCTTCCTCTGTCCGATGCAATGCTAAGAGCCGTGATCTCCCATCATTGCCACGAGAGCCCTTCCAGGCAAGTTTTCCATTCCCGCCTGGTGGGCCAAACTCTACGCCTCCTCCCCCCGCCTGGTGCAATGCTAGGAGTCTTGATCTCCTATCATTGCCATGAGAGCCCTCCCAGGCAGGTTCGTTCATTTTTCCCTTCCCACCCAGCGGGCGGGCCAAACATTACACCTTCCCCCTGCCTGGTGCAATGCTAGGAGTCGATCTCCTATCATTGCCATGAGAGCCCTCCCAGGCAGGTTCGTTCATTTTCCCCTTCCCACCCAGCGGGCGGGCCAAACGCTACGCCTTCACCCTGCCTGGTGCAATGCTAGGAGTCTTGATCTCCTATCATTGCCATGAGAGCCCTCCCAGGCAGGTTTTTCTCTCATCCCCCCCCACCCAGGGGCTAAACTCTCCCTTCCCCCCGCCTGGTGCAACGCTAGGAGTCTTGATCTCCCATCGTTGCCAAGAGAGCCCTCCCAGGCGGGCTTTTCATTCTGCCTCCCCGCCGGTGAGAGCCCTCCCGGTCGGGCCTACATACTCGCCGCCCACAAGCGAGACTCATCTATCCAACGCCGCGTGCCATAATCTCCCGCCTATCATCTCAGTAGTCCTTCCGACCCCAAACCACGTACTTCAACATCAACAGCCGGCAGGGCCTACCTGACTGTAGCCTCAAACCAGAGCACTCTGGCCTGCCTACCTGCCAACTTCCCGATCATCAGCCCCCGTCACATTAGTGCCTATTTTGGGGGGTGTCTTTAATCCGGCGGCTGTCCTTCTATCTATTTGCTTTTTGGGGGGTACTCTGGGTTCGGGCCATCCCCGAGCTCGGAGCCCTTCACCGGACAGCACGCCAAACATGCATTTCTATTCTCCGGCTAATTATATGTAAGCGCGAACTCGTGAAATGATGTTTCATTAACAAAGTTCGGGAGAAGCGCGTCAGATACTTAGCGTAAACAGCACAAGAGGAGCCCACTCAAGTCAATCAGCGCCATAGGTTAAATACAGCTGACTCACCTCCATTCACTTGATGGTTTATCAGTAACCCTCCACCACCCCATCTCCTCACTCCGAGTTCTCACTACTCCTATTGGGGGGTACTCTGGGTTCGGGCCATCCCCGAGCTCGGAGCCCTTCACCGGACAGCACGCCAAACATGCATTTCTATTCTCCGGCTAATTATATGTAAGCGCGAACTCGTGAAATAACAAGCTTTCAGATTCATGTTTGCGTGTGGATGGGACAGAGAGAGGGAGTGTGTGCGTCTCTGCCAAATTGGCCTGTGTGTGTTGGCTGCATGTAGGTCAGTTTTTGAGCTGGTGCATGCTACCAAGTTATGTTTTACCATTGCTAACAAGCTCACTAATTGTTCTGCCAGTGTGAGTGTGTGTAGCAGTAATGAGAGAGACTCACTGCTGTGACAAAAGTGTTTCAGTATCCCTCAGAGACAAGTTATAAATGATCCCTGTGGACAGAGGTGTCGTTTTATGAAATGAAACACTGTCACATGCTCTCCTTTCATTCTCCTTTATTTTGTCTTCTCTTTTTTCCTTTACATGTTTTGTCCTTCCTTCTATTCTTCCTTTCTCCCTTCCTTTCAATACTACTTCCCATTGTATTCCTCTTTCCCTTTAAATATTCTTCATTCTCATTCATTTTCTTTTTTGTCTTCTTTCTTTCTTTCTTTCTTTCTTTCTTTCTTATTTTGTCCATCTTTTTGTCTTTCTTTCTTTCTTTCTTTCTTTCTTTCTTTCTTTCTTATTTTGTCCATCTTTTTGTCTTTCTTTCTTTCTTTCTTTCTTTCTTTATTCCTTCCTTCCATGTTTTTCATTCATTTTTGTGTTTCTTTCTTTCTTTCTTTCTTTCTTCCTTGTCTTTCATTCATTTTTGTGTATTTTCTTTAGTGTCCTTCAATCCTTTCTTTCTTTCTTGTTTTCTTTCTTTCTCTCTTTCTTTATTTCTTTCTTTCTTCCTTGTCTTTCATTCATTTTTGTGTATTTTCTTTAGTTTCCTTCATTTCTTTCTTTCTTTCTTTCTTTCTTTCTTTCTTTCTTCCATGTCTTTCATTCATTTTTTGTTTATTTTCTTTAGTTTTTTGTCTTTTTCTTTCGTCCCTGTACGTTTTTTGTTCTTTTGTGCCTTTGCTTTCTTCCCTTTTCACTATTTTACCTTTCCTTCCTTCCCTCCTTCCTTTTATTTTTCATTTTTGTTTATTTTTGTCCTCTCTTTACTCACTTCTTTATTTTTTGTTATTTTGTCTGTCTTTTCTGTCTTCTTTTCCTTCTTTCTTTCTTTTATTTTTTCTTTTGTCTTTACTTTCTTCCTTTTTCATTCTTTTACCCTTCCTTCCTTCCTTCCTTCCTTCCCCTCTTCATTTCATCTTTCATTTTTGTTTTTGCCTCTTTTTGTCATATTTTCCTTCTTTCTTTTTTTCTTTCTTTCTGACTCTGTCAGACAAACCCTGTGGCTACAGATTCACAAGCCTTTGCCAGTCTTTCAAGTGTTAGAAATTGTAGGTGATATGGTTTAAAGCTTCTTAGACTAAAATTAAAATGTAATTTGAATGTAAGAATGTAATTTAAATCCTTAATTTAATTTTATATTTTGTGAGATGAAAGTGTTGACTGTTCTCATGGAGCCAAGGCCCTCAATGAGAGAATCATATACCTAGAGTCATATTCCTCAAAACACATGTAACTTGTTTAGCAAAAATGTCAAAAATAGACAGGAAAATAGAATCTAAAGAGGAGGAAAAACTGAGTAGGAGATAGAGGGAATGAAGTCTGGTGCCAGAGTCATTATTAAAGATGACATATATGAGAATACGGATGGGCGGCCAGTGGCCAGAGAATTCATGAGTAATGAATTGTTTGCACTGTTTTATCCTTAATAATAATTCACTTTTCTCCCGCACCTGGAACAAAGCTTAGAAAGACAGTGAAATGTGTAATAAAGCAGGTGTTTGGAACATCCTTGCTGCCTTTGGATTGCATGTCTATTTTTTTATTTATTTGTGGTTGATATACTTTCTCACGCAAAGGCCCTACACCCATAGATGCTGGGTTAGTTGATTAGTGTAGTAAGATTCACTGGAGCTGATAGCACGATTGATTTTGCAAGTCCCGTGGCTATAGCATATTGTAGAGCTTCAGGCTGTGTGTAGTGCAAATCATGAACATACACAATATTCACAGTGCACTGCGCACAGTATGTGCACTTATTTCGGCTTTTCTCACGGTTTTCATTTCCCAATGGAATAAAATACATGTGTATTTAAATGATAGACAGAAAAAAGTTAGGTTCCCTTCCAGGAACATCGAGCTGCGTCGAGACGCTTTGAGAACGCCCCCAGCGTGACCACGCTCTGAATCACGTGTATAATCCGTCCAATGGAATCACGTGACGTCACCGGTGTGATGACGTCACCGACCAGGAAGATTAAAAGCACGTTCGGTGAGAACAGCGTTAGCTTTCTGCCATTCAGCAAGCGCTCTGTGTCCTGTTACTCTCCGTTTTGTATGCACAATTGCATGCCCTTTTATTTAGAGAGTAACAGTTTGTCTTGTGTACAATGTCTGTCTCTAAGGGTGAAAGTTATAAGCAGCAACATCACAGGCCATGTGTTCCTCATTCCCCTCGTTTTATTACGGGTGAGGATACACACGGCTTGTGTGTTGTCTGTATGGGAGCAGAGCATGCAGCATCAGCCCTCAAGGGGGCTGGTTGCTTGCATTGTGAGCGCATCCCTTTGCGTGTGCTCCGCTCCCGGAAGGCTCTCTTCGAGAGGGGAGCCTTCACTAGTGTTCTTCGCGGGTCTGGTCCCGCTTCCACCAAGGCAGAGCGGCAATTGCACTCGTGGGGATCGCAATTGGATCTGGTAGCGGGTATGAAGACGGGCGAGTCCCTATCTTCTGCCTCACCTACCAGTCCATCGCCCGCTCGCTGGGGTCGGAAGCCCGCTCTGCGGTTTCTTCCCCCCGGGGAGAGGGCGCGGCGCTCCTCTTATCTTCCTCCGAGGAGGTGGATGTAGAGGGCGCCGATGAGGATTCACCCCCTCAATCACCCCAGTATGAGGAGCTTTTAGAGGTGGTCACTCGCGCTGTTGCCACATTAAATCTTGAGAGGCCAGCCGAGAGACAAGCCGAACCGCAGAAAAGCAAGTTGGATGAGCGCTTTCTGCGGTCTCGGCCACCACCTCTGCACCGAAGCCTTCCATTTTACCCCGACCTCCACACCGAGGTGTCGAGGTCGTGGGGAAAGCCTTACTCTTCGTGGCTCTACAGCCCCTCCGCTGTTCACTACGCTAATGTGGCAGGGCTGTCTGAGCATGCATATAAGGCGATGCCCCGGGTGGAACAGACGCTTGCGAGCTATCTGTCCCCCGAAGCGGCATCGTCTTTGAAGGCTCCGGCGCTGCCCTCCAGAGCATTAAAAACAACTTCAGCTCTGGTGGGCAAAGGGTATGCGGCTGCAGGTCAGGCTGGTGCGTGTCTGCACACCATGGGGGTGTTACAGGCGTACCAAGCTGACCTGCTCAAAGAGCTGGATGAAGGCGAGGGGGCTCGGCCTGAAGATATTGCCGAGCTCCACAGAACCGCTGTCTCTCCGTGCCACCAAGGAGACCGCCCACATCATCGGCAGGTCTATGGCAGCCATGGTGGCTGCGGAGAGACACCTTTGGTTGACCCTGACCAGCATTAAAGAGAAGGACAGGGTCTTCCTTATGGATGCCCCGCTCGTGCCTTCGGGTCTGTTCGGCGCCGCCATTGATTCGGTCGTCGACAGACACCAGGAGGCACGTCGTCAAGCGGCGGCGTTTCAGCGGTTCTTGCCTCGCCGTGCTCCAGCTCAGGGGGCTGCTGGTTCTCAGCAGCCCCAGCCGCATACCAGCTCCTCATACAGGGAGGCCCAGAAACAGAGCATCGCCCCCCGTTGGGAGAGATAGTGGGTCTAGGCGGCGCTCTGGGCCGGGCCCTTCTAAGCCCAAGACTGACCTGAGGGTGGTCTTGCAAGCTAAGAAGGGCTCTGCTAAAAGGCCCTGATGGTCATGGCCCAGGGCCAATGAGGACAGCCCCCTCTGGGGAAGAGCGGTTAACACCTCATCATATGGTGCCCGTCTCTCCTCAGTGTCCTCAGGGGATCGTCTCGCCAACCCTGCCACCCCTGGTGCTTCAGGGTGCAGCGGTCCCGGCGAGCATACTTCTCGTCTACTGCCCGTTATCGTAGCGGTACCGGGAAGCTTGCGACCTCTACGGAGGTCCCTTCGACAGCTGGTTGGGTGTTTTCCTGCCAGTCCGCCACTTCAGGACCCCATACCAGCTGCCTCTCTAACACCAGAGGTCAGCCTTGAGAGGCTGATTCCCTTAGTAGACTTTCTGGCAGCGTGGAAACTTCTGCCGAATGTGTCTCAATGGGTCCTGCGTCCTGTAGAAAGGGGTTATCGTATTAAGTTCGGTACTCCTCCTACCAGCTTCAGCTGAGTTTTTCCCACTCTGGTGGGCCCCGAGCAGGCTCTGGTTATGGAACAGGAAGTAAACACTCTCCTGAGGAAGGAGGCCATCGAAGTGGTCCCTCCTCACGAACGAGAGTCTGGGTTCTACAGCCGGCACTTCATTGTTCCCAAGAAGGAAGGGGGCCTCAGACCCATTTTAGATCTACGCTTGCTGAACCGTACAGTCATGCTCCTCAAATTCCGTATGCTTACGGTCAAGCAGGTCGTGTCACAGCACGTTTGTCTCCCGCTCATGTTGATTCGATCCTCAGCGAGGTCGCGAGAGTGAAAGAGGGCCGGTCACTCACTGTAAAGCAGTTCCAGAGACTGCTGGGTCTGATGGCAGCTGCGTCCAGCGTAATTCCTTTTGGCCTGCTGTACATGAGACGCCTTCAGTGGTGGCTCAGAACCAAGGGGTTCTCCCCGAGGGGAAACCCGCTTCGCATGATCAAGGTCACGCGGCGATGCTTTCGTGCCTTAGACATGTGGAGGAAACCTTGGTTTCTGACTCAGGGCCCGGTGCTGGGAGCTCTGTGTCACCGCATCACGCTTGCGACGGATGCGTCCCTCACTGGTTGGGGAGCAGTCTGTGGAGGGGTCTTCATCTCAGGTGGCACATCAATTGCCTGGAGATGTTGGCCGTGTTTCAGGCTCTGAAACACTTTCTTCCAGACCTAAGAGACCGCCATGTGTTGGTGCGCACCGACAACACAGCGGTGGTCTCTTATATCAACCACCAAGGAGTTCTGCGTTCACGCCCCTTGTACAAGCTGGCGCACCAGATCCTTGTGTGGCACCAGATCCTTGTGCAGTTTACATCCCTGGGCATCACAACGTGAGAGCAGACATCCTGTCGAGGCAGGGTCCGAGGCCCGGGGAATGGATGCTTCACCCCGAGGTGGTGAAGCAGATCTGGAAAGTGTTTGGCCAGGCTCAGGTGGACCTCTTTGCGACTCTAGAGAATGCGCAATGTCCCCTCTGGTACTCTCTGAGTCATCCAGCTCCCCTGGGGCTGGATGCCATGGTTCAAACGTGGCTGAGGCTACGTCTGTACGTTTTCCCCCTGATTGCTCTGCCCGGGAGTTCTGGCGAGAGTGCGCCGTGATGGGGTTTGACTACTCTTAGTAGCCCCGTACTGGCCGGGCCGAGTCTGGTTCTCGGACCTGATTTCCCTCCTAGATGGCTCCCCCTGGGAGATTCCTGTCAGGAGGGATCTCCTCTCACAGACGGGGGGCACTCTTGTCCACCCCCGCCCGGAGATTTGGAATCTGTGGGTGTGGCCCCTAAGGGGGCACAGTTCATAGCTTCCGGTCTCTCAGCTGAGGTTGTTGAGACCATTCTCCAGTCCAGAGCTCCCTCCACGAGGAAACTGTACGCCTTGAAATGGAGGCTCTTCACTTCTTGGTGCGGAGACCGCCAGTTTTACCCAGTTAACTGCCCAGTTGGTACAGTGCTGGAGTTCTTACAGGCCCGCCTCTCTGTCGGGTTGACCCACTCCACCCTGAAGGTCTACACGGCGGCCCTAGCAGCTTACCACGCCCCTCCACATCCTCCTCCAGTACGCTCTCGCGTCCCTACTTGGGACCTGGCAGTGGTGCTAGAAGCTCTTTGTAAGCCTCCATTCGAGCCTTTAGAAAATATATCTGATCGTCTTCTCACTCTTAAGACTGCTTTTCTGTTAGCTATTACTTCCCTTAAGAGGGTTGGGGACCTTCATGTCCTCTCAGTGGATCCTTCTTTTCTAGACTTTGTGCCTGGTATGGCCAAAGCGTTCTTACGTTGTTATGTCTTTTTTGTACATGCTTTTATGTTGGTATTTTTTATTTGATGTTTGAACTGATCGTTTTATCTTTCACAATACAAATTTAAAAACGTCACTTAATCCAAATGGCCCTATTGGTTAATCAACAAGTGTTTTGATGTAATTTAAGATTTTTGTTTTGATGTCTGTTTGTAAAATATCCAACACATCAAAACATATTAAATGAAATAAAAAAAAGAAAAAGTTTTTAATCACAGAATTGCCAGTCACCAGTGTGTTATTGAGCATTTGCATTTTGTCAGTACAGAACAGCATTGAATGCAAGAGAGATGAACCAATCATTGTTGAAATGAGGCTTGTCAGAGAGATTAAAGAGGTGGATATTAGTTAAATCAATAGCAAACAATCAACCTCCATATTTCAAATCAATGAAAAATGCTACAGTACTGCAATGTACAGTCATCACATTACAAAATGCACTTGTGTTACCCAAACAAACTGACATGAAATCCATAATGTTTGTATATCTAATGTCACCACCGTGAGTTGAGTAAAGTATACTGTCAGTACTGTAAATGTACTTGCCCATCTTCATGACCTCTCTAATGGGCTTTTGCCCTCAAAGTCGTTCATTCACAAAGTCAGTTCTTACATACAGTACACAAAACTCTCTAAATGTACATGGTAAACATATATTGTGGTTATTAGATGAACAGATGTTCAGGACAACAAGAACAGTTAAATAAATGGGACAGGTGCAAATGAAAAGTTCAATGTTAACTACATTTTGAAAGTGTATTGTACCAAGTTAACTGGAAATATGCTGTAAGATTTGAGAGGGAAAAAAAATAAAAAGAGTAAAGGAATATTATTCAGTTCGATGACTACGGTAAATGTTCTCATTACTGTATGTGTCCCCATTTTTTTTTTTTTTTTTTTTGAGAAAAACATCTACAGTACTAATAAATAAAAGTACAATAGTCGGTTTTGACTGAAAGACTGTCTAAAAAAATGAGTTTTGAAAAGTGTACTAATAATTAATTTCAGTACACTGGATTGAATGACATTGAAGGCTTTAAATTAATTGAATATAATTGTTTATTTAGTAAGTCTTTCTTTGTAAAGATCACATGGGGTGAAACAGCTTTATTTAACAGTAATGAAAAGAATGTGCATTCATTGCCATTGACTTTACCATTGAATTATCTATCAAATTCAGTAAAGAGCTTTAAACCCTGCAACTGGCCTTGCCTAAATTTAAGGTGAACCGCATCTAGTAGTGGTTTGTTAGGAACATTTGTGGTGAGAAATTTAAGAAGTCTCAATGAAGTTAGAAAACAAGAAAATAGTAGGAAAGAGGAAATAGGCTATTCAAATAGTTAGCCAAAATGGAGTATTTTTTCAATCATCTTTTGTTTAGTTAAAATGACTTTGTCAGATGGCGCACAGTAAAATACCATCTTGAGTTTAGAGGGGAAAACTTTTTACACAAATGTACACTGTTTTTAGTTAACTCTCTGTTTTCTGTGGCACAAACCACAGATGTTGTCTATTATACAGTTCAATTAATAGGTCAGAAACGACACAGCCCACTCAATCTTGATGCTTAATGCTGCACATCTGCTGATAAAAACATTAATCACAGCAATATCAGTTTAAAACCTTCATTTGTAAAAGCTATACTGGTATTTGCATCTTAATTGTTACCTCAATTAATTTTACTAAACATTTATGGTAACACTTTAGAACAGGGAACACATATTCAAGAGTTTTCCCTATTCCCTAAACAAACTACTAATTTGCTGCTTATTAATAGTTAGTAAGGTAGTAATTAAGTTTAGGTATGGACTAGGTAAGGATTAAGGGATCTCAAATATACTCATGCAGAATAAGGCATTAATATGTGCTTTATAGATACTAATAAACAGCCCATATGCTAGTAATATGCATGCTAATAAACAACTACACTCTTAAAAATAAAGGTGCTTCACAATGCCATAGAAGAACCTTTTTTGCTTAAATGATTCCATAAAGAACTTTAAACATCTGAAGAACCTTCTGTTTCACAAAATATTCTTTGTGGCGAAAGAAGGTTCTTCAGATTATAAAAAGGTAAGAAAGAGATGGTTCTTTAAAGAACCTTTGATTGAATGGTTCGTTGTGGAACCAAATATGGTTCTTCTATGGCATCGCTCTGAAGAACCTTTCAAAGCACCTTTATTTTTAAGAGTGTAGTTACTAGTAAGAATTGGTACTTAAAATAAAGTGTTACCACGTTTATTAGATATAATATGTTTGATGCTTTATTCAAACGAATATGGTCCAGAAACAGGCATTCATGCTTGTAATGGAAAACAAAAACTGAATACAAACAAAGCATTGTATATTTTGTGCAAAACCCTCTTTGTAAAAATTTTTTAATCTCAGTCTCGTATTTCTTTGAATTTGCAGTTTGACTACATGGATGAATTCCTTTTGTATTTTTAATTTATTTATTTCAAATCTACCAATTTACTCTGTATTTACTATAGCTACTATATAATTTAAATATACAAAGACTGATTACAGTTGATTATAGACAATGAAATACTTATTCAAGGCATCATCTTGCACACTAAATTACAACAGTAGTGTACAAAATAGAGGATTTCTCATCATTTTTTATTGTATTCAATTATGCTCCTGGAGATTAATCTTCCTGTAAAATGAACTCTAATCGAACACACCTGAGCCAGTTAATCAACCTCACAACCAAAATTGTCTCTAGAAAATAGATCTGATCATGGCATCTCTGTTTTTTGGATGCAGAAATGGTTGACTGGGGATAAAATAAGCTAAATACTGTATGCATTTTATTGTATTTGTTGATTCTTGTTTTTATTTTGCTGTAAGTTATAATCGTTATCAACCAAAATATTAACTAACAGACACAATATGTATTTATAGTTATAATGTTTTTTAAATTATTTATTCATTTTAACTTATTAAATTTTGATATACATCAACATCTGAAATCACTCACCCATTTTTGTTCACTTAATAGTGATTAGTGAGTAAGTGAACAATTTTGGATATTCTGGGTTTATTTGAGTGCTTTCCGGCACACAACATCAACATAAGAGTTTAAACTTGCTAATGTTATTCACTACTTCCCAGTGTAGTGCACTACAATATGTGACCCTGGATAGGGCTGGGCGATTAATCGAAAAGTAATCGAAATCGACATTCAGAACCTATAATCGTTCAAATTTTTCCAGGACGATTATTTCGATTACTTTCCCTTTAAAAACACCGAGGCGCCAGAGTTCACAGAGGGGGGCGCGGGAGCTGAAATGCTTAGAGATAGAGACCTGTGCGTGACAGATTTTTCAGTCAGCACGGAATTTTGTCCCTCTCCCGCCTGCAAAAGCCTGCATTGTGGTTACCTATACATATTTTTTGAGTACATCGATCTTATTCTCAACAGAAAAGCAAGCATGGGCTGCTGTGTGCATGCATGGCAGAATGCGAGCAAACAATGCTCCCTGCCTATCTCAGTTCATCGCGATCTCATACAACTCTTATAACACAATGAATATTTGCACAATGAATATTTAACAGTGTCTACACTTCGTGTGTTGCAATGAGTGGATTCGTGCGCACGCAATATTAAGCAGTGCGCAAGAACTTTCGGTGAGTGGATTCTTGCATTCCAGAAACTTCCTATTCTTGCACCTGTTAATCATTTTGAAGTTATATTAGTTGTTCGTGTTGCTTTTGTGTAATAGATGAATAACAATTTGTATGTTTTTAGATATTTTATGTTTATATATTTCTATTTTCCGGGAGTCCCTCCAATCATTTTATTCTCCCGCATCCCGCACACACACGAGTTTCTACCCACTCGCGCATCAAGTTTTGTCCCGCGCCGCACTCTGTTTCTGTGCAGGTCTCTACTTTGAGGTCAAATAAAGATGTATAAAATGTTTTACTAATAATTTTATATAAAAATGTTTTTAAATCATATGCTTACAATGCCAATATAGGGCAATTAAAAAAAAAAAATTAAACAAGTGTAATTGACAGTATTCTGACGATCCGGCGTTTCAATCTACAAATCACCAACGTTTACCATGGTTTTACTGTAGTAACACTGACAGTAACCATGGCATGGCAGAAAAGTAAAATATTCATATAGAATTTTATTATACTTATAATGTGTTAAATATATTAAAGGAGTAATGGAATATAATAACAATATATATATTTTTTGTAAGTCATTACAGTTGTTTGTTGTACATTTGTAATTATACTGAATGTCTTCAGGATGCTGTTTTTCATTACAAATTCTTTACCGTGGTAGTGGTAATCTACAAATGTATGCAAATGTATGAAAGATGAAGCTGTTGTTATTTTTACAGATACTCACAGAAACAGAAGCTGTCAACTCTGCTACTGTCAAATGTGCATTTCTAAAATCTAAAACTTGTGATATATATGCATACATACATACAAGAGTAATTTTATTAAGAAGAGATACTGCTTATTTTCATTGAAACATTGAAAATAATTTATTTTGTTTCCAAAAGTGCAAGTTATTTATTTTCACTAATTTAAGAAAAATGTGACTGTTCGTTTTAAGCAATGTGTGCTTTAATTTCAGTTGTTCAACACTGATGTTCAATAAATAATCGTAGATAGTTGATAGTGTGTGTTTCCTTCAATTATTTTAAAATCAAGTAATGCACCCTTCATTCAAAAATCTCTCACTTGTAATATGTGAGCATATTTACTGTACAAAACTTGTCAGTGAACTATGAGGGCAAAAAAAATATATATATATAAATATAATTAAATATAATTTTATTAATAAATAAAATAATCGTTCATTAATCGTAATCGAGTTAAAATGTTCAATTAATCGAGATTTTGATTTTAGGCCAAATCGCCCAGCCCTAACCCTGGACCACAAAACCAGTCATAAGGGTCATTTTTATACATCATATGAAAGCTGAATAAATAAGTTTTCCATTTTTGTATGGTTTGTCAGGTTAGTAGAATATTTGGCCGAGATACAATCTGGAATCTGAAAAATCGCCTTAAAAGTTGTCCAAGTGAAGTTCTTAGCAATGCATGTTACTAATCAAAAATCAAGTTTTGATATATTTACAGTAGGAAATTTACAAAATATCTTCATGGAACATGATCTTTACTTAATATCCTCATGATTTTTGGCATAAAATATAAATCGATAATTTTGACACATACAATGTATTTTTGGCTATTGCTACTTACTTAGTTTTGTGGTCCAGGGTTACATATTTGTAATTGCCAATATAGAGAATATTGAACATGTGAGTGATTTGGTGAGAGCAAAGTCTCACTTTAAAGCACAGTATTTAGTTGAAATATTGAATTTCCAGTCATTTCCATTCACTACTTCTCAGTGTAGCGCACTCATGTTAAGTCAAGTAGGGTTTAAAAATAGAATATTGTATAAAAGGTTTGTTTTAGCATATAACAACCCTTGGGAGTTGCAACCTCAGGGCACGTGTGTGAAAGTTAATTATACTCCCACAGTGGGAGGAGGGTTTTTACATGACATGACATAACTCCTCATCCCTCCTCTCTCTCTCTCTCTCTCCCTGTCTCTCTTTTCCTGCTCTCCTTCAGGCATTGTCAGTCTCTGTCTGACCTTGACAGACTCTTTTATTGCCTAGGCTTTTTTGCAAAGGCTGCAATTCAGCGGCATTTCAGCGAGCTCTTGTGACAGGTAAAGAGAAAGCCAGTACAGTGGCAGCTGAGCAGGGTCTTTTTTCATTATGCTAAGTGACATTTGCTCTCCACGGGTCACCGGCGGAGCATGCGAGAGAAACGGAGCTGTGACAACATTCTGTACGTAGCGGCGTGCATTTTTTGTCATCGTTCCTACATTGTTTCACAGTAGGCTTTTGGAACTGTGACCATTACTGACTCCATGGAATTGAGTTGCTTCATTAAAAGCTTATTGTATTACTGTATTAAAAGTTCACTTTATTATGTAGAGTATTATGAGAGAGAGATGGACTGAGCGAGTGTGATTACCTGCATCTGATACAGCATTCATTCTTCAGCTCAGTCTCATATTCACAATAAAACATTAGTTTGTATGTCCGTTTAGGAAAGCGATATCTTTGTCGCATAATCCTTTTATCTGTTAAGGGTGATTAGTGCTGTTTAGTGCATTTGTTGGCTACGTCTTACATGGTGTTGTTGAAAGTAAAAAAAAAAAAATACGGTAACACTTTAGAATAGGGAACACTAATTCACTATTAATTACGACTTTTCCCTCAATAAATTCTTAATTTGCTGCTTATTAGTAGTTAGTAAGGTAGTTGTTAAGTTTAGGTATTGGGTAGGATTAGTGATGTAGAATAAGGTCATGTAGAAAAAGGCATTAATATGTGCTTAATTGTAACTAATAAATGGCTAATATTCTAGTAATATGCAAGCTAATAAGCAACTAGTTAAGAAACCGTAAAATAAAGTGTTACCAAACTTCCTTGTTTACAACCATTTCAGTCTCTTTCAATATAAGTCATTATTGCTGATTCACTCATTAAATAATCTCTTGTCGCCATCTAATGCTGGAATAATGTAACTAAAATCACCATCACGAAGACCCACACACCATTTACAAATACAAAATACTATTATTAAATACTACTTTTATTTAAATAAAATGTTACTCTATTGAATAATAATATTTAATAAACAACAACAGTCATCATAAAACTTGCTAGGCTATTCAGTATTCAGTCAGAAGTACAAAGGCAGCGCTCTGATATACAGCATTGAAGTTACATAAAATGTAACGTGATGAGATTTTGCCCTCAACCAAAACTATTTGATCTGGAACAAATAATAGATGAACGAGGCCACAGACTACCTGTTAGATTTACCAAAAATGAATTATATCTCCTGTTTAACCACTATAGAGTCATCAGAGCAGGTGGCAAATTCCAGAAGATATGGGCTAGGTAAGGCTGCTCTTGGTGGGTTCATCAGCTCAGCCGCTGACACCCTGGAGCTCACATCTCCGAAAATATAGAAGCCCATTTTAAATAGACGTTATCTTAACTAACAAACTACGTATTTGAAGTCTAAACAAGTACATTCTCTCCTAAAACTCTTAAAACTACATTCCATGACACAAAAAGCGTGTTATTTCTAAAATTATGGTGGATTTGGCCATCCACCATGACACTTGCTGTGAGAAATACTGCAAGCAGAGTGATACTAATGCTGAAATGGTTGGAGTTCTGTAATTACTAGAATATTGCATACCTGGAAATAGCTCTCAGCCAATCAGATACGAGAACCAGAAAGAACTCCTCTTGTCCTGCTTTAGGTCGCTTCGTCCTGCTCTTGCTCCTAATCGCACAGCAATTATTTAACAAATATTTTAGCACTCTTTAAAGACAAGTCATGATGCTGCATTGTTTTCCAGCATTGTTCACTACTTATCCTCACAGAAAGGGCTATTCTGGCTGAGAAAGCACTGACAACCTTCTATTTGTCTCGTCACACCATCGGATCTGCTTCAGGCAATTGTGCGGTTGATCAAACCGGCTGGATGTGGAGGTTTACAGGAGGCAGATGACTCACCGAGTAGCAGTTCCTCTGTGCCCTGCTTGCTTCTGTGATCTATGGAGCTGCCATTCACCTTCAGATGCTCAATCAATATTGCCATGAGCAAAAGGCAAAGACGAAAGGAAGTTAGTAAGAGAGAGTAATGGAAAGAGTGTTTCCTTCCCTGCAGTAAGTGTTTAGGTTGAGTTCACTTTTTTTTTTTTAAATGCAAGTGAGTTTGAGTCACTGTTTCAAGGTTCTCTCTGGGCTCTTCAGCTATTTTTACCAGTCAAGCTGAAGTTTTGAGTTGTGTCAGAAGCGTTGAGTTGTGTCCTAATTACTCCTCATTCTTGGTTTGTTTGTTTACTACTTGTCTATGTTAGTATTAAAGTCTTTCCCAAGAGACAAAGCAGAGAATGAACTCAACAAAGAGAATCTAAAAGGAAAATATTAGTGTCTGGTGGTGATTCCAACTTTTCCATTGCGTTTTACTTGGTGTGACAGTAACAAAAACATTTCTAAATGCATTATATAAACAGCTACATCAGGCATAAGTGAATTTGTTGTAAGTTTGACCAGGGACTCAATCAGTTATAAAGCACTTTTTATATCCGTGTCGGACATTTGAGAAGAAGGCTATAATTTTACATAGATGATGTGGTGATTCTGCAGATGAGGTTAGTTGCATTGCCAATCCACTTGACAGAGACATGTAAATTGCTATAGGATGATGTTTGATCACATTTTACATATTATGCAAGGTGTATGTAAACTTTTGACCTTAAATGTAGATAGAGAGATGGATGGATGGATGGATGGATGGATGGATAAATGGACAGACAGATGGAAGGACACACAGATGATAGATAGATCCTGACATTTTCGTGCAACTATTTCTGTATGTTTATCAGCATCTCAATGTATAATGTGCCTCCAGCCTACATGTTTTAAGAAAAACAGCATGTCCTTTAAATGCCATTGTCCTCTACTGTCACAGCTGTATGATGGACGGTAAGCTCTAGCTGATATCATTCCCGTAATTGCGTCTTGTTATGTTGGTTGCTGATGTCGGGCCCACGGGGCAATCAGGGCTCTAATCATCTTGTAGCATCACCTCGACTTGAATCTTTGCTCTACATACCTGCACAAATTGCCAAAGTTGTAACCAGTTCCCATGGAAACTAAAATATAGTACAGAAGATTCTGTGACAATGTTTTTTTTTTTGTTTTTTTTTCAAATGTTGGATGACTCTCATATTAGCTAAAAGCTAACGAGCAACCTTTGCGCACTGTCAGACTCAGACAGTTCAAAGAAAAGGTGCATTGGTTATTTACAGTAGGTGGATTGTTACAGCATCCCAAGGAAAGCTACAGTATAAGGCCTGAATGTTCAAATACATGCCTGTGCACTATGAAAATCATTTTCGAAATCAGTATTTTTGTCAACCCAAAAATGCCTCTACATACATTTCTGCAACACTGTAATTACGTACCTTACTGCAAGTAGCCATGGCACGGTTTTATTATGTTAGAACAGGCACGTATTACTGCATGTTTGTCACACTTTAATGTTTCAGATCATCAAACAAATTTAAATATTAATCAAAGATAACACAAGTAAACACAACATGCAGTTTTTGAATGAAGTTTCTTATTATGAAGGGAAAACAACATCCAAACCCACATGGCCCTGTGTGAAAAAGTGGCCCCTAAACTTATTAACTGGTTGGGCCACCCTTAGCAGCAACAACTGCAATCAAGCGTTTGCGATAACTTGCCATGAGTCTGTTACAGCGCTGTGCAGGAATTTTGGCCCACTCATCTTGGCAGAATTGTGTAATTCAGCCACATTGTTTTTTTAAGGTCATGCCACAGCATCTCAATAGGATTCAGGTCAGGACTTTGACTAGGGCACTCCAAAGTCTTCATTTTGTTTTTCTTCAGCCATTCAGAGGTGGATTTGCTGGTGTGTTTTGGATTATTGTCCTGCTGCAGAACCCAAGTTCGCTTCAGCTTGAGGTCACGAACAGAGGCCGGACATTGTCCTTCAGGATTTTTTTGGTAGACTGCAGAATTCATGGTTCCATTGATCACAGCAAGTCTTCCAGGTCCAGAAGCAGCAAAACAGCCCCAGACCATCACACTACCACCACAAATTTTACTGTTGGTATGATGTTCTTTTTCTGAAATGCGTGTTATTTTTACGCCAGTTGTAATGGGACACACAAAAAGCTCAACTTTTGTCTCGTCAGTCACAGGGTATTTCTCCAAAAGTCTTGGGGATCATCAAGATGTTTCTGGCAAAACTGAGACGAGCCTTGTTGATTTTTGTCTTGTTATTCAGCAAAATATCTATACATCCTTTAAGGGAAATTTAGTTTTGTAAAATTTGCTCACCAAGCTGCATTTAATTGATTAAAAATACAGTTAAAACAGTAATATTGTATAACATCATTACAATTTAAAATAGATGTTTTCTCTTTTAACATATTTAAGATGTAATTTAGTCCTCTGAATTTTCAGCAGCCATTTCTTCAGAAATCATTCAGATATGTCAAATATGCTGATTTGGTGCTCAATCATTATCAGTGTTGAAAACAGTTCTGCTTAATATCTTTGTGGAAAGTATCTTTTTTAGAAATAGACATTTGTTCAAAATAATAGCATTTTCTTCTGAATAGAAATCTTTTTTAATGTTATAAATGTTCTAATTATCATTTTTTCTCTTTTGAATGCATTCTTACTGAATAAAAATCTTAATCAATCAATCAATCAATCAATCAATCAATCAGTCAGTCAGTCAGTCAGTCAGTCAATCAATATCAATTAATCAGTCAATCAATCTTACTTACCCCAGACTTTTGAATGGTAGTGTATTTGTTTAAACGAGAAATAAGCAGATTTATTAATATATATATATATATATATATATATATATATATATATATATATATATATATATATATATATATATATATATATATATTCTCGGATTAACAATTTATAATATCTGATGCAGCTAACTCTTCAAATTAATGCATGTTTTTCTAATGATTTTTGAATATTTTACAAAAAAATAAGATGCTTATTAGGTTATTAACTTTTAGTCTGGTTGAAGTATCTGTTAGTCTTGAACTGGACGGCTCCTGGCTCCACTAACCCCATTTCCAACCGTAATACTGTAGAGGAAGAACACTTGGATTGTTCCTGCAGGAGAGTAATATAAGTGTCTTTGGATAAAGTGCTCATGGCTCTACTGTATTTGAGCATTTCTGTCAGTTCTGAGCGCTCAGTGAATATAACTTTGCCCCAGATTCTCATGTTGCTGGATTTCAGCCTATTTTATGGAATTTTGAAGTCGAAAACTTTCAACCAGATCTAACAATGGCTGTTCAAAGTGCAATATACGCCTTGTAGAGGAAACGCACTGCAACGAAATTGGAAACCACTGAAATGGAAATGAGAAATAAAACCTGAAATCATTCTTGCATTCATACACATCGGCACCCCGGACGCATTTCACCACAGATGTTTCACGTTTCAGGAGATGTTTGTAAACCAAAACTGAGCAAAAGATGTTTGATGTTTTCAGTTTTGGGTTACACTTGTCTCTTCACTCCACAGTATGGGGGGTTTGGAGTCATAAATCGAATTTATGTGAGACTAGATTTTAACGTATAGTCAGGGTTAATTAAATATCCATACTAAGGTCAAACCTACATGCACTGTGAGGGCAGATATTGATTGTTGCTCTATTAATATTCCTAGTGTTTTGGGTCACATTGCATAACTTTTGAATTATGTAATGGATTACATACCATGCATTAAGAAGTGTCATATCTGTCTGCTGTTGTTCAGAAAAAAATGTTATATAAATTATTTATCTGCCTTAGAAATTAAATAAGCGGATCAGTCAATAACCAGTGTGTGTGTGTGTGTGTGTGTGTGTGTGTGTGTTTTTCACCAGATAACGTGTACAGAGAATGTCTTGCCAATGGCACCTGGGCAAAGAAGGGAAACTACTCCCAATGTCAGGAAATCCTCAACGAGGAGGTACGTGGTTGAACTTATTAAATTAATAACAATTTATTCATACAGTTATTTCACAATGATACATACAGTGTTTTATACAGTGTGGTCAAAATGTCTAGGTTTTAAAGTTTATTATAATACGTTTAAGCATAAGCATAGGGGGGAAATGCAAATTTTACACTGACCACATGAACCTTTTTGTTCAAAAGGTCAGTTGTTCTTGCTTGCACCAAAGCAGAAGCAGCTCACAAAGCTTGTAATATAGTTTTCAAGTGAAAATTGTTGTATTAGAATGCAAATAGAATGAAAGGTCCTTTCCTTTGCACTCTGGATCAGTTTGTTCCACATTTCACTGCATTTAGACTCGTGAATCTAATCTAATGTGAAGGTTACAGAAGTGTTGTTGAATAAGGGACACTAGTCATGTTTTCAGGAGTCATTGAGTCATTTCGAGTCCATTATTCAATGTAAAATCTTCAAAGACGGCACAATAGAGTCCATGCGTTCTTGCTGAGAGTTGTCACTTGGAATCTTTAGCAAGACTGTCATCCGACCTTCACAGACACGGTTTGTTTTTTATTTGCGGCTTATCTTTATGCTCTTTTATGTGTTCCAAATGTTCCAGCTTGATGCTACTTGGCAAAGTCAGTCAGATTCTTGGATATAAATAAGTGTACACACAGCTTGCTTTTTTATTAGAGCATCTTTTAAATGCAGTATGTGTATATAGTAGATTAAATTGATGTGCTTATACTGTTTCTGTAATTTTTCTTACAAATTAAGAAATATATAATTTATTACAAATTTATGACATTATACTATATTTATGTCAGTATACAGTATTCAAACCACTTGTAGATAAGTGAATTTGCAAGTGAATCTCTCTGTGAAATACATGCATGGCTGGTATACATTAATGCTACACATCTACAAGATTCATTAGCTGTCCTTCGGTGTAACAGAAGTAACATGGTGGGATTAATAATGTATGGACCTTTATCTGCCCTCAAAAGAAGCAATTTAAGCAGGCGTGCTATGCCTTTGTTCACACAGGGATGGTAAAAAGAGAAATCGCTCATCCAATCAGTGGGACGGAGGAGTGGGCTAGCAAGGATAATGCTCAGATTTATATTTAGACAGCAGGGAGGGCTTCCGCCACAGTCAGTGGCTTACTGGAGCATTTGATTACCACTAGATGCTGTTTTTTAGCTAGCGATAAGGGTTTTCCCTCATTACCAAGTGCACTGTTGGAATTCATGCGTATTGTATTTTAAAACTTGAAAAGAGCCTCTTAATCAGGTCATGCTGTTAACATGTGATCAGCTGGAGGATTGGTGTAATACTGTAGTTAGTAGCTACTTTTGATTCAGACAAAATGGATTTTGTGGTGGTCGTGCAAGAGTTGCACAGTGGGTTCAAATCTGGCATGGCCTTAACAAAGATGTTACATATTTTATATTAACATTTTTGGTAAATATGTGGCAACAAATAGTATGAAAATACAATGTACAGATGTCACATTGGTCAACATGTTAAAGGGGTCTTATTATGCTCTTTTACAAAGTCTTTATTTTGTTTTGGGGTGCACTAGAACATGCTCTCATGCTTGGTGCTTCGAAAAATGCATTATTTTTCACATAGTTTACATTATAGATTTCTCCCCAAGCTGGCACACGGTTAGTTCCGGGTTTGATGAAGGTCTGACTTCTAAAAAACAAAATGTGTTGTGATTGGTTAGCAGTCCCATTGTGTTGCAATTGGTAAACAGCTTAGACAGTGGTTCAGTACTGCCACACCCATTCCCAAAGCAGCAAGTTCCATTTACAACTGCGCAAGCTAGATTAAAGTGTTTCTTATGTTTTAAATATTGATATTTTTCTTACAAAAACTCATCGGACCGCTATGGGACTAAATATCTTTGTAGATGTTTTTTTATGCCCAAACACACCACACGCTGGCTAAAATTCAAAAAGTAAAAAAGCATAATAGGACCCCTTTAATAAAAAGTGTAATACATGTATTGTTCAATGTTATTTCATGTTAGTTAATACAATAAGTAATGTTAACACATGACACCTTATTGTAAAGTACAGTGCCTCGCAAAAGTATTCATACCCCTTCATTTTTTTTTCACATTTTGTTTTGTTGCAGCATTATGTTAAACTGCTTTAAATTACTTTTTTTTTCACATCACTCTACATCTCATACACCATAATGACAAAGCACAAAACAGGTTTGTAACAACTTAGCAAATTTATTAGAAATAAAAAACTGAAAACACTTGACACTTGAAATTTAGCTCAGGAGCATTCATATTGCTTCTAGATGTTACTACACTTCGAGTGGAGTTAAACTGTGGCAAATTCATTTGAATGAGTATGATTTAGAAAGGCACACACCTCTCTGAAAAGGTCTAACAGCTGAAAATGCATATCAGAGCAAAAACCAAATCCTGAGGTCAAGATAACTGCCTGTAGAGCTCAGTGACAGACTTGCGTTAAGGCAATGATCTAGGGAAGAGTTCAGAAAAAAAATCTGCTGCATTGAAGGTTCACAGAAGCATGTATCCTCCATTATCCATGATGGAAGACGATTGGAGCAACTAGGACTTGAGAGAGCTTGAGAGGTGAAAAGGTGAGGCAAAGAATGGCAGATAATTGCCAAATGCAGATGTGCAAAGCTTGTCACATCATACTCAAAAAGACTTTAGGCTGTAAAGGTGCTTCAACTATGTAATGAGTTAAGGGTATGAATACTTATGCAATGTACTTATTTCAGTGTTTTATTTTTAATAAATTTGTAAAATTTGCAAATCTGGTTTTTACTTTGTCATTATTATGGTGTATGGAGTGTAAATTGATGTGGGGAAAAACTAATTTAAAGCAGTTTAACATAATGCTGCAACAAAACAAAATGTGAAAAAATGAAGGAGTATGAATACTTTTGCAAGGCACTGTATTACCATGATTATTAGATGAAACTTAACAGAAAATTTGAACTGAAAGACTGACTAACTGAAACAAGTTAAAGCACTAAAATTGCTAACTGGAAATAATAACAAAACCTGAAATAAAACTAAATGTTTAAAAAGTCACTTTAAAAAGCACATAATAAAAAAAAAAAAAAAAATTAAAAACAAAAAAGAAAAAAGAAAATATAAAATATAAAGCTAATTGAAAATGTTAATACAATCTATAATACTATAGAAATAATACTAGTATAGCACTGGTTCAAGTTACTTCAGTCACCAAATAATATCTCTGTTTTGCCAATGTAAAAAAAATCAGGGTCATGAAGTTTTTGGTATCTAAGCTTAAAAGCCTAACACTGGTACTCAGAGGTACAGCGGAGTCTTTAAACCTTTAAGTCTTTCTGTACTAAGACAGAGTCCCCAGTGGCTTGTCTGGCATTTGGACTCGCCACTGTGGAGCAAATGAACCGGAGCAAGTCCCCACTGCAGAATATTTTAAGTGTGCTCGTCAGAAAAACTGAATAAATGCTTGTTCGTACATTATCACTCAGGTTATTGTAAATGGAAATGTTTTTCCCCAGTGCACTGGCTTTTCAGTGCTGCTCTTTTGTCATTGTGTCTGTCTATTGTGGTCTGTGAAGAGTACTTCAAAACACAAGCAGTTGCCTGGTCACCCTCAGCAAACTGTTTTCGTTAAGTCTTTGGCATCACTCGGCCACCATTTGAAAACCATATTTTAGCATGATGAAAAAAAAATGATTCAATACAGAATCAACACTGATGACAATGCCATTCACATTCAAATTAAATTAGAATCAGAAACAGAAGGCAATAAATCTCACAGAAACAGAACGTCTGCTCTCAGCCAAGCAGCAGAGCTTATCAAGCCAGATTTGTTCACAAAATAAACATATGATTTGGAAAGCCACTTTCCCACAGTGCATCTCCTTGGTAATTAGCAAAACTCACTTTACCATGAAAGAAAAATACATTAAGCCAGTTGTTCAGCATTAGCTGCACCATAAAGCCAAGTATATTACTATGCATTCTGGGAGCATATGCATGACATTAAATTACTTTGGGAAATTCAGTGAAGATGTTAATATCAGGGTCAATTTACCATGTTAATTCAGTACAAATAATTATTAAGCTACTTTTTGATATATATATTCAGTGAGTTACCATTCTACCCTAGTATTGCATTATTTGCAGGCTCTTTTCAGCAAATATTGATGTATGTGATTAACTGCAATTTATTTGATTATTTAATCAGTATGTTATTTAATTGGGTCAATGACGTGATGCCGTTAAAAATTGGTTTGCATAAAAAAGATGCCATATATATCAAGTACCTGTCCCATGTATAGACCCACTTTAACGTTTCAAAAAGATTACTTATTTGTAAATTCTTTGTTATTCAAAGTGTCAAAATATCACGTGGTGCGACCATCCGGCCATAACTGTTGTTTTGGAAACATCTTTGAAATTACCCTAAATTTATTCTAATTAATTTTCTGCACTATTTGGGATGAAGTGTTTTTTAATCCTTTATAAAATTGCCAAGGATTTGCATCTTAATATACAAACAAACTTTGTCCAATGATGACCATTTTATGAAATATCATATGGTGCGACCATCAAGAAAAAATCATTTTGGGACTTTTATGTTAAAATCCATTCAAAGTTTAAACTTTGCATCATAAATTAATTTGCCAATGACCCAAGGAAGCATTAAGCAGGCTTGTAGCTCTTTTTCAAAAAAAAAAAAAAAAACTTTTTAACAGCTGGTATGTACAGTAGTTACCACATGTGGCTATCATATGGTATGACCTCAAAAACACAATCACTATTAAGTTATTTTTACAAGTATTTATTTTTATTATAAATTTCATTGTGACCTTTTGTGGTAACCTAGCTTGTTTTGTTCAGGTGGCCAATTCTGTGCTTCTAAAATTATGTGGTGCGACTAAACATCATGCGGTGCGACCAGAGAGTTTTCCATTATAGATATATGTCCCAGATTGTTTTTTGTGGTTTTATATTTAATTGATGGTTTGTAAGAAAGATGTTCATGCTGTCTTCTCAGAACCTGAGCCAGCAACCTCCCACTTCTCTTAATTGACCCTTTGCGAAGACCCGACCCCCTACACTGTAAAAAGTTTTCACCAGATTCAACTTAAAAACCTAAGTTCAGCAGCTGCCTTACATTTTTAAGTTAAATCAGCTTAAAACTACAAGTCATTTTAACTTATTACAATAAAAATGAGTTCATATAACTTGTGAGTTTAAATGACTTAAGTTAAGTTAAGTCCTGTCTGGTTTGTTTGTCGGACAAAATTGTGTATTTGGCGTATTCAGATCTCCTGCTTTTTCAAACTCCTGGCAAAGGGTCACTTGAGCAGCCAAAGTTCAGAAATAAATAGAAAGTTTTATGCAATTTACAGGAAGAATAAGTCTACTAACTACTGTACATAAATATAAAATCGTTATTTACAAAAACTCTAAATAAATGCAAATACTTTGTTTCTAAAGACTTCAATTACTGAGAACATTAAAAAAAATGTTAAGCATGTTAAGGAAATTAAGAAATTTCAATATAAATCATGGTCGCACCACGTGACATTTTTTTTAAACTATGGCAATTTCATCAAGATGAAAAAACACTAAAATCAATTTAAAATTTTAATATGAATTTATGTGTACGCAACATTCTTAATGTTTGAACAATTACAACAGATATTTTTTGTGTGTGTGTGTTTTAAAATTGGCCTGTCGAAATCTTTGTATGTCAATGATCCAATTAATAGGATAGTTAACCCAAAAACTGAAATTCTGTCATCATTTACGCACCCTTGTTCAAAACCTGTATGAGTTTCTTTCTACCGCTGAACACAAAAGAAGATATTTTGAGGAATGTTCATAGTATTCATGATAAAAAAATAAATAAAAAAAAATACTATGGAAGTCAATGTTTGAGGTTTCTAACAACTTACACAGAAATTTCATTTTGTGTAAACTGTGCCTTTAATTAACCTTTTAATCCATTTTCAACCTAATACAATTAAATGAAAGTTTTTAAGAAAACAATCTGAATGAATCTGGCTTGACAGCTCTACAATGCAGAGTTTTAATAGATGAGGCCTGTTTGTGTTAAAGTTTGTTTTTAGCAACATCATTCATTATAGTTAATCGTTGTACCGAATCACAGCATGATGTATTCATTCAAGTCTCTCGATCCAAATTGAGAGTGCATTCAAATAAACACAGTAGTGTTTATTGATAACAAACGCTAGTTAAACACAAGGTGATGATGGCTTTTGAGCACTTCAGCTCTTGTCGCTGTAAACACAGTGTAGCAGAAAGAACAAACAAAAAGCGCACTTTTGTTTGGATTTTAAAACAATTAAAAAAAACAACTGCAATTATCCTCTATAGCGATTATATGCGATACACACAATTCAGCATCCGAGCCAACTGGCACAAGGTACCGCTGGGACATGTGACAGATCCTAGGTAGTCTAAAACCACCCACTTACCTACAGTATCACACACACACACACACACACACACACACAATGCCAGGCAGACGTGCGTTAGCTGCCCGCTATCTGTGCCATCTGTTTCCTACGAGATTGTTGATTTAATAATTAATAAGTTCGCTCACATAAGAGAACATGTGGTGACTCTGTGGTGCTCACAGCTTAGGCAAATGTGGAAATGGAGCCAGCAGGGGAGGCTGCACTTGCATGGGTTTCGCCCTGGGGGACATACGCGACCAGGCAGGTTGAATAAATTTACAATCGCTGCACTCCAGGCTGAAAAGAAACGACTGAGAGACGGTGCAGTGTGGCAGCTGTCACAGGATGCGAGCAGAATGGACTGACTTTCTTAAACATTACTATAATGACGTCCATAATGTCGTGACATGTTTTATATCTGACAGTAGATCTTCATATGGCAGCTACAGGCAGTTTTGATTTTTTACTGAAAGTAACAGATTTTATTTTTCTCCTAAATAAGAAGGCCACTTTAACTTTTCATTATTTATCTCTTCATATGTCTTATTATATAGATTTCATCATTCTACCTGAAGACCCCTACTTTTTATCTTAATACACAACCAAGTTGTGACAATTACAACCCAGGCTCATGAAAATACGTACCTCTGAATACATTTCTATAACATCATAATTGCATATCTTACTGCAGTTTCAAAGTGAAATGTCCAGAGAGTGGTGGTAAAACACACGTTAAAAATGTGACCGTAGCACATTTTTATTACATTGGTACAGTATAGGCACGTATTGCTGTAATTTTATTATGCTGCTTGAGGTACATTTTGCAGCCGTTGCGAATTTGAATATCCAGGGAGTGTCGCTAAAAGTTAATCACGTTGAAAATATCCCCTACACCAAACCCAACCCTAAACCTACCTGATAGTGCTAACAAATGCAAAAGTGATATAAAAGCCCTTTTTTAAACTTTCTTCTGCGGATTTGAGTTGTTTTGTTGAACGGTAGTTTCACAGGGTTCGTACTGGAGCTCTTCATCAAAAAGTGTCAGTTTTCAAATCGTGCAGGATGTTAAAATAGTTTTGAAGTCATAACATAATATTCTGCAAGTAATTGTCTGAAAATTAGGCTTTATTAATCAAAACTCTCTACCTATAAATCATACTTTGTGTGGAAAGGAATAAAAGTTGTCTGAGTTTTACTGCCTAGTGTTCATTTCAACTGGAAATTACAGTTACCCCTTCAGTCGAATCACTCCGACGTTACATTGGGATCTCGCAATGTAACGTCTCCGTTCCCTCCTTCGGGGAACGTGGGTTACCTTCGTAACCTAGACGTAATTCGTAAGCATTCATACAGTTTTGCAGAAATATATATAGAGGCACGTTTTTCCAGTGAGTTTATATTGGACAATTATGTTTTATTTGCAGTCAATCTGTAATTTTGTCAAAGTAGTCAACAAGCATGAAAATATTATTTCATTGTGTATATTTATGAAATGAAATTTTCACCACAAAACAAATGGAGGAAAATGGCATTTGTTCATGGTGGTTCTGGTGGAAAATTGATAGAATATGTCTGAACATGCTGTTGGGTTTTGTTAGCACAAAAATTATGTAAACTAAGTTTGAAATATTGTATCATAATGGTGGGAAACAAATGGTATTTTAATGAAGTTTAAGTTAGTCCATGGGACCAAAAGTGACCACAGATGAAGAAAGATCCTGTAACTGCAAGGTTGTGGTGACATATGGTCAAAATTTTGAGGAATTTATTACTAGAACAGATTATTGTTCATCTGTTTTTCAAGTATCAAAACACTGAAGATAGCCAAGATTATCTTTTCTTTTTTTTTTCTCTTGGCAAAATTCATAACTTTGAACCTTCCTGTGTAACCTTTCTCTAACTCTTTGAAATGCAAAGGCTTGTGTCTTCCCCTCTAGAAGATTCAAAACATATTTTTGAAAACTAAGTTTGGGAGAGCCAAGGATAGTCTGGGGATTGATTTAAGCAGTAAAAAGCAGCTTTGTCATTTACCTGTGAGATTTCTGAGCCAAAAATATACAAACTGAATCACAGAAGGAGCACACAGCCATCCAGTGTCACACAGAAATAATAAGATTTCAATTTGAACCACTAAAGGAATCTCCACAGGCAGAGTGCAACAAGTTAATGAAGGCCAGTGACCGGTTCAGGCCCTCTAGCCTGCCATGTCTAAGACGCTTTTAATCCAATTGCAAGATTAAATCATTACCTTCAGATGTTCAGTGAGCCACAAGATTTTGAGGTCTTTTATCTCATTACATTTTTTGCTAAGGTTTAACGTTTGTTAAAAAAAAAATAATAATAATAATAATAAAATAAAATCATTAAAGCTAAGGAAATTGTCATATTTTCCACATTAAAATCTAATTTCTATTCCCTCACTTCTCCCATCCTCTTTATTGATACAAAAAAAAAAAAAACAGAACAAATGCCTTGTGTTCTCAATGAATTGTTCTTTGTAGCAGAGATGGAGATCATAGGGGCCGACATTAGATTTGATAGTGCTTAACCTCAATAAGCAATTGCCCTCAAACCACCTGGTTATGAGATAGAAACATGCACAAGATCAGTGATGTGGCGCATGATCTGATTTGTTTCCTACAGACTCAGTAAGTTACATGCTGGTTTGAGAAACTACACTCTTAAAAATAAAGCAAAGCCATAGAAGGACCATTTTGGGGTCCTCAAAGAACATTTCAGCTTTGTTTTTGTTAGTTTGAAGAACATTTTAATAATATTAAGAACCTTTTTTGCTGTAAAGAACCGTTTGTACAATGCAAAGATTCGATTGATGTTAATGATTCTTAATGGAACCATAGATGCCAAAACACTTTAAAAATAAAGATTCCAAAAGTGTGTTTTTGCTGTGTTTTTGGTTCCCCAAAGAACCTTTCAGTGAACGTCTCGGTTCCCAGAAGAAGGGACTGACAAATTGGAATCCCCAAGTCGTTCTGATGTAACGTCGAATGTGACTGACTGAAAGGGAATCATTTTTTCTTAATCTAAGGATCACTTTAAAAATGTACACTCTCACAAATAAAGGTTCCAAAAGGGCGTTTTTGAAGTGATTCCATAGAAGAACCATTTTTGGTTCCCCAAAGAACCTTTCAGTGAACAGTTCTTAAAAGAACCATTTTGAAGAACATTTTACAAAACTAAGGATGTATTTAAACCAGGAAAGTCTGCTAGTTCACTTCCTTTGGTCCGGACCAAATACAGTTTAGATTTTTTTTTTTTTTTTTTTTTTTTTTGGTGTGGTTCGCATTCACACTGCCCTTTTTGCAAGTGAACCAGAAAGAGACCACCTCTTCAGCTGGGTCTCGGTACGGTTGTTTGGTCTACACCTAAGTACGATTGCTGTATTCACACCTGCCCAAAAGATCTGCACCAAGGGGGGAAACAAACTTGAGTTTGATTTAGTTGAACCAAACAAGACAAGTGTGAATACACCCTAAAGAACCTTTTTCGACTATAAAGAACATTTCCTGCATTTGAAAGGTTCCATGGATGTTCTTCATGGAACCATCAAAGCCAATAAAGACCCCTTATTTTTAAGAGTGTAGAGAAGCTTTTTTGACTGTGGAATGTAAAGTTTCCATGGATGTTAAAAGGTTCTTCTTTGAAACCATCAATGGCAATAAAGACCCTTTATTTTTAATAGTGTATGACCACTTTGATTTCATAATGACATTCAGGAATGTTTAAGTGTCCCTAAGTGTTCAAATACATTTTAGAAATGTTGACATATCCAGCTAATAGTAAAATTTCCTAAGGATTTTGTAGTGGAAATGTTTTCGAAGTCATAATTACCTAATGAAATTTTACACTGTTGTTAAACGTTCGTGATGAAGTTTCCGTCTGCTTTGAAGTCCTCTATAGACAGAAGTTCAAGAGCCAATACATCTCTAAAAGACTGTTTCCTCTTTTCAACTGCCTGAAGTATTTTGCAAGGCACATAGGTGCTAAGATTGCTAAACCCTCATGCTCTCTCAACACAAAAAAGCACTCTACAGAGGAAAGTGCAACAAGAGGGCATCGACAATGCATCTGCCATTGCCTACAAGCTCCCTGCGGGGTCTGTAACAGATAGGGTGCTAATGCAAGAATGTAGTCAGCCCTCTTCCAGCCAGCATCCGCAGAGAACGGCCCACTTTTTATGTAGCATTTCATGCATCTAGTGAAGTAGAAATTTCCGAAAAGCCTACTAGAGACTTTGCATTGTAAAAATACAAACTGACAGCGAAATTTCCGAATGCGTAAGCAGGCTCTCCCACAGGCTCTTCGGGTGCGAATCCATCTGCATTTAGACGACTCGTAGTCTATCCAGGAGACAGCAGCATCCCGAGGGGGAACATTTTGCTCTGTGTTGGTGAGCATACCGTAGATGTGTTGGTGCACCGAGCCTCCTTTTAAAATAGGGCAAGCGTGATACAATGCAGGGATCAGGAGAGGCTGCTTTGAAGAGCCCTTCTCTCAGGATTTAGTTAAAAGAAGTGGCATCAGAGGGGGAGAGTGTGAACCCCTACTAATGCCCAAATCATAGAAAATGTGGAGGGTTCTTAGAGTCCTTTAGTCTGACAGTTGAAAGAGAGAGTTTAAAGGTAAAGTGTGTAATTTGAGAGCAGCACTGTACAGAACTGTGATGGTTTAGTTTGAAAAGCCTGGCTGGGCCAGACATAAAGCCATTGGGTCAATGCAGAAATGAATTTGTTTTCTGGATTTTTGACCTTTTTGAAGGGAACCCCCGGGTTTTAAGACTTGTATGGCCTAAAATAATGCTTAATATAATGGCTTAATAGAAAACCCATGAAAGATTTATGATATTTTTAAAAATCCACATCGTTTTATACATATTTTGGACTATGGGGGCACCATTATTTCGATGTCACGGGATGGTTGCACTTGAGCTACTGGCGCTACCTGTTGCTTACAGGTGGCGATGGATATAAGCTTAGACTTAAACCAAATGTCATACCATCGATTTTTCTCCACTAAGAATCTAAACGCCGCCGGATATCGAGTGAAACCCATGCTGAGAAACTCCTTTAGTGGCTGCGGCGTCATGACAAGCATCAATCTATTTACATCCTGCTAGGATGGCATCTAGAGTTTCTTGTAGAGTTTTTTTGTAAGCTCTGTCAGTAGCTGTGCTCTACTAAAAGTCTTAAAGGCATCAGGGCTAAAGTGGAGAGAACAAAGACGCAGGTCTTTAGGAAGTTTTATTCATCCACAGGCATCTTCCTATTCTTTTCTCCTGGTCTTATTGCTAAGAAAACAACAAAGACTTACATTGCTTCCCTTTGAATGAAATTTACAACCAAAAGCCGCACAATGTGGCATCATATCAGTATTGTATTTTCCGAGTTGTGTTTTGGTAAAAAATAGCAACAGGTAGCGGCAGTAGCTCACAGAATGCATCCATTTTATGTTTTTTGTCACTGAAATAATGCAAAATATGTATCTTTTATGTTTTTTTCTACTACATATTTCAGTAAGAGTCATCGCTGATGTTATTTTAAACCACACACATCTTAATGCACTTTAATATGTGTCCAGTTTCATTTGTGTGTGTGTGTGTGTGTGTATATATATATATTTATATTTATATATATATATATATATATATAATTTTAATTTATATATATATTTTTTTTTTTTCTGGCTAATTTGACTCAAAACATCATCCGGTAGATGTATTTGGGACATTTAAAAATTTAGTTTTTTTTTTTTTTTTTTTGGAAAGAAATTTTACTAAGAAAGAATCCATTAAGTTGATTAAAAGTGACCCTAAAAACATTTATGATAAAATACTTCAAATGAAGTTCTTTTGAACTTTCTATTCATCAAATAATTCTAAAAAAAATTTAAAAAACATTATCATGATTTCCACAGAAATACTGTATTTAGCAGCACAACTGATTTCAACATTAATAATAGTAAATTATAAGGATTATGTGACACTAACGGCTATGGGAAAAAAAGTTTTTCCTATTACAGAAATAAATAATATTTTTAAATACATTAAAATCAAAACATTTTATTTTTAAAAATAAATAAATAAAACAGCTTCGGTTAGCATAAAATTACTAACATGATCAAAAACATTTTTACAAATCTTACTGACCCCAAATTTTTTGAATGGTAGTGAATCTTTTTTTTTAAGTGATATGTCAATCAAAATTAAAAATTTAGTGAGTACACTCAGAATTTTTTTTTTGTTTTGAAACACAAAAGTCTACTGTTGTTTTGGACCCCACTGACATTTATTGTTTCACAAAAACAGAAGAAAAACATTGCTCAAAATATCTTCTTTTGTGTTTTTGTATGAATGTGTTGGAACAGTATGAGGGTAAGTGAATAACTGAGAATCAGGCCTAGTCCACACAAGCACATACACAGGTAGTTTTTCCTTCTTCGTTTAAAAAAAAAATTGAATCTAATAAAAACGAAAAACGCGCTATGAGGCGCGGTCGAGCATGCCAAACCAACAGGTGGCAATATAACCCTAACCGTATAGACATGTTGGCCATGTGCACTCTGTCGTCACCAGTTAAGTTTCATTTCAAATTTGGACACAAAATCTTTACCCTGGCAAGAGTTTTCAGTGACCTGATACTGCGTTTGCATGTAGACGGACACCATAGAAAAACCTACGATTTTGTGCTTGTGTGAACAGGGCCTCATTTTAGTGTAAACCATCCCTTTAAGTTGTTTTCAGATGCTTTTACACACGCAAGGCATTTAAAATTGATCATAGTGCTTTTCAGATGATGCACGCTTTGGCAGACATCTTGGCGACATCTTTATGCATGTATCTGGGAAAGCAGAGAACAATCTTTAAAAGCTCTCTTATGGGGACTGCTATGTTATGTTGAGCAAAAAATGTATTCATTGTTCTCCAAATTCCCTCCTAAAGGATTACCTCATCCCTAAAGCAATAAGCACATCAGTCCGTGCAGTTTCTGATTGATTTGCCGTCTGAGCGGTTTCTGCTGGGTTAAATTGTGCTAGCTGGCTTTGTAGGCACTGGATTCCAGAACTGCCTTTCCTTCCCCCGGCTTGGACAGTCTGGTCCTCTGGTCTTAGTGGTCCGCAGGGTCTGCTGTGACCAGCGGGGGTTTACCTCACAGGCCCGTCCTGTGACGACCGTAGGAATTCAGCGACAGATTTTTGCACCAGGAGGACGCGGTGAGGGGCGAGAGAATGGAAAGGTGCTGGGCCCGCGATGAAAGAGCAAATGATGCATATATGCTCACACACGCTAACCTCAGTGTTACGTGATCAACATATGCTTCATGGAATCATTTGGCCTGGCTATTAATGTTTTTTTCCACAAACATGACATGTTAGCTCAAACATGGGCAGCTTTATGTGAGTTGTTGTGCTAGAAGCAAGCAACCGTTTGACTGAGCCAAAGCTAATTGGATAATTAAAGGAATTATGTAAGGTTGGCAATCATCATGATAGTGGAGACCATGAACATCTGCCTCACTCATCACAGAGCGAATATTCATAACAGTTGGAAACAGTTGCTGGTTGGATGCTGTAAGCATTAGTGTCAGGCAGAGCAGTGTAATGCGATCCTTGTGTGCAAGGCTAATGATTATGGATGAGTGTGTGTGATTAGGTTAAGGGTCAGTCCGTGTGTTGGCTGCTGTGTGATATTTGTGTGTTAAGTTATTTATTTAATGCTTATTTTATTATTAATGTCCAGTGAGGCACACAAATCTAATCTGGCAGCACCAAATAAGTGTAATAATCTGGAAAATTGAAAGATTAAAGGATGTTAAAGGTAGCCAATTCAATCAGTCGTATGATGAGGGACTGCAGTTTATTAATATAACAGATTTAGATGCAATTTAAAAAGGAAAGACTACATATTAAAGGAGTAGTTCACTTTCAGAACAAAAATGTACAGATAATTTACTCACCCCCTTGTCATCCAAGATGTTCATATGTTTCTTTCTTCAGTCGTAAAGAAATTGTGTTTTTTGAGGAAAACATTTCAGGATTTCTCTCCATATAATGGACTTCAATGGTGCCCCTGAGTTTGAACTTCCAAAATGCAGTTTAAATGCAGCTTCAAAGGGCTCTGAATGATCCCTGCCGAGGTCTTATCTAGCGAAATGATGGGTTATTTTCTAAAAACATTTACAATTTATATACTTTTTAATCTCAAACGCTCGTCTTGCCGAGCTAGACAAGATACGCATTTGAGGTTAAAAAGTATAGAAATTGTACTTTTTTAGAAAATAAACCATTGTTTTGCTAGATAAGACCCTTCTTTCCTCGGCTGTGATCATTTAGAGCCCTTTGAAGCTGCATTTTGCAAGTTCAAACTCAGGGGCACCATAAAAGTTCATTATATGGAGAGAAATCTTGAAATGTTTTACTCAAAAAACATAATTTCCTTAAGACTGAAGAAAGAAAGACATGAACATCTTGGATGACAAGGGGGTGAGTACATTATCTGTAAATTTTTGTTCTGAAAGTGAACTACTCCTTTAAGGCAGCTTTATGTGAATAGATTGAAATTTAAAAATTAATTAAACGTGCTTTGTTAATAAATCAAATTGCTTATAATTACTCTTTATTTTATATATTTTTACGATCACCTTTTATAACTAATTAAAGTGAATTTTCATATTAAACTGACAGGACTAAACAGTTAGCAGTCAGTTATTTTTGTTTCTCAAAGATTTCCTTAGGAACTTTTTTTTTTTTCCTGCATATTTTTTTTTTCTTTTCTTTTTTTTATCTGTCCCTGTAATGCCCTAAAAAAGCTTTTAGGAGTTATTCCATGTTGGGATTTAGATGTCAGATATCTGCAGGACATCAGTCTCTCATCTTCCTAATGCGTTTCTATGTGTGTCTGTCCCTTTGTGATCTTTCAGAAGAAGAGCAAGCTGCATTACCACATTGCAGTCATCATAAACTACTTGGGACACTGTATCTCTCTGGGAGCCTTGCTGGTCGCCTTCATCCTCTTCATGAGACTCAGGTGGGTGAGTGCCTCTGCTGTGAGGGCTTTTCGGCAGAATTGAACCTCTGCATTAGTCACACCATGGACTTGCATGAGAGAGATTCATGTATGAGCCGCTGCTACTGCATTCGTGAGGGGATGAATAAGTAACTGAGGATTCTCAGGACTGTAAAATATTTAGGGGGAAATTTATTGCTCAGCGGTGGCTCCTTTATTGCTCAGGAGACCTAATGGAGTAAAGTGTCTCATTTTTGTGCCACCAACTGAATGGAATTGCCAAAATAATGACTTGATGTTTTGAACAGACTTTCCAAACACTCCCCCTTCTGCCATTGGTTGGATAATCATAGTCCATAGTCAATAGTCCTGCTCCAAACACACACCACTGGCTCTCAAATAAAGCAATGTTTTGATCAGAAACATTATTTGGGTTTTAACATGGTTGCAGATTGTTCTGCTTATTCATTAGGAAATTGGAAAACTCGAGTTATGCAATGATTGTGGCTAGCAAAGCTCAGATCATTTGGAATTTAAAGAGAAACTGTTTCTCTTGATTTATGATTGCAGATCTTGGTGTCTTTGATTATTTGCAAGTTTGAAAAAGCCTTATCTTACTTAGTATTTTTGTCTCGTTTCTAGTCAAAATATCTAAAAGTTCTTAAATTAAGATGCATTTACTAGATAAGCAAAATGACACAAGATATTTAATCTTGTTTCCAGGGAGAAAAAAAAAACTAAATTAAGTGCATTTTGCACTTAAGAAGTCAAATTATCTGTCAGTGAGTTAAGTAAAATACTCTTGTTTTAAGAATATTTAACTTACCCCACTGGCAGATAATTTTACTTGTTTCCAGAGGGACAAAAACTAAATTAAGTGTATTTTGCTTTAAACAAGACTAAATATCTTGTCATTTCGCTTATCTAGTAAATGCATCTTAATTTAAGAACTTTTAGATATTTTGACTAGAAACGAGACAAAAATACTAAATAAGATAAGCCTTTTTTGCAATGTATAGTTCTACTTTAAGTTATCCTAACGGGAGGCTTTTTTGAGCATATTTCATAAATTAATTGTATCTGAAGCACAGTATAAAAAACTTTAAAAAAATTGTTTAAAAGAACTTTGATCAAAATTAGAGAACACTTACAGGTACACTCTTAAAAATAAAGGTGCTTTAAAAGGTTTTTTTCAGAGCGATGCCATAGAAGAACCATTTTTGGTTCCACAAAGAACCATTCAGTCAAAGGTTCTTTAAAGAACCATCTCTTTTCCTACCTTTTTATAATCTGAAGAACTTTCTTTTGCCACAAAGGACCTTTTGTGAAACAGAAAGGTTCTTCAGATGTTAAAGGTTCTTCATGGGACCATTTAGACAAAAAAGGTTCTTCTATGGCATCGTGAAGCACCCTTATTTTTAAGAGTGTACCTCCAAGTTATTGGTGTTAATCTGGCAATTCTTAATTATATGACAAACCTTATTTAACTGGCAGCATTTTTCTAATTTTTACTGAGATTGCAAGATGGCAGGTCGCTCTAAAGTGACTGAAACCTTGTGACAGGATTTTTTCCAGATTGAGGCCAAAGGAATGACCTTTTCAGCCACTGCAAGAGAAGTTGGTCATTCCAGATCTGTGATTTCTTGAATATTGCAGGTTTACAATTATACTAATTCATTCAAATCCCCCCAAAAGGCTGGTCATTCATGTAAGACAAATGCACAAGAAGACAGGATAATGCAGAGACTCTCAATGAGAAATCGGTTCAACTCTGCAGCTGGAATTGCTACGTTTGCTCAGCACATTTAAGAGAAGTCAGTCTGAATGCACACTATGCAGTGACCAATCCTCTAATCAGCATAAAGAATCAAAAGGCTAAGCTCACCTTTGCTGAGGAGAATGTTGTGTGTAGAGAGGAGAACTGGTCCAAAGTTCACTTTAGTGATGAGAGCAAGTTTAATTTATTTGGGTCTGATGGGAAACATGTTGTTTGGCATCAAACTGGGGAAAGACTGAAGCCCAAGTGTGTAAAGAAGTCGGTGAAAGGCGGAGGAGGAAGTGTCATGGTTTGGGGGATGTTTTCTGCAACAGGAGTTGGGCCTCTTATACAGCTACATGACAAGGTGAATGCGAATGTTTATCAGAACCTCCTTCAGCAACATGCAAGCAAGAATCTCCCAATCAGCCTGCAATTTTAATGCAAGACAATGCTCCCATCACATTGCAAAACAGGTAAAGCATTTCCTTGAAGCTAAGAACACTGAAATAAAGAAATGACCGCCCCAGAGTCCCGACTGAAAATTCCTTGGTTACAATGTTATGGCTAAGAAACCACTACAGTTACCAAACTATGAAGAAGAGTGGACCAAGATCACGCCAGCACAGTTTTGAGAATGAGTTCTGTAGCCACAGATTTGCTGAAATCATTCAAAGCAATGACCTCTACATTTCTACAAATACTTCATTCTACCTTCTAAAAGCTGCAGCCCTCCAAAATTTTAGTTGTAATCTTCTTTTGTGGTAGAGTGGTCTTCAGATGTGGTACATCTGATTTTCCTTCAAATTTAGAGCTATGAAGATCAACAATATTTCAGAAAAAAAAAAAATCATGTATTTATAGATTATCTAATTTTGATCTCTCTGTATGGCAGATTCAATTTTGTATCTTCTGTAGATCACTTTTACGTGTGCAACAAATAATCCCAAATATCCAAATATCCCCACAAATGATCCCTTTTCTGGACAGCTCTCCTAACATGTCCAGTATCCTTTGCTTGGATCAACTTTAAATCAGTTTAACTGAGAGGGACATGGGCTCAGCCCCCAACACAAATATAGGCTGTCTTCTTGTCACATCTCATCAGTACATCAATTGATTTTCCAGCTGCGGACAGAAACTATACATTAGCGGGGCCAGTTGAATGGCAGAGAATGGAGAATTGTATATGCTCACTGATCACAGGTGACGAGCCCTTCTTGGACCCAAGCTTCTAAGGTCCAAGGACAACCTGTCCAGGTTATCTTTCTGTCTTGTCAAGGCACCTGAGAAATCGATACGTCATGGGTCAGCAGAGTGCTCCCGGCAATGAGATTTTAGACTGATGGCGTAGAAATGAAGACATCTTACCAGCACATCAAGGGCATGCACACACCTCTTCATGATTATTCCAGTCTAGAAGTGCCATGGTTTGGGGATGAGAACTGAAGGTCTTCAGTGAGCTGGCTCTCATTATATTATGCTCAATCAAACTGAGAGACTTGCTTTCTATGGGATCATGTCCAAGCCTTAATTAGCCTGGATCAATGTGCCAAACTGGATGTGAAAAGGAGAATAGTTAAACATTTCAGCATTCCCACACACTCTTTGCTGTCATGGCCACAGATTGAAGCGAGCAAGCAGATGAAAATATCCATTCTGTTTAAGATTATTTAGACTAGATTATCCCAGACGTAATCTGCCTTGATTAATCCGGGGAAGATATTCTGGCATCTTTCCCTGGATTTCCAATCAAAAACACGCTAGGAGTCAGCTGACAGATTTATTGGATGCTGCTTTTCACAACAATGTACCCTGCTGATAACCCTCTGTCTGTCTAGCTAATGTTCCTAAGTCAGTGCGTCATGGATATATTGAGGCTGGGTGCGAGTACAGAGGTTGTAAACTTGTAGTTGGGCTCAAGCGGGTCCTCTAGCAGAGAAAAAGTGTAATGAAATAGACGAGGAACAGATGTTCACGGTAAACAGAGTGTTCTTGCACTCAGACCCTCCAGCCATTTTGTGTCTGCCCACAAAGACAGAAGGACAGGAGTATTAAATTGGTTTAT